>NC_090371.1:11422100-11733350 GCF_036365525.1 Heterodontus francisci
CACAGTCACAAACACATCCACAGTCACAAACACATCCACAGACACAAAGACATCCTCAGTCACAAAGACATCCTCAGTCACAAACACATCCTCAGTCACAAAGATATCCACAGTCACAAACACATGCCCAGTCACAAAGAAATCCACAGTCACAAACACATCCACAGTCACAAACACATCCTCAGTCACAAAGACATCCTCTGTCACAGACACATCCACAGTCACAAAGATATCCACAGTCACAAACACATCCAGAGTCACAACGACATCCACAGTCAAAAAGACATCCACAGTCACAAACACATCCACAGTCACAAAGACATCCACAGTCACAAACTTACCTAGTCACAAACACATCCACAGTCACAAACATATCCTCAGTCACAAAGACATCCACAGTCACAAAGACATCCACAGTCACAAAGACATCCTCAGTCACAAAGACATCCACAGTCACAAAGAAATCCTCAGTCACAAAGACATCCACAGTCACAAACACATCCACAGTCACAAAGACATCCACTGTCACAAACACATCCACAGTCACAAAGATATCCACAGTCACAAAGACATCCTCAGTCACAAAGACATCCACAGTCACAAACACATCCACAGTCACAAAGACATCCACTGTCACAAAAACATCCACAGTCACAAACACATCCACAGTCACAAACATACCCAGTCACAAACACATCCTCAGCCACAAACACATCCACAGTCACAAACACATCCACAGTCACAAACACATCCAGCGTCACAAACACACACAGTCACAAACACATCCACAGTCACAAAGACATCCACAATCACAAACACACCCTCAGTCAAAAAGACATCAACAGTCACAAACACATCCACCGTCACAAACACACCCAGTCACAAACACATCCTCAGTCACAAAGACATCCACATTCACAAACACATCCACAGTCACAAAGACATCCACAGTGACAAACACATCCTCAGTCACAAACACATCCACAGTCACAAACACATCCACAGTCACAAAGACATCCACAGTCACAAACACATCCTCAGTCACAAAGACAGCCACAGTCACAAACACATCCACAGTCACAAAGACATCCACAGTCACAAACACATCCTCAGTAACAAAGACATCCACAGTCACAAACACATCCACAGTCACAAAGACATACAAAGTCACAAAGACATCCTCAGTCGCAAAGACATTCTCAGTCGCAAAGACATCCACAGTCACAAACACATCCTCAGTCACAAAGACATCCACAGTCACAAACACATCCACAGTCACAAAGACATCCACAGTCACAAACACATCCACAGTCACAAACATATCATCAATCGCAAACATATCCTCAGTCACAAAGACATCCACAGTCACAAACACATCCTCAGTCACAAACACATCCTCAGTCACAAAGACATCCTCAATCGCAAACACATCCTCAGTCACAAAGACATCCACAGTCACAAACACATCCTCAGTCACAAAGACATCCACAGTCACAAAGACATCCACAGTCACAAACATATCCACAGACACAAAGACATGCACAGTCACAAAGACATCCACAGTCACAAACACATCCTCAGTCACAAACACATCCTCAGTCACAAAGATATCCACAGTCACAAACACATGCCCAGTCACAAAGACATCCACAGTCACAAACACATCCACAGTCACAAACAGATCCTCAGTCACAAACACATCCTCAGTCACAGACACATCCACAGTCACAAAGATATCCACAGTCACAAACACATCCACAGTCACAACGACATCCACAGTCACAAAGACATCCACAGTCACAAACACATCCGCAGTCACAAAGACATCCACAGTCACAAACACATCCACAGTCACAAACATATCCTCAGTCACAAACACATCTACAGTCACAAAGACATCCACAGTCACAAAGACATCCTCAGTCACAAAGACATCCACAGTCACAAAGACATTCTCAGTCACAAAGACATCCACAGTCACAAACATATCAAGTCACAAAGACATCCTCAGTCACAAACACATCCACAGTCACAAAGATATCCACAGTCAGAAAGACATCCACAGTCACAAAGACATCCTCAGTCACAAAGACATCCACAGTCACAAACACATCCACAGTCACAAAGACATCCACTGTCACAAAAACATCCTCAGCCACAAACACATCCACAGTCACAAACACATCCTCAGTCACAAAGACATCCAAAGTCATAAGGAGATCCACAGTCACAAAGACATCAACAGTCACAAACACATCCACAGTCACAAACACATCCACGGTCACAAACACACCCAGTCACAAACACATCCACAGTCACAAATACATCCACAATCACAAACACACCCTCAGTCACAAAGACATCAACAGTCACAAACACATCCACCGTCACAAACACACCCAGTCACAAACACATCCACAGTCACAAATACATCCACAATCACAAACACACCCTCAGTCACAAAGACATCCGCAGTCACAAACACATCCACAGTAACAAGCACATCCACAGTCACAAACACATCCTCAGTCACAAAGACATCCACAGTCACAAACACATCCTCAGTCACAAACACATCCACAGTCACAAAGACATCCACAGTCACAAACACTTCCTCAGTCACAAAGACATCCACATTCACAAACACATCCACAGTCACAAAGACATCCACAGTCACAAACACATCCACAGTCACAAACACATCCTCAGTCACAAAGACATCCACAGTCACAAAGACATCCTCAGTCACAAAGACATCCACAGTCACAAAGACATCTTCAGTCACAAAGACATCCACAGTCACAAACACATCCTCAGTCACAAACACATCCTCAGTCACAAAGACATGCTCAATCGCAAACACATCCTCAGTCACAAAGACATCCACAGTCACAAACACATCCTCAGTCACAAAGACATCCACAGTCACAAACACATCCACAGTCACAAACACACCCAGTCACAAACACATCCACAGTCACAAAGACATCCTCAGTCACAAAGACATCCACATTCACAAACACATCCACAGTCACAAACACACCCAGTCACAAACACATCCACAGTCACAAACACACCCAGTCACAAACACATCCACAGTCACAAAGACATCCTCAGTCACAAACACATCCTCAGTCACAAAGACATCTTCAGTCACAAAGACATCCACAGTCACAAACACATCCTCAGTCACAAACACATCCTCAGTCACAAAGACATCCACAGTCACAAACACATCCACAGTCACAAACACACCCAATCACAAACACATCCACAGTCACAAAGACATCCTCAGTCACAAACACATCCTCTGTCACAAAGACATCCACATTCACAACGACATCCACATTCACAAACACATCCTCAGTCATAAACACATCCTCAGTCACAAAGACATCCACAGTCACAAACACATCCTCAGTCACAAAGACATCCACAGTCACAAACACATCCACAGTCACAAAGACATCCAAAGTCACAAAGACATCCTCAGTCGCAAAACATCTTCAGTCGCAAAGACATCCATAGTCACAAACACATCCTCAGTCACAAAGACATCCACAGTCACAAACACATCCACAGTCACAACGACATCCACAGTCACAAACACATCCTCTGTCACAAAGACATCCAAAGTCACAAAGACATCCTCAGTCGCAAAGACATCCTCAGTCGCAAAGACATCCACAGTCACAAACACATCCTCAGTCACAAAGACATCCACAGTCACAAACACTTCCACAGTCACAAAGACATCCACAGTCACAAACACATCCACAGTCACAAAGATATCCTCAGTCACAAAGACATCCACAGTCACAAACACATCCTCAGTCACAAAGACATCCACAGTCACAAAGACATTCTCAGTCACAAACACATCCTCTGTCACAAAGACATCCACAGTCACAAACACATCCTCAGTCACAAACACATCCTCAGTCACAAAGACATCCTCAATCGCAAACACATCCTCAGTCACAAAGACATCCACAGTCACAAACATATCCTCAATCGCAAACACATCCTCAGTCACAAAGACATCCACAGTCACAAACACATCCTCAGTCACAAAGACTTCCACAGTCACAAACACATCCACAGTCACAAACACATCCACAGACACAAAGACATCCTCAGTCACAAACTCATCCTCAGTCACAAACACATCCTCAGTCACAACGATATCCACAGTCACAAACACATGCCCAGTCACAAAGACATCCACAGTCACAAACACATCCACAGTCACAAACAGATCCTCAGTCACAAACACATCCTCTGTCACAGACACATCCACAGTCACAAAGATATGCACAGTCACAAACAAATCCACAGTCACAACGACATCCACAGTCACAAAGACATCCACAGTCACAAAGACATCCACAGTCACAAACTTACCCAGTCACAAACACATCCACAGTCACAAACATATCCTCAGTCACAAATAATTCCTCAGTCACAAAGATATCCACAGTCACAAAGACATCCAAAGTCACAAAGACATCCACAGTCACAAACACATCCTCAGTCACAAACACATCCTCTGTCACAGACACATCCACAGTCACAAAGATATCCACAGTCACAAACACATCCACAGTCACAACGACATCCACAGTCACAAAGACATCCACAGTCACAAACACATCCACAGTCACAAAGACATCCACAGTCACAAACTTACCCAGTCACAAACACATCCACAGTCACAAACATATCCTCAGTCACAAACACATCCTCAGTCACAAAGATATCCACAGTCACAAAGACATCCACAGTCACAAAGACATCAACAGTCACAAACACATCCACCGTCACAAACACACCCAGTCACAAACACATCCACAGTCACAAATACATCCACAATCACAAACACATCCTCTGTCACAGACACATCCACAGTCACAAATATATCCACAGTCACAAACACATCCACAGTCACAACGACATCCACAGTCACAAAGACATCCACAGTCACAAACACATCCACAGTCACAAAGACATCCTCAGTCACAAAGATATCCACAGTCACAAAGACATCCACAGTCACAAAGACATCAACAGTCACAAACACATAAACCGTCACAAACACACCCAGTCACAAACACATCCACAGTCACAAATACATCCACAATCACAAACACACCCTCAGTCACAAAGACATCCACAGTCACAAACACATCCACAGTAACAAACACATCCACAGTCACAAACACATCCTCAGTCACAAAGACATCCACAGTCACAAACACATCCTCAGTCACAAACACATCCACAGTCACAAAGACATCCACAGTCACAAACACTTCCTCAGTCACAAAGACATCCACATTCACAAACACATCCACAGTCACAAAGACATCCACAGTCACAAACACATCCGCAGTCACAAACACATCCTCAGTCACAGAGACATCCACAGTCACAAAGACATCCACAGTCACAAAGACATCCTCAGTCACAAACACATCCTCAGTCACAAAGACATCTTCAGTCACAAAGACATCCACAGTCACAAACACATCCTCAGTCACAAACACATCCTCAGTCACAAAGACATCCTCAATCGCAAACACATCCTCAGTCACAAAGACATCCACAGTCACAAACACATCCTCAGTCACAAAGACATCCACAGTCACAAACACATCCACAGTCACAAACACACCCAGTCACAAACACATCCACAGTCACAAAGACATCCTCAGTCACAAACACATACTCTGTCACAAAGACATCCACAGTCACAAAGACATCCTCAGTCACAAAGACATCCACAGTCACAAACACATCCACAGTCACAAACACATCCACAGACACAAAGACATGCACAGTCACAAAGACATCCACAGTCACAAACACATCCACAGTCACAAACACATCCACAGACACAAAGACATGCACAGTCACAAATACATCCACAGTCACAAACACATCCTCAGTCACAAACACATCCTCAGTCACAAAGATATCCACAGTCACAAACACATGCCCAGTCACAAAGACATCCACAGTCACAAACACATCCACAGTCACAAACAGATCCTCAGTCACAAACACATCCTCAGTCACAGACACATCCACAGTCACAAAGATATCCACAGTCACAAACACATCCACAGTCACAACGACATCCACAGTCACAAAGACATCCACAGTCATAAACACATCCACAGTCACAAACACATCCACAGTCACAAAGACATCCACAGTCACAAACGTACCCAGTCACAAACACATCCACAGTCACAAACATATCCACAGTCACAAAGACATCCACAGTCACAAACTTACCCAGTCACAAACACATCCACAGTCACAAACATATCCTCAGTCACAAAGATATCCACAGTCACAATGACATCCTCAGTCACTAAGACATCCACAGTCATAAAGACATCCTCAGTCACAAAGACATCCACAGTCACAAACACATCCACAGTCACAAAGACATCCACTGTCACAAACACATCCACAGTCACAAAGACATCCACAGTCACAAACACATCCACAGTCACAAAGATATCCACAGTCACAAAGACATCCACAGTCACAAAGACATCCTCAGTCACAAAGACATCCACAGTCACAAACACATCCACAGTCACAAACACATCCACAGACACAAAGACATGCACAGTCACAAAGACATCCACAGTCACAAACACATCCTCAGTCACAAACACATCCTCAGTCACAAAGATATCCACAGTCACAAACACATGCCGAGTCACAAAGACATCCACAGTCACAAACACATCCACAGTCACAAACAGATCCTCAGTCACAAACACATCCTCAGTCACAGACACATCCACAGTCACAAAGATATCCACAGTCACAAACACATCCACAGTCACAACGACATCCACAGTCACAAAGACATCCACAGTCATAAACACATCCACAGTCACAAACACATCCACAGTCACAAAGACATCCACAGTCACAAACTTACCCAGTCACAAACACATCCACAGTCACAAACATATCCACAGTCAGAAAGACATCCACAGTCACAATCTTACCCAGTCACAAACACATCCACAGTCACAAACATATCCTCAGTCACAAACACATCCTCAGTCACAAAGATATCCACAGTCACAATGACATCCTCAGTCACTAAGACTTCCACAGTCACAAAGACATCCTCAGTCACAAAGACATCCACAGTCACAAACACATCCACAGTCACAAAGACATCCACTGTCACAAACACATCCACAGTCACAAAGACATCCACAGTCACAAACACATCCACAGTCACAAAGATATCCACAGTCACAAAGACATCCACAGTCACAAACACATCCACAGTCACAAAGACATCCACAGTCACAAACATACCAAGTCACAAAGACATCCACAGTCACAAACACATCCACAGTCACAAACACATCCACAGTCACAAAGACATCCACAGTCACAAAGACATCCTCAGTCACAAACACATCCGCTGTCACAAAGCCATTCACATTCACAACGACATCCACATTCACAAACACATCCTCAGTCATAAACACATCCTCAGTCACAAAGACATCCTCAGTCACAAACAGATCCTCAGTCACAAAGACATCCACAGTCACAAACACATCCTCAGTCACAAAGACATCCACAGTCACAAACACATCCACAGTCACAAAGACATCCAAAGTCACAAAGACATCCTCAGTTGCAAAACATCTTCAGTCGCAAAGACATCCATAGTCACAAACACATCCTCAGTCACAAAGACATCCACAGTCACAAACACATCCACAGTCACAAAGACATCCACCGTCACAAACACTTCCACAGTCACAAAGACATCCACAGTCACAAAGACATTCTCAGTCACAAACACATCCTCAGTCACAAAGACATCCACAGTCACAAACACATCCACAGTCACAGACACATCCACAGTCACAGACACATCCACAGTCACAAAGATATCCACAGTCACAAACACATCCACAGTCACAACGAAATCCACAGTCACAAAGACATCCACAGTCATAAACACATCCACAGTCACAAACACATCCTCAGTCACAAAGACATCCACAGTCACAAACACATCCTCAGTCACAAACACATCCACAGTCACAAAGACATCCACAGTCACAAACACTTCCTCAGTCACAAAGACATCCACATTCACAAACACATCCACAGTCACAAAGACATCCACAGTCACAAACACATCCAAAGTCACAAACACATCCTCAGTCACAAAGACATCCACAGTCACAAAGACATCCTCAGTCACAAACACATCCTCAGTCACAAAGACATCTTCAGTCACAAAGACATCCACAGTCACAAACACATCCTCAGTCACAAAGACATCCTCAGTCACAAAGACATCCTCAATCGCAAACACATCCTCAGTCACAAAGACATCCACAGTCACAAACACATCCTCAGTCACAAACACATCCTCTGTCACAGACACATCCACAGTCACAAATATATCCACAGTCACAAACACATCCACAGTCACAACGACATCCACAGTCACAAAGACATCCACAGTCACAAACACATCCACAGTCACAAAGACTTCCTCAGTCACAAAGATATCCACAGTCACAAACACATCCACAGTCACAACGACATCCACAGTCACAAAGACATCCACAGTCATAAACACATCCACAGTCACAAACACATCCACAGTCACAAAGACATCCACAGTCACAAACGTACCCAGTCACAAACACATCCACAGTCACAAACATATCCACAGTCACAAAGACATCCACAGTCACAAACTTACCCAGTCACAAACACATCCACAGTCACAAACATATCCTCAGTCACAAAGATATCCACAGTCACAATGACATCCTCAGTCACTAAGACATCCACAGTCATAAAGACATCCTCAGTCACAAAGACATCCACAGTCACAAACACATCCACAGTCACAAAGACATCCACTGTCACAAACACATCCACAGTCACAAAGACATCCACAGTCACAAACACATCCACAGTCACAAAGATATCCACAGTCACAAAGACATCCACAGTCACAAAGACATCCTCAGTCACAAAGACATCCACAGTCACAAACACATCCACAGTCACAAACACATCCACAGACACAAAGACATGCACAGTCACAAAGACATCCACAGTCACAAACACATCCTCAGTCACAAACACATCCTCAGTCACAAAGATATCCACAGTCACAAACACATGCCGAGTCACAAAGACATCCACAGTCACAAACACATCCACAGTCACAAACAGATCCTCAGTCACAAACACATCCTCAGTCACAGACACATCCACAGTCACAAAGATATCCACAGTCACAAACACATCCACAGTCACAACGACATCCACAGTCACAAAGACATCCACAGTCATAAACACATCCACAGTCACAAACACATCCACAGTCACAAAGACATCCACAGTCACAAACTTACCCAGTCACAAACACATCCACAGTCACAAACATATCCACAGTCAGAAAGACATCCACAGTCACAATCTTACCCAGTCACAAACACATCCACAGTCACAAACATATCCTCAGTCACAAACACATCCTCAGTCACAAAGATATCCACAGTCACAATGACATCCTCAGTCACTAAGACTTCCACAGTCACAAAGACATCCTCAGTCACAAAGACATCCACAGTCACAAACACATCCACAGTCACAAAGACATCCACTGTCACAAACACATCCACAGTCACAAAGACATCCACAGTCACAAACACATCCACAGTCACAAAGATATCCACAGTCACAAAGACATCCACAGTCACAAACACATCCACAGTCACAAAGACATCCACAGTCACAAACATACCAAGTCACAAAGACATCCACAGTCACAAACACATCCACAGTCACAAACACATCCACAGTCACAAAGACATCCACAGTCACAAAGACATCCTCAGTCACAAACACATCCGCTGTCACAAAGCCATTCACATTCACAACGACATCCACATTCACAAACACATCCTCAGTCATAAACACATCCTCAGTCACAAAGACATCCTCAGTCACAAACAGATCCTCAGTCACAAAGACATCCACAGTCACAAACACATCCTCAGTCACAAAGACATCCACAGTCACAAACACATCCACAGTCACAAAGACATCCAAAGTCACAAAGACATCCTCAGTTGCAAAACATCTTCAGTCGCAAAGACATCCATAGTCACAAACACATCCTCAGTCACAAAGACATCCACAGTCACAAACACATCCACAGTCACAAAGACATCCACCGTCACAAACACTTCCACAGTCACAAAGACATCCACAGTCACAAAGACATTCTCAGTCACAAACACATCCTCAGTCACAAAGACATCCACAGTCACAAACACATCCACAGTCACAGACACATCCACAGTCACAGACACATCCACAGTCACAAAGATATCCACAGTCACAAACACATCCACAGTGACAACGAAATCCACAGTCACAAAGACATCCACAGTCATAAACACATCCACAGTCACAAACACATCCTCAGTCACAAAGACATCCACAGTCACAAACACATCCTCAGTCACAAACACATCCACAGTCACAAAGACATCCACAGTCACAAACACTTCCTCAGTCACAAAGACATCCACATTCACAAACACATCCACAGTCACAAAGACATCCACAGTCACAAACACATCCAAAGTCACAAACACATCCTCAGTCACAAAGACATCCACAGTCACAAAGACATCCTCAGTCACAAACACATCCTCAGTCACAAAGACATCTTCAGTCACAAAGACATCCACAGTCACAAACACATCCTCAGTCACAAAGACATCCTCAGTCACAAAGACATCCTCAATCGCAAACACATCCTCAGTCACAAAGACATCCACAGTCACAAACACATCCTCAGTCACAAACACATCCTCTGTCACAGACACATCCACAGTCACAAATATATCCACAGTCACAAACACATCCACAGTCACAACGACATCCACAGTCACAAAGACATCCACAGTCACAAACACATCCACAGTCACAAAGACTTCCTCAGTCACAAAGATATCCACAGTCACAAAGACATCCACAGTCACAAAGACATCAACAGTCACAAACACATCCACCGTCACAAACACACCCAGTCACAAACACATCCACAGTCACAAATACATCCACAATCACAAACACACCCTCAGTCACAAAGACATCCACAGTCACAAACACATCCACAGTAACAAACACATCCACAGTCACAAACACATCCTCAGTCACAAAGACATCGACAGTCACAAACACATCCTCAGTCACAAACACATCCACAGTCACAAAGACATCCACAGTCACAAACACTTCCTCAGTCACAAAGACATCCACATTCACAAACACATCCACAGTCACAAAGACATCCACAGTCACAAACACATCCACAGTCACAAACACATCCTCAGTCACAGAGACATCCACAGTCACAAAGACATCCACAGTCACAAAGACATCCTCAGTCACAAACACATCCTCAGTCACAAAGACATCTTCAGTCACAAAGACATCCACAGTCACAAACACATCCTCAGTCACAAACACATCCTCAGTCACAAAGACATCCTCAATCGCAAACACATCCTCAGTCACAAAGACATCCACAGTCACAAACACATCCTCAGTCACAAAGACATCCACAGTCACAAACACATCCACAGTCACAAACACACCCAGTCACAAACACATCCACAGTCACAAAGACATCCTCAGTCACAAACACATCCTCTGTCACAAAGACATCCAGAGTCACAAAGACATCCTCAGTCACAAAGACATCCACAGTCACAAACACATCCACAGTCACAAACACATCCACAGACACAAAGACATGCACAGTCACAAAGACATCCACAGTCACAAACACATCCACAGTCACAAACACATCCACAGACACAAAGACATGCACAGTCACAAAGACATCCACAGTCACAAACACATCCTCAGTCACAAACACATCCTCAGTCACAAAGATATCCACAGTCACAAACACATGCCCAGTCACAAAGACATCCACAGTCACAAACACATCCACAGTCACAAACAGATCCTCAGTCACAAACACATCCTCAGTCACAGACACATCCACAGTCACAAAGATATCCACAGTCAGAAACACATCCACAGTCACAACGACATCCACAGTCACAAAGACATCCACAGTCATAAACACATCCACAGTCACAAACACATCCACAGTCACAAAGACATCCACAGTCACAAACGTACCCAGTCACAAACACATCCACAGTCACAAACATATCCACAGTCACAAAGACATCCACAGTCACAAACTTACCCAGTCACAAACACATCCACAGTCACAAACATATCCTCAGTCACAAACACATCCTCAGTCACAAAGATATCCACAGTCACAATGACATCCTCAGTCACTAAGACATCCACAGTCATAAAGACATCCTCAGTCACAAAGACATCCACAGTCACAAACACATCCACAGTCACAAAGACATCCACTGTCACAAGCAGATCCACTGTCACAAAGACATCCACAGTCACAAACACATCCACAGTCACAAAGATATCCACAGTCACAAAGACATCCACAGTCACAAAGACATCCTCAGTCACAAAGACATCCACAGTCACAAACACATCCACAGTCACAAACACATCCACAGACACAAAGACATGCACAGTCACAAAGACATCCTCAGTCACAAACACATCCTCAGTCACAAACACATCCTCAGTCACAAAGATATCCACAGTCACAAACACATGCCGAGTCACAAAGACATCCACAGTCACAAACACATCCACAGTCACAAACAGATCCTCAGTCACAAACACATCCTCAGTCACAGACACATCCACAGTCACAAAGATATCCACAGTCACAAACACATCCACAGTCACAACGACATCCACAGTCACAAAGACATCCACAGTCATAAACACATCCACAGTCACAAACACATCCACAGTCACAAAGACATCCACAGTCACAAACGTACCCAGTCACAAACACATCCACAGTCACAAACATATCCACAGTCAGAAAGACATCCACAGTCACAATCTTACCCAGTCACAAACACATCCACAGTCACAAACATATCCTCAGTCACAAACACATCCTCAGTCACAAAGATATCCACAGTCACAATGACATCCTCAGTCACTAAGACTTCCACAGTCACAAAGACATCCTCAGTCACAAAGACATCCACAGTCACAAACACATCCACAGTCACAAAGACATCCACTGTCACAAACACATCCACAGTCACAAAGACATCCACAGTCACAAACACATCCACAGTCACAAAGATATCCACAGTCACAAAGACATCCACAGTCACAAACACATCCACAGTCACAAAGACATCCACAGTCACAAACATACCAAGTCACAAAGACATCCACAGTCACAAAGACATCCACAGTCACAAACACATCCACAGTCACAAAGACATCCACAGTCACAAAGACATCCTCAGTCACAAACACATCCTCTGTCACAAAGCCATTCACATTCACAACGACATCCACATTCACAAACACATCCTCAGTCATAAACACATCCTCATTCACAAAGACATCCTCAGTCACAAACAGATCCTCAGTCACAAAGACATCCACAGTCACAAACACATCCTCAGTCACAAAGACATCCAAAGTCACAAAGACATCCTCAGTTGCAAAACATCTTCTGTCGCAAAGACATCCATAGTCACAAACACATCCTCAGTCACAAAGACATCCACAGTCACAAACACATCCACAGTCACAAAGACATCCACCGTCACAAACACTTCCACAGTCACAAAGACATCCACAGTCACAAAGACATTCTCAGTCACAAACACATCCTCAGTCACAAAGACATCCACAGTCACAAACACATCCACAGTCACAGACACATCCACAGTCACAGACACATCCACAGTCACAAAGATATCCACAGTCACAAACACATCCACAGTCACAACGAAATCCACAGTCACAAAGACATCCACAGTCACAAACACATCCACAGTCACAAAGACATCCACAGTCACAAACTTACCGAGTCACAAACACATCCACAGTCACAAACATATCCTCAGTCACAAGCACATCCTCAGTCACAAAGACATCCACAGTCACAAAGACATCCACAGTCGCAAAGACATCCTCAGTCACAAAGACATCCACAGTCACAAAGACATCCTCAGTCACAAACACATCCACAGTCACAAACACATCCACAGTCACAAACACATCCACAGACACAAGGACATGCACAGTCACAAAGACATCCACAGTCACAAACACATCCTCAGTCACAAACACATCCTCAGTCACAAAGATATCCACAGTCACAAACACATGCCCAGTCACAAAGACATCCACAGTCACAAACACATCCACAGTCACAAACAGATCCTCAGTCACAAACACATCCTCAGTCACAGACACATCCACAGTCACAAAGATATCCACAGTCACAAACACATCCACAGTCACAACGACATCCACAGTCACAAAGACATCCACAGTCATAAACACATCCACAGTCACAAACACATCCACAGTCACAAACTTACCCAGTCACAAACACATCCACAGTCACAAACATATCCACAGTCACAAAGACATCCACAGTCACAAACTTACCCAGTCACAAACACATCCACAGTCAGAAACATATCCTCAGTCACAAACACATCCTCATCACAAAGATATCCACAGTCACAATGACATCCTCAGTCACTAAGACATCCACAGTCACAAAGACATCCTCAGTCACAAAGACATCCACAGTCACAAACACATCCACAGTCACAAAGACATCCACTGTCACAAACACATCCACAGTCACAAAGACATCCACAGTAACAAACACATCCACAGTCACAAAGATATCCACAGTCACAAAGACATCCACAGTCACAAACACATCCACAGTCACAAAGACATCCACAGTCACAAACATACCAAGTCACAAAGACATCCACAGTCACAAACACTTCCACAGTCACAAACACATCCACAGTCACAAAGATATCCACAGTCACAAAGACATCCACAGTCACAAAGACATCCACAGTCACAATCACATCCACAGTCACAAAGACATCCACAGTCACAAACATACCCAGTCACAAACACATCCTCAGCCACAAACACATCCAAAGTCACAAACACATCCTCAGTCACAAAGACATCCAAAGTCATAAAGAGATCCACAGTCACAAAGACATCAACAGTCACAAACACATCCACAGTCACAAACACATCCACCGTCACAAACACACCCAGTCACAAACACATCCACAGTCACAAATACATCCACAATCACAAACACACCCTCAGTCACAAAGACATCAACAGTCACAAACACATCCACCGTCACAAACACACCCACAGTCACAAATACATCCACAATCACAAACACACCGTCAGTCACAAAGACATCCACAGTCACAAACACATCCACAGTAACAAACACATCCACCGTCACAAACACATCCTCAGTCACAAAGACATCCACAGTCACAAACATATCCACAGTCACAAAGACATCCACAGTCACAAACACATCCTCAGTCACAAAGACATCCACAGTCACAAACACTTCCTCAGTCGCAAAGACATCCACATTCACAAACACATCCACAGTCACAAACACATCCACAGTCACAAACACATCCACAGTAACAAACACATCCACAGTCACAAACACATCCTCAGTCACAAAGACATCCACAGTCACAAAGACATCCACAGTAACAAACACATCCACAGTAACAAACACATCCACAGTCACAAACACATCCTCAGTCACAAAGACATCCTCAGTCACAAACACATCCACAGTCACTAAGAGATCCACAGTCACAAACACCTCCTCAGTCACAAGGACATCCACATTCACAAACACATCCACAGTCACAAAGACATCCACAGTCACAACGACATCCACATTCACAAACACATCCTCAGTCATAAACACATCCTCAGTCACAAAGACATCCTCAGTCACAAAGACATCCACAGTCACAAACACATCCACAGTCACAAAGACATCCACAGTCACAAACACATCCACAGTCACAAAGACATCCACAGTCACAAACACTTCCACAGTCACAAACACATCCTCAGTCACAAAGACATTCTCAGTCACAAACACATCCTCAGTCACAAAGACATCCACAGTCACAAAGACATCCTCAATCGCAAACACATCCTCAGTCACAAAGACATCCACAGTCACAAACACATCCTCAGTCACAAAGACATCCTCAGTCACAAAGACATCCTCAATCGCAAACACATCCTCAGTCACAAAGACATCCACAGTCACAAACACATCCACAGTCACAAAGACATCCACAGTCACAAAGACATTCTCAGTCACAAACACATCCTCAATCGCAAACACATCCTCAGTCACAAAGACATCCACAGTCACAAACACATCCTCAGTCACAAAGACATCCTCAGTCACAAAGACATCCTCAATCGCAAACACATCCTCAGTCACAAAGACATCCACAGTCACAAACACATCCACAGTCACAAAGACATCCACAGTCACAAAGACATTCTCAGTCACAAACACATCCTCAGTCACAAAGACATCCACAGTCACAAACACATCCACAGTCACAAAGACATCCACAGTCACAAACACTTCCACAGTCACAAACACTTCCACAGTCACAAAGACATTCTCAGTCACAAACACATCCACAGTCACAAAGACATTCTCAGTCACAAACACATCCTCAGTCACAAAGACATCCTCAATCGCAAACACATCCTCAGTCACAAAGACATCCACAGTCACAAACACATCCACAGACACAAAGACATCCACAGTCACAAAGACATTCTCAGTCGCAAACACATCCTCAGTCACAAAGACATCCACTGTCACAAAGACATTCTCAGTCACAAACACATCCTCAGTCACAAAGACATCCACAGTCACAAACACATCGACAGTCACAAAGACATCCACAGTCACAAACACTTCCACAGTCACAAACACATCCTCAGTCACAAAGACATCCACAGTCACAAAGACATCCACAGTCACAAAGACATTCTCAGTCACAAACACATCCTCAGTCACAAAGACATCCACAGTCACAAAGACATCCTCAATCGCAAACACATCCTCAGTCACAAAGACATCCACAGTCACAAACACATCCTCAGTCACAAAGACATCCTCAGTCACAAAGACATCCTCAATCACAAACACATCCTCAGTCACAAAGACATCCACAGTCACAAACACATCCACAGTCACAAACACATCCACAGACACAAAGAAATCCACAGTCACAAACACATTCCCAGACACAAAGACATCCTCAGTCACAAACACATCCTCAGTCACAAAGACATCCACAGTCACTAAAACATGCCCAGTCACAAAGACATCCACAGTCACAAACACATCCACAGTCACAAACAGATCCTCATTCACAAACACATCCTCAGTCACAGACACATCCACAGTCACAAAGATATCCACAGTCACAAACACATCCACAGTCACAACGACTTCCACAGTCACAAAGACATCCACAGTCACAAACACATCCTCAGTCACAAACACATCCACAGTCACAACGACATCCACAGTCACAAAGACATCCACAGTCACAAACACATCCACAGTCGCAAAGACATCCACCGTCACAAACACATCCTCAGTCACAAAGACATCCACAGTCACAAACATATCCACAGTCACAAAGACATCCACAGTCACAAACACATCCTCAGTCACAAAGACATCCACAGTCACAAACACTTCCTCAGTCGCAAAGACATCCACATTCACAAACACATCCACAGTCACAAACACATCCACAGTCACAAACACATCCACAGTAACAAACACATCCACAGTCACAAACACATCCTCAGTCACAAAGACATCCACAGTCACAAAGACATCCACAGTAACAAACACATCCACAGTAACAAACACATCCACAGTCACAAACACATCCTCAGTCACAAAGACATCCTCAGTCACAAACACATCCACAGTCACTAAGAGATCCACAGTCACAAACACTTCCTCAGTCACAAGGACATCCACATTCACAAACACATCCACAGTCACAAAGACATCCACAGTCACAACGACATCCACATTCACAAACACATCCTCAGTCATAAACACATCCTCAGTCACAAAGACATCCTCAGTCACAAAGACATCCACAGTCACAAACACATCCACAGTCACAAAGACATCCACAGTCACAAACACATCCACAGTCACAAAGACATCCACAGTCACAAACACTTCCACAGTCACAAACACATCCTCAGTCACAAAGACATTCTCAGTCACAAACACATCCTCAGTCACAAAGACATCCACAGTCACAAAGACATCCTCAATCGCAAACACATCCTCAGTCACAAAGACATCCACAGTCACAAACACATCCTCAGTCACAAAGACATCCTCAGTCACAAAGACATCCTCAATCGCAAACACATCCTCAGTCACAAAGACATCCACAGTCACAAACACATCCACAGTCACAAAGACATCCACAGTCACAAAGACATTCTCAGTCACAAACACATCCTCAATCGCAAACACATCCTCAGTCACAAAGACATACACAGTCACAAACACATCCTCAGTCACAAAGACATCCTCAGTCACAAAGACATCCTCAATCGCAAACACATCCTCAGTCACAAAGACATCCACAGTCACAAACACATCCACAGTCACAAAGACATCCACAGTCACAAAGACATTCTCAGTCACAAACACATCCTCAGTCACAAAGACATCCACAGTCACAAACACATCCACAGTCACAAAGACATCCACAGTCACAAACACTTCCACAGTCACAAACACATCCTCAGTCACAAAGACATCCACAGTCACAAAGACATTCTCAGTCACAAACACATCCACAGTCACAAAGACATTCTCAGTCACAAACACATCCTCAGTCACAAAGACATCCACAGTCACAAAGACATCCACAGTCACAAACACTTCCACAGTCACAAAGACATTCTCAGTCACAAACACATCCACAGTCACAAAGACATTCTCAGTCACAAACACATCCTCAGTCACAAAGACATCCTCAATCGCAAACACATCCTCAGTCACAAAGACATCCACAGTCACAAACACATCCACAGACACAAAGACATCCACAGTCACAAAGACATTCTCAGTCACAAACACATCCTCAGTCACAAAGACATCCACTGTCACAAAGACATTCTCAGTCACAAACACATCCTCAGTCACAAAGACATCCACAGTCACAAACACATCGACAGTCACAAAGACATCCACAGTCACAAACACTTCCACAGTCACAAACACATCCTCAGTCACAAAGACATCCACAGTCACAAAGACATCCACAGTCACAAAGACATTCTCAGTCACAAACACATCCTCAGTCACAAAGACATCCACAGTCACAAAGACATCCTCAATCGCAAACACATCCTCAGTCACAAAGACATCCACAGTCACAAACACATCCTCAGTCACAAAGACATCCTCAGTCACAAAGACATCCTCAATCACAAACACATCCTCAGTCACAAAGACATCCACAGTCACAAACACATCCACAGTCACAAACACATCCACAGACACAAAGAAATCCACAGTCACAAACACATTCCCAGACACAAAGACATCCTCAGTCACAAACACATCCTCAGTCACAAAGACATCCACAGTCACTAAAACATGCCCAGTCACAAATACATCCACAGTCACAAACACATCCACAGTCACAAACAGATCCTCATTCACAAACACATCCTCAGTCACAGACACATCCACAGTCACAAAGATATCCACAGTCACAAACACATCCACAGTCACAACGACTTCCACAGTCACAAAGACATCCACAGTCACAAACACATCCTCAGTCACAAACACATCCACAGTCACAACGACATCCACAGTCACAAAGACATCCACAGTCACAAACACATCCACAGTCGCAAAGACATCCATAGTCACAAACACATCCACAGTCACAAAGACATCCACAGTCACAAACACATCCACAGTCGCAAAGACATCCTCAGTCACAAACACACCATCTGTCACAAAGACATCCACAGTCACAACGACATCCACATTCACAGACACATCCTCAGTCATAAACACATCCTCAGTCACAAACACATCCACAGTCACAAAGACATCCACAGTCACAAACACATCCACAGTCACAAAGACATCCACAGTCACAAACACATCCACAGTCGCAAAGACATCCTCAGTCACAAATACATCCTCAGTCAGAAAGACATCCTCAGTCACAAACACATCCACAGTCACAAAGACATCCACAGTCACAAACACATCCTCAGTCACAAAGACATCCACATTCACAAACACATCCACAGTCACAAAGACATCCACAGTCACAAAGACATTCTCAGTCACAAACACATCCTCAGTCACAAAGACATCCACAGTCACAAACACATCCACAGTCACAAAGACATCCACAGTCACAAACACTTCCACAGTCACAAACACATCCTCAGTCACAAAGACATCCACAGTCACAAAGACATTCTCAGTCACAAACACATCCACAGTCACAAAGACATTCTCAGTCACAAACACATCCTCAGTCACAAAGACATCCACAGTCACAGAGACATCCACAGTCACAAACACTTCCACAGTCACAAAGACATTCTCAGTCACAAACACATCCACAGTCACAAAGACATTCTCAGTCACAAACACATCCTCAGTCACAAAGACATCCTCAATCGCAAACACATCCTCAGTCACAAAGACATCCACAGTCACAAACACATCCACAGACACAAAGACATCCACAGTCACAAAGACATTCTCAGTCACAAACACATCCTCAGTCACAAAGACATCCACTGTCACAAAGACATTCTCAGTCACAAACACATCCTCAGTCACAAAGACATCCACAGTCACAAACAGATCGACAGTCACAAAGACATCCACAGTCACAAACACTTCCACAGTCACAAACACATCCTCAGTCACAAAGACATCCACAGTCACAAAGACATCCTCAGTCACAAAGACATCCACAGTCACAAACGCATCCTCAGTCACAAACACATCCACAGTCACAACGACGTCCACAGTCACAAAGACATCCACAGTCACAAACACATCCACAGTCGCAAAGACATCCATAGTCACAAACACATCCACAGTCACAAAGACATCCACAGTCACAAACACATCCACAGTCGCAAAGACATCCTCAGTCACAAACACATCCTCTGTCACAAAGACATCCACAGTCACAACGTCATCCACATTCACAAACACATCCTCAGTCATAAACACATCCTCAGTCACAAAGACATCCTCAGTCACAAACACATCCTCAGTCACAAAGACATCCACAGTCACAAAGACATTCTCAGTCACAAACACATCCTCAGTCACAAAGACATCCACAGTCACAAACACATCCTCAGTCACAAAGACATCCACAGTCACAAAGACATTCTCAGTCACAAACACATCCACAGTCACAAAGACATTCTCAGTCACAAACACATCCTCAGTCACAAAGACATCCACAGTCACAAAGACATCCACAGTCACAAACACTTCCACAGTCACAAAGACATCCTCAGTCACAAACACATCCTCAGTCACAAAGACATCCACAGTCACTAAAACATGCCCAGTCACAAAGACATCCACAGTCACAAACACATCCACAGTCACAAACAGATCCTCATTCACAAACACATCCTCAGTCACAGACACATCCACAGTCACAAAGATATCCACAGTCACAATCACATCCACAGTCACAACGACTTCCACAGTCACAAAGACATGCACAGTCACAAACACATCCTCAGTCACAAACACATCCACAGTCACAACGACATCCACAGTCACAAAGACATCCACAGTCACAAACACATCCACAGTCGCAAAGACATCCACCATCACAAACACATCCTCAGTCACAAAGACATCCACAGTCACAAACATATCCACAGTCACAAAGACATCCACAGTCACAAACACATCCACAGTCACAAAGACATCCACAGTCACAAACACTTCCTCAGTCGCAAAGACATCCACATTCACAAACACATCCACAGTCACAAACACATCCACAGTCACAACCACATCCACAGTATCAAACACATCCACAGTCACAAACACATCCTCAGTCACAAAGACATCCACAGTCACAAAGACATCCACAGTAACAAACACATCCACAGTAACAAACACATCCATAGTCACAAACACATCCTCAGTCACAAAGACATCCTCAGTCACAAACACATCCACAGTCACTAAGAGATCCACAGTCACAAACACTTCCTCAGTCACAAGGACATCCACATTCACAAACACATCCACAGTCACAAAGACATCCACAGTCACAACGACATCCACATTCACAAACACATCCTCAGTCATAAACACATCCTCAGTCACAAAGACATCCTCAGTCACAAAGACATCCACAGTCACAAAGACATCCACAGTCACAAAGACATCCACAGTCACAAACACATCCACAGTCACAAAGACATCCACAGTCACAAACACTTCCACAGTCACAAACACATCCTCAGTCACAAAGACATTCTCAGTCACAAACACATCCTCAGTCACAAAGACATCCACAGTCACAAAGACATCCTCAATCGCAAACACATCCTCAGTCACAAAGACATCCACAGTCACAAACACATCCTCAGTCACAAAGACATCCTCAGTCACAAAGACATCCTCAATCGCAAACACATCCTCAGTCACAAAGACATCCACAGTCACAAACACATCCACAGTCACAAAGACATCCACAGTCACAAAGACATTCTCAGTCACAAACACATCCTCAATCGCAAACACATCCTCAGTCACAAAGACATCCACAGTCACAAACACATCCTCAGTCACAAAGACATCCTCAGTCACAAAGACATCCTCAATCGCAAACACATCCTCAGTCACAAAGACATCCACAGTCACAAACACATCCACAGTCACAAAGACATCCACAGTCACAAAGACATTCTCAGTCACAAACACATCCTCAGTCACAAAGACATCCACAGTCACAAACACATCCACAGTCACAAAGACATCCACAGTCACAAACACTTCCACAGTCACAAACACATCCTCAGTCACAAAGACATCCACAGTCACAAAGACATTCTCAGTCACAAACACATCCACAGTCACAAAGACATTCTCAGTCACAAACACATCCTCAGTCACAAAGACATCCACAGTCACAAAGACATCCACAGTCACAAACACTTCCACAGTCACAAAGACATTCTCAGTCACAAACACATCCACAGTCACAAAGGCATTCTCAGTCACAAACACATCCTCAGTCACAAAGACATCCTCAATCGCAAACACATCCTCAGTCACAAAGACATCCACAGTCACAAACACATCCACAGACACAAAGACATCCACAGTCACAAAGACATTCTCAGTCACAAACACATCCTCAGTCACAAAGACATCCACTGTCACAAAGACATTCTCAGTCACAAACACATCCTCAGTCACAAAGACATCCACAGTCACAAACACATCGACAGTCACAAAGACATCCACAGTCACAAACACTTCCACAGTCACAAACACATCCTCAGTCACAAAGACATCCACAGTCACAAAGACATCCACAGTCACAAAGACATTCTCAGTCACAAACACATCCTCAGTCACAAAGACATCCACAGTCACAAAGACATCCTCAATCGCAAACACATCCTCAGTCACAAAGACATCCACAGTCACAAACACATCCTCAGTCACAAAGACATCCTCAGTCACAAAGACATCCTCAATCACAAACACATCCTCAGTCACAAAGACATCCACAGTCACAAACACATCCACAGTCACAAACACATCCACAGACACAAAGAAATCCACAGTCACAAACACATTCCCAGACACAAACACATCCTCAGTCACAAACACATCCTCAGTCACAAAGACATCCACAGTCACTAAAACATGCCCAGTCACAAAGACATCCACAGTCACAAACACATCCACAGTCACAAACAGATCCTCATTCACAAACACATCCTCAGTCACAGCCACATCCACAGTCACAAAGATATCCACAGTCACAAACACATCCACAGTCACAACGACTTCCACAGTCACAAAGACATCCACAGTCACAAACACATCCTCAGTCACAAACACATCCACAGTCACAGACACATCCACAGTCACAAAGATATCCACAGTCACAAACACATCCACAGTCACAACGACTTCCACAGTCACAAAGACATCCACAGTCACAAACACATCCACAGTCACAACGACATCCACAGTCACAAAGACATCCACAGTCACAAACACATCCACAGTCGCAAAGACATCCATAGTCACAAACACATCCACAGTCACAAAGACATCCACAGTCACAAACACATCCACAGTCGCAAAGACATCCTCAGTCACAAACACATCATCTGTCACAAAGACATCCACAGTCACAACGACATCCACATTCACAAACACATCCTCAGTCATAAACATATCCTCAGTCACAAACACATCCACAGTCACAAAGACATCCACAGTCACAAACACATCCACAGTCACAAAGACATCCACAGTCACAAACACATCCACAGTCGCAAAGACATCCTCAGTCACAAACACATCCTCAGTCAGAAAGACATCCTCAGTCACAAACACATCCACAGTCACAAAGACATCCACAGTCACAAACACATCCTCAGTCACAAAGACATCCACAGTCACAAACACATCCACAGTCACAAAGACATCCACAGTCACAAAGACATTCTCAGTCACAAACACATCCTCAGTCACAAAGACATCCACAGTCACAAACACATCCACAGTCACAAAGACATCCACAGTCACAAACACTTCCACAGTCACAAACACATCCTCAGTCACAAAGACATCCACAGTCACAAAGATATTCTCAGTCACAAACACATCCACAGTCACAAAGACATTCTCAGTCACAAACACATCCTCAGTCACAAAGACATCCACAGTCACAGAGACATCCACAGTCACAAACACTTCCACAGTCACAAAGACATTCTCAGTCACAAACACATCCACAGTCACAAAGACATTCTCAGTCACAAACACATCCTCAGTCACAAAGACATCCTCAATCGCAAACACATCCTCAGTCACAAAGACATCCACAGTCACAAACACATCCACAGACACAAAGACATCCACAGTCACAAAGACATTCTCAGTCACAAACACATCCTCAGTCACAAAGACATCCACTGTCACAAAGACATTCTCAGTCACAAACACATCCTCAGTCACAAAGACATCCACAGTCACAAACAGATCGACAGTCACAAAGACATCCACAGTCACAAACACTTCCACAGTCACAAACACATCCTCAGTCACAAAGACATCCACAGTCACAAAGACATCCTCAGTCACAAAGACATCCACAGTCACAAACGCATCCTCAGTCACAAACACATCCACAGTCACAACGACGTCCACAGTCACAAAGACATCCACAGTCACAAACACATCCACAGTCGCAAAGACATCCATAGTCACAAACACATCCACAGTCACAAAGACATCCACAGTCACAAACACATCCACAGTCGCAAAGACATCCTCAGTCACAAACACATCCTCTGTCACAAAGACATCCACAGTCACAACGTCATCCACATTCACAAACACATCCTCAGTCATAAACACATCCTCAGTCACAAAGACATCCTCAGTCACAAACACATCCTCAGTCACAAAGACATCCACAGTCACAAACACATCCTCAGTCACAAAGACATCCACAGTCACAAACACATCCACAGTCACAAAGACATCCACAGTCACAAAGACATCCACAGTCACAAACACATCCACAGTCACAAAGACATCCACAGTCACAAACACATCCTCAGTCACAAAGACATCCACTGTCACAAAGACATTCTCAGTCACAAACACATCCTCAGTCACAAAGACATCCACAGTCACAAACAGATCGACAGTCACAAAGACATCCACAGTCACAAACACTTCCACAGTCACAAACACATCCTCAGTCACAAAGACATCCACAGTCACAAAGACATCCTCAGCCACAAAGACATCCACAGTCACAAACGCATCCTCAGTCACAAACACATCCACAGTCACAACGACGTCCACAGTCACAAAGACATCCACAGTCACAAACACATCCACAGTCGCAAAGACATCCATAGTCACAAACACATCCACAGTCACAAAGACATCCACAGTCACAAACACATCCACAGTCGCAAAGACATCCTCAGTCACAAACACATCCTCTGTCACAAAGACATCCACAGTCACAACGTCATCCACATTCACAAACCACATCCTCAGTCATAAACACATCCTCAGTCACAAAGACATCCTCAGTCACAAACACATCCTCAGTCACAAAGACATCCACAGTCACAAACACATCCTCAGTCACAAAGACATCCACAGTCACAAACACATCCACAGTCACAAAGACATCCACAGTCACAAAGACATTCTCAGTCACAAACACATCCTCAGTCACAAAGACATCCACAGTCACAAACACATCCTCAGTCACAAAGACATCCACAGTCACAAAGACATTCTCAGTCACAAACACATCCACAGGCACAAAGACATTCTCAGTCACAAACACATCCTCAGTCACAAAGACATCCACAGTCACAAAGACATCCACAGTCACAAACACTTCCACAGTCACAAAGACATTCTCAGTCACAAACACTTCCTCAGTCACAAAGAAATCCTCAATCGCAAACACATCCTCAGTCACAAAGACATCCACAGTCACAAACACATCCACAGACACAAAGACATCCACAGTCACAAAGACATTCTCAGTCACAAACACATCCTCTGTCACAAAGACATCCACTGTCACAAAGACATTCTCAGTCACAAACACATCCTCAGTCACAAAGACATCCACAGTCACAAACACATCGACAGTCACAAAGACATCCACAGTCACAAACACTTCCACAGTCACAAACACATCCTCAGTCACAAAGACATCCACAGTCACAAAGACATCCACAGTCACAAAGACATTCTCAGTCACAAACACATCCTCAGTCACAAAGACATCGACAGTCACAAAGACATTCTCAGTCACAAACACATCCACAGTCACAAAGACATCCACAGTCACAAACACATCCACAGTCACAAACACATCCACAGACACAAAGACATCCACAGTCACAAAGACATCCACAGTCACAAACACATCCTCAGTCACAAACACAGCCTCAGTCACAAAGACATCCACAGTCACAAAGACATCCACAGTCACAAAGACATTCTCAGTCACAAACACATCCTCAGTCACAAAGACATCCACAGTCACAAAGACATCCTCAATCGCAAACACATCCTCAGTCACAAAGACATCCACAGTCACAAACACATCCTCAGTCACAAAGACATCCTCAGTCACAAAGACATCCTCAATCACAAACACATCCTCAGTCACAAAGACATCCACAGTCACAAACACATCCAAAGTCACAAACACATCCACAGACACAAAGAAATCTACAGTCACAAACACATTCCCAGACACAAAGACATCCTCAGTCACAAACACATCCTCAGTCACAAAGACATCCACAGTCACTAAAACATGCCCAGTCACAAAGACATCCACAGTCACAAACACATCCACAGTCACAAACAGATCCTCATTCACAAACACATCCTCAGTCACAGACACATCCACAGTCACAAAGATATCCACAGTCACAAACACATCCACAGTCACAACGACTTCCACAGTCACAAAGACATCCACAGTCACAAACACATCCTCAGTCACAAACACATCCACAGTCACAACGACATCCACAGTCACAAAGACATCCACAGTCACAAACACATCCACAGTCGCAAAGACATCCACCGTCACAAACACATCCTCAGTCACAAAGACATCCACAGTCACAAACATATCCACAGTCACAAAGACATCCACAGTCACAAACACATCCTCAGTCACAAAGACATCCACAGTCACAAACACTTCCTCAGTCGCAAAGACATCCACATTCACAAACACATCCACAGTCACAAACACATCCACAGTCACAAACACATCCACAGTAACAAACACATCCACAGTCACAAACACATCCTCAGTCACAAAGACATCCACAGTCACAAAGACATCCACAGTAACAAACACATCCACAGTAACAAACACATCCACAGTCACAAACACATCCTCAGTCACAAAGACATCCTCAGTCACAAACACATCCACAGTCACTAAGAGATCCACAGTCACAAACACTTCCTCAGTCACAAGGACATCCACATTCACAAACACATCCACAGTCACAAAGACATCCACAGTCACAACGACATCCACATTCACAAACACATCCTCAGTCATAAACACATCCTCAGTCACAAAGACATCCTCAGTCACAAAGACATCCACAGTCACAAACACATCCACAGTCACAAAGACATCCACAGTCACAAACACATCCACAGTCACAAAGACATCCACAGTCACAAACACTTCCACAGTCACAAACACATCCTCAGTCACAAAGACATTCTCAGTCACAAACACATCCTCAGTCACAAAGACATCCACAGTCACAAAGACATCCTCAATCGCAAACACATCCTCAGTCACAAAGACATCCACAGTAACAAACACATCCTCAGTCACAAAGACATCCTCAGTCACAAAGACATCCTCAATCGCAAACACATCCTCAGTCACAAAGACATCCACAGTCACAAACACATCCACAGTCACAAAGACATCCACAGTCACAAAGACATTCTCAGTCACAAACACATCCTCAATCGCAAACACATCCTCAGTCACAAAGACATCCACAGTCACAAACACATCCACAGTCACAAAGACATCCACAGTCACAAAGACATTCTCAGTCACAAACACATCCACAGTCACAAAGACATTCTCAGTCACAAACACATCCTCAGTCACAAAGACATCCACAGTCACAGAGACATCCACAGTCACAAACACTTCCACAGTCACAAAGACATTCTCAGTCACAAACACATCCACAGTCACAAAGACATTCTCAGTCACAAACACATCCTCAGTCACAAAGACATCCTCAATCGCAAACACATCCTCAGTCACAAAGACATCCACAGTCACAAACACATCCACAGACACAAAGACATCCACAGTCACAAAGACATTCTCAGTCACAAACACATCCTCAGTCACAAAGACATCCACTGTCACAAAGACATTCTCAGTCACAAACACATCCTCAGTCACAAAGACATCCACAGTCACAAACAGATCGACAGTCACAAAGACATCCACAGTCACAAACACTTCCACAGTCACAAACACATCCTCAGTCACAAAGACATCCACAGTCACAAAGACATCCTCAGTCACAAAGACATCCACAGTCACAAACGCATCCTCAGTCACAAACACATCCACAGTCACAACGACGTCCACAGTCACAAAGACATCCACAGTCACAAACACATCCACAGTCGCAAAGACATCCATAGTCACAAACACATCCACAGTCACAAAGACATCCACAGTCACAAACACATCCACAGTCGCAAAGACATCCTCAGTCACAAACACATCCTCTGTCACAAAGACATCCACAGTCACAACGTCATCCACATTCACAAACACATCCTCAGTCATAAACACATCCTCAGTCACAAAGACATCCTCAGTCACAAACACATCCTCAGTCACAAAGACATCCACAGTCACAAAGACATTCTCAGTCACAAACACATCCTCAGTCACAAAGACATCCACAGTCACAAACACATCCTCAGTCACAAAGACATCCACAGTCACAAAGACATTCTCAGTCACAAACACATCCACAGTCACAAAGACATTCTCAGTCACAAACACATCCTCAGTCACAAAGACATCCACAGTCACAAAGACATCCACAGTCACAAACACTTCCACAGTCACAAAGACATCCTCAGTCACAAACACATCCTCAGTCACAAAGACATCCACAGTCACTAAAACATGCCCAGTCACAAAGACATCCACAGTCACAAACACATCCACAGTCACAAACAGATCCTCATTCACAAACACATCCTCAGTCACAGACACATCCACAGTCACAAAGATATCCACAGTCACAATCACATCCACAGTCACAACGACTTCCACAGTCACAAAGACATGCACAGTCACAAACACATCCTCAGTCACAAACACATCCACAGTCACAACGACATCCACAGTCACAAAGACATCCACAGTCACAAACACATCCACAGTCGCAAAGACATCCACCATCACAAACACATCCTCAGTCACAAAGACATCCACAGTCACAAACATATCCACAGTCACAAAGACATCCACAGTCACAAACACATCCACAGTCACAAAGACATCCACAGTCACAAACACTTCCTCAGTCGCAAAGACATCCACATTCACAAACACATCCACAGTCACAAACACATCCACAGTCACAACCACATCCACAGTATCAAACACATCCACAGTCACAAACACATCCTCAGTCACAAAGACATCCACAGTCACAAAGACATCCACAGTAACAAACACATCCACAGTAACAAACACATCCATAGTCACAAACACATCCTCAGTCACAAAGACATCCTCAGTCACAAACACATCCACAGTCACTAAGAGATCCACAGTCACAAACACTTCCTCAGTCACAAGGACATCCACATTCACAAACACATCCACAGTCACAAAGACATCCACAGTCACAACGACATCCACATTCACAAACACATCCTCAGTCATAAACACATCCTCAGTCACAAAGACATCCTCAGTCACAAAGACATCCACAGTCACAAAGACATCCACAGTCACAAAGATATCCACAGTCACAAACACATCCACAGTCACAAAGACATCCACAGTCACAAACACTTCCACAGTCACAAACACATCCTCAGTCACAAAGACATTCTCAGTCACAAACACATCCTCAGTCACAAAGACATCCACAGTCACAAAGACATCCTCAATCGCAAACACATCCTCAGTCACAAAGACATCCACAGTCACAAACACATCCTCAGTCACAAAGACATCCTCAGTCACAAAGACATCCTCAATCGCAAACACATCCTCAGTCACAAAGACATCCACAGTCACAAACACATCCACAGTCACAAAGACATCCACAGTCACAAAGACATTCTCAGTCACAAACACATCCTCAATCGCAAACACATCCTCAGTCACAAAGACATCCACAGTCACAAACACATCCTCAGTCACAAAGACATCCTCAGTCACAAAGACATCCTCAATCGCAAACACATCCTCAGTCACAAAGACATCCACAGTCACAAACACATCCACAGTCACAAAGACATCCACAGTCACAAAGACATTCTCAGTCACAAACACATCCTCAGTCACAAAGACATCCACAGTCACAAACACATCCACAGTCACAAAGACATCCACAGTCACAAACACTTCCACAGTCACAAACACATCCTCAGTCACAAAGACATCCACAGTCACAAAGACATTCTCAGTCACAAACACATCCACAGTCACAAAGACATTCTCAGTCACAAACACATCCTCAGTCACAAAGACATCCACAGTCACAAAGACATCCACAGTCACAAACACTTCCACAGTCACAAAGACATTCTCAGTCACAAACACATCCACAGTCACAAAGGCATTCTCAGTCACAAACACATCCTCAGTCACAAAGACATCCTCAATCGCAAACACATCCTCAGTCACAAAGACATCCACAGTCACAAACACATCCACAGACACAAAGACATCCACAGTCACAAAGACATTCTCAGTCACAAAGACATCCTCAGTCACAAAGACATCCACTGTCACAAAGACATTCTCAGTCACAAACACATCCTCAGTCACAAAGACATCCACAGTCACAAACACATCGACAGTCACAAAGACATCCACAGTCACAAACACTTCCACAGTCACAAACACATCCTCAGTCACAAAGACATCCACAGTCACAAAGACATCCACAGTCACAAAGACATTCTCAGTCACAAACACATCCTCAGTCACAAAGACATCCACAGTCACAAAGACATCCTCAATCGCAAACACATCCTCAGTCACAAAGACATCCACAGTCACAAACACATCCTCAGTCACAAAGACATCCTCAGTCACAAAGACATCCTCAATCACAAACACATCCTCAGTCACAAAGACATCCACAGTCACAAACACATCCACAGTCACAAACACATCCACAGACACAAAGAAATCCACAGTCACAAACACATTCCCAGACACAAACACATCCTCAGTCACAAACACATCCTCAGTCACAAAGACATCCACAGTCACTAAAACATGCCCAGTCACAAAGACATCCACAGTCACAAACACATCCACAGTCACAAACAGATCCTCATTCACAAACACATCCTCAGTCACAGACACATCCACAGTCACAAAGATATCCACAGTCACAAACACATCCACAGTCACAACGACTTCCACAGTCACAAAGACATCCACAGTCACAAACACATCCTCAGTCACAAACACATCCACAGTCACAGACACATCCACAGTCACAAAGATATCCACAGTCACAAACACATCCACAGTCACAACGACTTCCACAGTCACAAAGACATCCACAGTCACAAACACATCCACAGTCACAACGACATCCACAGTCACAAAGACATCCACAGTCACAAACACATCCACAGTCGCAAAGACATCCATAGTCACAAACACATCCACAGTCACAAAGACATCCACAGTCACAAACACATCCACAGTCGCAAAGACATCCTCAGTCACAAACACATCATCTGTCACAAAGACATCCACAGTCACAACGACATCCACATTCACAAACACATCCTCAGTCATAAACATATCCTCAGTCACAAACACATCCACAGTCACAAAGACATCCACAGTCACAAACACATCCACAGTCACAAAGACATCCACAGTCACAAACACATCCACAGTCGCAAAGACATCCTCAGTCACAAACACATCCTCAGTCAGAAAGACATCCTCAGTCACAAACACATCCACAGTCACAAAGACATCCACAGTCACAAACACATCCTCAGTCACAAAGACATCCACAGTCACAAACACATCCACAGTCACAAAGACATCCACAGTCACAAAGACATTCTCAGTCACAAACACATCCTCAGTCACAAAGACATCCACAGTCACAAACACATCCACAGTCACAAAGACATCCACAGTCACAAACACTTCCACAGTCACAAACACATCCTCAGTCACAAAGACATCCACAGTCACAAAGATATTCTCAGTCACAAACACATCCACAGTCACAAAGACATTCTCAGTCACAAACACATCCTCAGTCACAAAGACATCCACAGTCACAGAGACATCCACAGTCACAAACACTTCCACAGTCACAAAGACATTCTCAGTCACAAACACATCCACAGTCACAAAGACATTCTCAGTCACAAACACATCCTCAGTCACAAAGACATCCTCAATCGCAAACACATCCTCAGTCACAAAGACATCCACAGTCACAAACACATCCACAGACACAAAGACATCCACAGTCACAAAGACATTCTCAGTCACAAACACATCCTCAGTCACAAAGACATCCACTGTCACAAAGACATTCTCAGTCACAAACACATCCTCAGTCACAAAGACATCCACAGTCACAAACAGATCGACAGTCACAAAGACATCCACAGTCACAAACACTTCCACAGTCACAAACACATCCTCAGTCACAAAGACATCCACAGTCACAAAGACATCCTCAGTCACAAAGACATCCACAGTCACAAACGCATCCTCAGTCACAAACACATCCACAGTCACAACGACGTCCACAGTCACAAAGACATCCACAGTCACAAACACATCCACAGTCGCAAAGACATCCATAGTCACAAACACATCCACAGTCACAAAGACATCCACAGTCACAAACACATCCACAGTCGCAAAGACATCCTCAGTCACAAACACATCCTCTGTCACAAAGACATCCACAGTCACAACGTCATCCACATTCACAAACACATCCTCAGTCATAAACACATCCTCAGTCACAAAGACATCCTCAGTCACAAACACATCCTCAGTCACAAAGACATCCACAGTCACAAACACATCCTCAGTCACAAAGACATCCACAGTCACAAACACATCCACAGTCACAAAGACATCCACAGTCACAAAGACATCCACAGTCACAAACACATCCACAGTCACAAAGACATCCACAGTCACAAACACATCCTCAGTCACAAAGACATCCACTGTCACAAAGACATTCTCAGTCACAAACACATCCTCAGTCACAAAGACATCCACAGTCACAAACAGATCGACAGTCACAAAGACATCCACAGTCACAAACACTTCCACAGTCACAAACACATCCTCAGTCACAAAGACATCCACAGTCACAAAGACATCCTCAGTCACAAAGACATCCACAGTCACAAACGCATCCTCAGTCACAAACACATCCACAGTCACAACGACGTCCACAGTCACAAAGACATCCACAGTCACAAACACATCCACAGTCGCAAAGACATCCATAGTCACAAACACATCCACAGTCACAAAGACATCCACAGTCACAAACACATCCACAGTCGCAAAGACATCCTCAGTCACAAACACATCCTCTGTCACAAAGACATCCACAGTCACAACGTCATCCACATTCACAAACACATCCTCAGTCATAAACACATCCTCAGTCACAAAGACATCCTCAGTCACAAACACATCCTCAGTCACAAAGACATCCACAGTCACAAACACATCCTCAGTCACAAAGACATCCACAGTCACAAACACATCCACAGTCACAAAGACATCCACAGTCACAAAGACATTCTCAGTCACAAACACATCCTCAGTCACAAAGACATCCACAGTCACAAACACATCCTCAGTCACAAAGACATCCACAGTCACAAAGACATTCTCAGTCACAAACACATCCACAGGCACAAAGACATTCTCAGTCACAAACACATCCTCAGTCACAAAGACATCCACAGTCACAAAGACATCCACAGTCACAAACACTTCCACAGTCACAAAGACATTCTCAGTCACAAACACTTCCTCAGTCACAAAGAAATCCTCAATCGCAAACACATCCTCAGTCACAAAGACATCCACAGTCACAAACACATCCACAGACACAAAGACATCCACAGTCACAAAGACATTCTCAGTCACAAACACATCCTCAGTCACAAAGACATCCACTGTCACAAAGACATTCTCAGTCACAAACACATCCTCAGTCACAAAGACATCCACAGTCACAAACACATCGACAGTCACAAAGACATCCACAGTCACAAACACTTCCACAGTCACAAACACATCCTCAGTCACAAAGACATCCACAGTCACAAAGACATCCACAGTCACAAAGACATTCTCAGTCACAAACACATCCTCAGTCACAAAGACATCGACAGTCACAAAGACATTCTCAGTCACAAACACATCCACAGTCACAAAGACATCCACAGTCACAAACACATCCACAGTCACAAACACATCCACAGACACAAAGACATCCACAGTCACAAAGACATCCACAGTCACAAACACATCCTCAGTCACAAACACAGCCTCAGTCACAAAGACATCCACAGTCACAAAGACATCCACAGTCACAAAGACATTCTCAGTCACAAACACATCCTCAGTCACAAAGACATCCACAGTCACAAAGACATCCTCAATCGCAAACACATCCTCAGTCACAAAGACATCCACAGTCACAAACACATCCTCAGTCACAAAGACATCCTCAGTCTCAAAGACATCCTCAATCACAAACACATCCTCAGTCACAAAGACATCCACAGTCACAAACACATCCAAAGTCACAAACACATCCACAGACACAAAGAAATCTACAGTCACAAACACATTCCCAGACACAAAGACATCCTCAGTCACAAACACATCCTCAGTCACAAAGACATCCACAGTCACTAAAACATGCCCAGTCACAAAGACATCCACAGTCACAAACACATCCACAGTCACAAACAGATCCTCATTCACAAACACATCCTCAGTCACAGACACATCCACAGTCACAAAGATATCCACAGTCACAAACACATCCACAGTCACAACGACTTCCACAGTCACAAAGACATCCTCAGTCACAAACACATCCTCAGTCACAAACACATCCACAGTCACAACGACATCCACAGTCACAAAGACATCCACAGTCACAAACACATCCACAGTCGCAAAGACATCCACCGTCACAAACACATCCTCAGTCACAAAGACATCCACAGTCACAAACATATCCACAGTCACAAAGACATCCACAGTCACAAACACATCCTCAGTCACAAAGACATCCACAGTCACAAACACTTCCTCAGTCGCAAAGACATCCACATTCACAAACACATCCACAGTCACAAACACATCCACAGTCACAAACACATCCACAGTAACAAACACATCCACAGTCACAAACACATCCTCAGTCACAAAGACATCCACAGTCACAAAGACATCCACAGTAACAAACACATCCACAGTAACAAACACATCCACAGTCACAAACACATCCTCAGTCACAAAGACATCCTCAGTCACAAACACATCCACAGTCACTAAGAGATCCACAGTCACAAACACTTCCTCAGTCACAAGGACATCCACATTCACAAACACATCCACAGTCACAAAGACATCCACAGTCACAACGACATCCACATTCACAAACACATCCTCAGTCATAAACACATCCTCAGTCACAAAGACATCCTCAGTCACAAAGACATCCACAGTCACAAACACATCCACAGTCACAAAGACATCCACAGTCACAAACACATCCACAGTCACAAAGACATCCACAGTCACAAACACTTCCACAGTCACAAACACATCCTCAGTCACAAAGACATCCTCAGTCACAAAGACATCCTCAATCGCAAACACATCCTCAGTCACAAAGACATCCACAGTCACAAACACATCCACAGTCACAAAGACATCCACAGTCACAAAGACATTCTCAGTCACAAACACATCCTCAATCGCAAACACATCCTCAGTCACAAAGACATCCACAGTCACAAACACATCCACAGTCACAAAGACATCCACAGTCACAAAGACATTCTCAGTCACAAACACATCCTCAGTCACAAAGACATCCACAGTCACAAACACATCCACAGTCACAAAGACATCCACAGTCACAAACACTTCCACAGTCACAAACACATCCTCAGTCACAAAGACATCCACAGTCACAAAGACATTCTCAGTCACAAACACATCCACAGTCACAAAGACATTCTCAGTCACAAACACATCCTCAGTCACAAAGACATCCAGTCACAAAGACATCCACAGTCACAAACACTTCCACAGTCACAAAGACATTCTCAGTCACAAACACATCCACAGTCACAAAGACATTCTCAGTCACAAACACATCCTCAGTCACAAAGACATCCTCAATCGCAAACACATCCTCAGTCACAAAGACATCCACAGTCACAAACACATCCACAGACACAAAGACATCCACAGTCACAAAGACATTCTCAGTCACAAACACATCCTCAGTCACAAAGACATCCACTGTCACAAAGACATTCTCAGTCACAAACACATCCTCAGTCACAAAGACATCCACAGTCACAAACACATCGACAGTCACAAAGACATCCACAGTCACAAACACTTCCACAGTCACAAACACATCCTCAGTCACAAAGACATCCACAGTCACAAAGACATCCACAGTCACAAAGACATTCTCAGTCACAAACACATCCTCAGTCACAAAGACATCCACAGTCACAAAGACATCCTCAATCGCAAACACATCCTCAGTCACAAAGACATCCACAGTCACAAAGACATCCTCAGTCACAAAGACATCCTCAATCACAAACACATCCTCAGTCACAAAGACATCCACAGTCACAAACACATCCACAGTCACAAACACATCCACAGACACAAAGAAATCCACAGTCACAAACACATTCCCAGACACAAAGACATCCTCAGTCACAAACACATCCTCAGTCACAAAGACATCCACAGTCACTAAAACATGCCCAGTCACAAATACATCCACAGTCACAAACACATCCACAGTCACAAACAGATCCTCATTCACAAACACATCCTCAGTCACAGACACATCCACAGTCACAAAGATATCCACAGTCACAAACACATCCACAGTCACAACGACTTCCACAGTCACAACGACATCCACAGTCACAAAGACATCCACAGTCACAAACACATCCACAGTCGCAAAGACATCCATAGTCACAAACACATCCACAGTCACAAAGACATCCACAGTCACAAACACATCCACAGTCGCAAAGACATCCTCAGTCACAAACACATCATCTGTCACAAAGACATCCACAGTCACAACGACATCCACATTCACAAACACATCCTCAGTCATAAACACATCCTCAGTCACAAACACATCCACAGTCACAAAGACATCCACAGTCACAAACACATCCACAGTCACAAAGACATCCACAGTCACAAACACATCCACAGTCGCAAAGACATCCTCAGTCACAAATACATCCTCAGTCAGAAAGACATCCTCAGTCACAAAGACATCCACAGTCACAAAGACATCCACAGTCACAAACACATCCTCAGTCACAAAGACATCCACAGTCACAAACACATCCACAGTCACAAAGACATCCACAGTCACAAAGACATTCTCAGTCACAAACACATCCTCAGTCACAAAGACATCCACAGTCACAAACACATCCACAGTCACAAAGACATCCACAGTCACAAACACTTCCACAGTCACAAACACATCCTCAGTCACAAAGACATCCACAGTCACAAAGACATTCTCAGTCACAAACACATCCACAGTCACAAAGACATTCTCAGTCACAAACACATCCTCAGTCACAAAGACATCCACAGTCACAGAGACATCCACAGTCACAAACACTTCCACAGTCACAAAGACATTCTCAGTCACAAACACATCCACAGTCACAAAGACATTCTCAGTCACAAACACATCCTCAGTCACAAAGACATCCTCAATCGCAAACACATCCTCAGTCACAAAGACATCCACAGTCACAAACACATCCACAGACACAAAGACATCCACAGTCACAAAGACATTCTCAGTCACAAACACATCCTCAGTCACAAAGACATCCACTGTCACAAAGACATTCTCAGTCACAAACACATCCTCAGTCACAAAGACATCCACAGTCACAAACAGATCGACAGTCACAAAGACATCCACAGTCACAAACACTTCCACAGTCACAAACACATCCTCAGTCACAAAGACATCCACAGTCACAAAGACATCCTCAGTCACAAAGACATCCACAGTCACAAACGCATCCTCAGTCACAAACACATCCACAGTCACAACGACGTCCACAGTCACAAAGACATCCACAGTCACAAACACATCCACAGTCGCAAAGACATCCATAGTCACAAACACATCCACAGTCACAAAGACATCCACAGTCACAAACACATCCACAGTCGCAAAGACATCCTCAGTCACAAACACATCCTCTGTCACAAAGACATCCACAGTCACAACGTCATCCACATTCACAAACACATCCTCAGTCATAAACACATCCTCAGTCACAAAGACATCCTCAGTCACAAACACATCCTCAGTCACAAAGACATCCACAGTCACAAACACATCCTCAGTCACAAAGACATCCACAGTCACAAACACATCCACAGTCACAAAGACATCCACAGTCACAAAGACATTCTCAGTCACAAACACATCCTCAGTCACAAAGACATCCACAGTCACAAACACATCCTCAGTCACAAAGACATCCACAGTCACAAAGACATTCTCAGTCACAAACACATCCACAGTCACAAAGACATTCTCAGTCACAAACACATCCTCAGTCACAAAGACATCCACAGTCACAAAGACATCCACAGTCACAAACACTTCCACAGTCACAAAGACATCCTCAGTCACAAACACATCCTCAGTCACAAAGACATCCACAGTCACTAAAACATGCCCAGTCACAAAGACATCCACAGTCACAAACACATCCACAGTCACAAACAGATCCTCATTCACAAACACATCCTCAGTCACAGACACATCCACAGTCACAAAGATATCCACAGTCACAAACACATCCACAGTCACAACGACTTCCACAGTCACAAAGACATCCACAGTCACAAACACATCCTCAGACACAAACACATCCACAGTCACAACGACATCCACAGTCACAAAGACATCCACAGTCACAAACACATCCACAGTCGCAAAGACATCCACCGTCACAAACACATCCTCAGTCACAAAGACATCCACAGTCACAAACATATCCACAGTCACAAAGACATCCACAGTCACAAACACATCCTCAGTCACAAAGACATCCACAGTCACAAACACTTCCTCAGTCGCAAAGACATCCACATTCACAAACACATCCACAGTCACAAACACATCCACAGTCACAAACACATCCACAGTAACAAACACATCCACAGTCACAAACACATCCTCAGTCACAAAGACATCCACAGTCACAAAGACATCCACAGTAACAAACACATCCACAGTAACAAACACATCCACAGTCACGAACACATCCTCAGTCACAAAGACATCCTCAGTCACAAACACATCCACAGTCACTAAGAGATCCACAGTCACAAACACTTCCTCAGTCACAAGGACATCCACATTCACAAACACATCCACAGTCACAAAGACATCCACAGTCACAACGACATCCACATTCACAAACACATCCTCAGTCAAAAACACATCCTCAGTCACAAAGACATCCTCAGTCACAAAGACATCCACAGTCACAAACACATCCACAGTCACAAAGACATCCACAGTCACAAACACATCCACAGTCACAAAGACATCCACAGTCACAAACACTTCCACAGTCACAAACACATCCTCAGTCACAAAGACATTCTCAGTCACAAACACATCCTCAGTCACAAAGACATCCACAGTCACAAAGACATCCTCAATCGCAAACACATCCTCAGTCACAAAGACATCCACAGTCACAAACACATCCTCAGTCACAAAGACATCCTCAGTCACAAAGACATCCTCAATCGCAAACACATCCTCAGTCACAAAGACATCCACAGTCACAAACACATCCACAGTCACAAAGACATCCACAGTCACAAAGACATTCTCAGTCACAAACACATCCTCAATCGCAAACACATCCTCAGTCACAAAGACATCCACAGTCACAAACACATCCTCAGTCACAAAGACATCCTCAGTCACAAAGACATCCTCAATCGCAAACACATCCTCAGTCACAAAGACATCCACAGTCACAAACACATCCACAGTCACAAAGACATCCACAGTCACAAAGACATTCTCAGTCACAAACACATCCTCAGTCACAAAGACATCCACAGTCACAAACACATCCACAGTCACAAAGACATCCACAGTCACAAACACTTCCACAGTCACAAACACATCCTCAGTCACAAAGACATCCACAGTCACAAAGACATTCTCAGTCACAAACACATCCACAGTCACAAAGACATTCTCAGTCACAAACACATCCTCAGTCACAAAGACATCCACAGTCACAAAGACATCCACAGTCACAAACACTTCCACAGTCACAAAGACATTCTCAGTCACAAACACATCCACAGTCACAAAGACATTCTCAGTCACAAACACATCCTCAGTCACAAAGACATCCTCAATCGCAAACACATCCTCAGTCACAAAAACATCCACAGTCACAAACACATCCACAGACACAAAGACATCCACAGTCACAAAGACATTCTCAGTCACAAACACATCCTCAGTCACAAAGACATCCACTGTCACAAAGACATTCTCAGTCACAAACACATCCTCAGTCACAAAGACATCCACAGTCACAAACACATCGACAGTCACAAAGACATCCACAGTCACAAACACTTCCACAGTCACAAACACATCCTCAGTCACAAAGACATCCACAGTCACAAAGACATCCACAGTCACAAAGACATTCTCAGTCACAAACACATCCTCAGTCACAAAGACATCCACAGTCACAAAGACATCCTCAATCGCAAACACATCCTCAGTCACAAAGACATCCACAGTCACAAACACATCCTCAGTCACAAAGACATCCTCAGTCACAAAGACATCCTCAATCACAAACACATCCTCAGTCACAAAGACATCCACAGTCACAAACACATCCACAGTCACAAACACATCCACAGACACAAAGAAATCCACAGTCACAAACACATTCCCAGACACAAAGACATCCTCAGTCACAAACACATCCTCAGTCACAAAGACATCCACAGTCACTAAAACATGCCCAGTCACAAATATATCCACAGTCACAAACACATCCACAGTCACAAACAGATCCTCATTCACAAACACATCCTCAGTCACAGACACATCCACAGTCACAAAGATATCCACAGTCACAAACACATCCACAGTCACAACGACTTCCACAGTCACAAAGACATCCACAGTCACAAACACATCCTCAGTCACAAACACATCCACAGTCACAACGACATCCACAGTCACAAAGACATCCACAGTCACAAACACATCCACAGTCGCAAAGACATCCATAGTCACAAACACATCCACAGTCACAAAGACATCCACAGTCACAAACACATCCACAGTCGCAAAGACATCCTCAGTCACAAACACATCATCTGTCACAAAGACATCCACAGTCACAACGACATCCACATTCACAAACACATCCTCAGTCATAAACACATCCTCAGTCACAAACACATCCACAGTCACAAAGACATCCACAGTCACAAACACATCCACAGTCACAAAGACATCCACAGTCACAAACACATCCACAGTCGCAAAGACATCCTCAGTCACAAATACATCCTCAGTCAGAAAGACATCCTCAGTCACAAACACATCCACAGTCACAAAGACATCCACAGTCACAAACACATCCTCAGTCACAAAGACATCCACAGTCACAAACACATCCACAGTCACAAAGACATCCACAGTCACAAAGACATTCTCAGTCACAAACACATCCTCAGTCACAAAGACATCCACAGTCACAAACACATCCACAGTCACAAAGACATCCACAGTCACAAACACTTCCACAGTCACAAACACATCCTCAGTCACAAAGACATCCACAGTCACAAAGACATTCTCAGTCACAAACACATCCACAGTCACAAAGACATTCTCAGTCACAAACACATCCTCAGTCACAAAGACATCCACAGTCACAGAGACATCCACAGTCACAAACACTTCCACAGTCACAAAGACATTCTCAGTCACAAACACATCCACAGTCACAAAGACATTCTCAGTCACAAACACATCCTCAGTCACAAAGACATCCTCAATCGCAAACACATCCTCAGTCACAAAGACATCCACAGTCACAAACACATCCACAGACACAAAGACATCCACAGTCACAAAGACATTCTCAGTCACAAACACATCCTCAGTCACAAAGACATCCACTGTCACAAAGACATTCTCAGTCACAAACACATCCTCAGTCACAAAGACATCCACAGTCACAAACAGATCGACAGTCACAAAGACATCCACAGTCACAAACACTTCCACAGTCACAAACACATCCTCAGTCACAAAGACATCCACAGTCACAAAGACATCCTCAGTCACAAAGACATCCACAGTCACAAACGCATCCTCAGTCACAAACACATCCACAGTCACAACGACGTCCACAGTCACAAAGACATCCACAGTCACAAACACATCCACAGTCGCAAAGACATCCATAGTCACAAACACATCCACAGTCACAAAGACATCCACAGTCACAAACACATCCACAGTCGCAAAGACATCCTCAGTCACAAACACATCCTCTGTCACAAAGACATCCACAGTCACAACGTCATCCACATTCACAAACACATCCTCAGTCATAAACACATCCTCAGTCACAAAGACATCCTCAGTCACAAACACATCCTCAGTCACAAAGACATCCACAGTCACAAACACATCCTCAGTCACAAAGACATCCACAGTCACAAACACATCCACAGTCACAAAGACATCCACAGTCACAAAGCCATTCTCAGTCACAAACACATCCTCAGTCACAAAGACATCCACAGTCACAAACACATCCTCAGTCACAAAGACATCCACAGTCACAAAGACATTCTCAGTCACAAACACATCCACAGTCACAAAGACATTCTCAGTCACAAACACATCCTCAGTCACAAAGACATCCACAGTCACAAAGACATCCACAGTCACAAACACTTCCACAGTCACAAAGACATCCTCAGTCACAAACACATCCTCAGTCACAAAGACATCCACAGTCACTAAAACATGCCCAGTCACAAAGAAATCCACAGTCACAAACACATCCACAGTCACAAACAGATCCTCATTCACAAACACATCCTCAGTCACAGACACATCCACAGTCACAAAGATATCCACAGTCACAAACACATCCACAGTCACAACGACTTCCACAGTCACAAAGACATCCACAGTCACAAACACATCCTCAGTCACAAACACATCCACAGTCACAACGACATCCACAGTCACAAAGACATCCACAGTCACAAACACATCCACAGTCGCAAAGACATCCACCGTCACAAACACATCCTCAGTCACAAAGACATCCACAGTCACAAACATATCCACAGTCACAAAGACATCCACAGTCACAAACACATCCTCAGTCACAAAGACATCCACAGTCACAAACACTTCCTCAGTCGCAAAGACATCCACATTCACAAACACATCCACAGTCACAAACACATCCACAGTCACAAACACATCCACAGTAACAAACACATCCACAGTCACAAACACATCCTCAGTCACAAAGACATCCACAGTCACAAAGACATCCACAGTAACAAACACATCCACAGTAACAAACACATCCACAGTCACAAACACATCCTCAGTCACAAAGACATCCTCAGTCACAAACACATCCACAGTCACTAAGAGATCCACAGTCACAAACACTTCCTCAGTCACAAGGACATCCACATTCACAAACACATCCACAGTCACAAAGACATCCACAGTCACAACGACATCCACATTCACAAACACATCCTCAGTCATAAACACATCCTCAGTCACAAAGACATCCTCAGTCACAAAGACATCCACAGTCACAAACACATCCACAGTCACAAAGACATCCACAGTCACAAACACATCCACAGTCACAAAGACATCCACAGTCACAAACACTTCCACAGTCACAAACACATCCTCAGTCACAAAGACATTCTCAGTCACAAACACATCCTCAGTCACAAAGACATCCACAGTCACAAAGACATCCTCAATCGCAAACACATCCTCAGTCACAAAGACATCCACAGTCACAAACACATCCTCAGTCACAAAGACATCCTCAGTCACAAAGACATCCTCAATCGCAAACACATCCTCAGTCACAAAGACATCCACAGTCACAAACACATCCACAGTCACAAAGACATCCACAGTCACAAAGACATTCTCAGTCACAAACACATCCTCAATCGCAAACACATCCTCAGTCACAAAGACATCCACAGTCACAAACACATCCTCAGTCACAAAGACATCCTCAGTCACAAAGACATCCTCAATCGCAAACACATCCTCAGTCACAAAGACATCCACAGTCACAAACACATCCACAGTCACAAAGACATCCACAGTCACAAAGACATTCTCAGTCACAAACACATCCTCAGTCACAAAGACATCCACAGTCACAAAGACATCCACAGTCACAAAGACATCCACAGTCACAAACACTTCCACAGTCACAAACACATCCTCAGTCACAAAGACATCCACAGTCACAAAGACATTCTCAGTCACAAACACATCCACAGTCACAAAGACATTCTCAGTCACAAACACATCCTCAGTCACAAAGACATCCACAGTCACAAAGACATCCACAGTCACAAACACTTCCACAGTCACAAAGACATTCTCAGTCACAAACACATCCACAGTCACAAAGACATTCTCAGTCACAAACACATCCTCAGTCACAAAGACATCCTCAATCGCAAACACATCCTCAGTCACAAAGACATCCACAGTCACAAACACATCCACAGACACAAAGACATCCACAGTCACAAAGACATTCTCAGTCACAAACACATCCTCAGTCACAAAGACATCCACTGTCACAAAGACATTCTCAGTCACAAACACATCCTCAGTCACAAAGACATCCACAGTCACAAACACATCGACAGTCACAAAGACATCCACAGTCACAAACACTTCCACAGTCACAAACACATCCTCAGTCACAAAGACATCCACAGTCACAAAGACATCCACAGTCACAAAGACATTCTCAGTCACAAACACATCCTCAGTCACAAAGACATCCACAGTCACAAAGACATCCTCAATCGCAAACACATCCTCAGTCACAAAGACATCCACAGTCACAAACACATCCTCAGTCACAAAGACATCCTCAGTCACAAAGACATCCTCAATCACAAACACATCCTCAGTCACAAAGACATCCACAGTCACAAACACATCCACAGTCACAAACACATCCACAGACACAAAGAAATCCACAGTCACAAACACATTCCCAGACACAAAGACATCCTCAGTCACAAACACATCCTCAGTCACAAAGACATCCACAGTCACTAAAACATGCCCAGTCACAAAGACATCCACAGTCACAAACACATCCACAGTCACAAACAGATCCTCATTCACAAACACATCCTCAGTCACAGACACATCCACAGTCACAAAGATATCCACAGTCACAAACACATCCACAGTCACAACGACTTCCACAGTCACAAAGACATCCACAGTCACAAACACATCCTCAGTCACAAACACATCCACAGTCACAACGACATCCACAGTCACAAAGACATCCACAGTCACAAACACATCCACAGTCGCAAAGACATCCATAGTCACAAACACATCCACAGTCACAAAGACATCCACAGTCACAAACACATCCACAGTCGCAAAGACATCCTCAGTCACAAACACATCATCTGTCACAAACACTTCCACAGTCACAAACACATCCTCAGTCACAAAGACATTCTCAGTCACAAACACATCCTCAGTCACAAAGACATCCACAGTCACAAAGACATCCTCAATCGCAAACACATCCTCAGTCACAAAGACATCCACAGTCACAAACACATCCTCAGTCACAAAGACATCCTCAGTCACAAAGACATCCTCAATCGCAAACACATCCTCAGTCACAAAGACATCCACAGTCACAAACACATCCACAGTCACAAAGACATCCACAGTCACAAAGACATTCTCAGTCACAAACACATCCTCAATCGCAAACACATCCTCAGTCACAAAGACATCCACAGTCACAAACACATCCTCAGTCACAAAGACATCCTCAGTCACAAAGACATCCTCAATCGCAAACACATCCTCAGTCACAAAGACATCCACAGTCACAAACACATCCACAGTCACAAAGACATCCACAGTCACAAAGACATTCTCAGTCACAAACACATCCTCAGTCACAAAGACATCCACAGTCACAAACACATCCACAGTCACAAAGACATCCACAGTCACAAACACTTCCACAGTCACAAACACATCCTCAGTCACAAAGACATCCACAGTCACAAAGACATTCTCAGTCACAAACACATCCACAGTCACAAAGACATTCTCAGTCACAAACACATCCTCAGTCACAAAGACATCCACAGTCACAAAGACATCCACAGTCACAAACACTTCCACAGTCACAAAGACATTCTCAGTCACAAACACATCCACAGTCACAAAGACATTCTCAGTCACAAACACATCCTCAGTCACAAAGACATCCTCAATCGCAAACACATCCTCAGTCACAAAAACATCCACAGTCACAAACACATCCACAGACACAAAGACATCCACAGTCACAAAGACATTCTCAGTCACAAACACATCCTCAGTCACAAAGACATCCACTGTCACAAAGACATTCTCAGTCACAAACACATCCTCAGTCACAAAGACATCCACAGTCACAAACACATCGACAGTCACAAAGACATCCACAGTCACAAACACTTCCACAGTCACAAACACATCCTCAGTCACAAAGACATCCACAGTCACAAAGACATCCACAGTCACAAAGACATTCTCAGTCACAAACACATCCTCAGTCACAAAGACATCCACAGTCACAAAGACATCCTCAATCGCAAACACATCCTCAGTCACAAAGACATCCACAGTCACAAACACATCCTCAGTCACAAAGACATCCTCAGTCACAAAGACATCCTCAATCACAAACACATCCTCAGTCACAAAGACATCCACAGTCACAAACACATCCACAGTCACAAACACATCCACAGACACAAAGAAATCCACAGTCACAAACACATTCCCAGACACAAAGACATCCTCAGTCACAAACACATCCTCAGTCACAAAGACATCCACAGTCACTAAAACATGCCCAGTCACAAATATATCCACAGTCACAAACACATCCACAGTCACAAACAGATCCTCATTCACAAACACATCCTCAGTCACAGACACATCCACAGTCACAAAGATATCCACAGTCACAAACACATCCACAGTCACAACGACTTCCACAGTCACAAAGACATCCACAGTCACAAACACATCCTCAGTCACAAACACATCCACAGTCACAACGACATCCACAGTCACAAAGACATCCACAGTCACAAACACATCCACAGTCGCAAAGACATCCATAGTCACAAACACATCCACAGTCACAAAGACATCCACAGTCACAAACACATCCACAGTCGCAAAGACATCCTCAGTCACAAACACATCATCTGTCACAAAGACATCCACAGTCACAACGACATCCACATTCACAAACACATCCTCAGTCATAAACACATCCTCAGTCACAAACACATCCACAGTCACAAAGACATCCACAGTCACAAACACATCCACAGTCACAAAGACATCCACAGTCACAAACACATCCACAGTCGCAAAGACATCCTCAGTCACAAATACATCCTCAGTCAGAAAGACATCCTCAGTCACAAACACATCCACAGTCACAAAGACATCCACAGTCACAAACACATCCTCAGTCACAAAGACATCCACAGTCACAAACACATCCACAGTCACAAAGACATCCACAGTCACAAAGACATTCTCAGTCACAAACACATCCTCAGTCACAAAGACATCCACAGTCACAAACACATCCACAGTCACAAAGACATCCACAGTCACAAACACTTCCACAATCACAAACACATCCTCAGTCACAAAGACATCCACAGTCACAAAGACATTCTCAGTCACAAACACATCCACAGTCACAAAGACATTCTCAGTCACAAACACATCCTCAGTCACAAAGACATCCACAGTCACAGAGACATCCACAGTCACAAACACTTCCACAGTCACAAAGACATTCTCAGTCACAAACACATCCACAGTCACAAAGACATTCTCAGTCACAAACACATCCTCAGTCACAAAGACATCCTCAATCGCAAACACATCCTCAGTCACAAAGACATCCACAGTCACAAACACATCCACAGACACAAAGACATCCACAGTCACAAAGACATTCTCAGTCACAAACACATCCTCAGTCACAAAGACATCCACTGTCACAAAGACATTCTCAGTCACAAACACATCCTCAGTCACAAAGACATCCACAGTCACAAACAGATCGACAGTCACAAAGACATCCACAGTCACAAACACTTCCACAGTCACAAACACATCCTCAGTCACAAAGACATCCACAGTCACAAAGACATCCTCAGTCACAAAGACATCCACAGTCACAAACGCATCCTCAGTCACAAACACATCCACAGTCACAACGACGTCCACAGTCACAAAGACATCCACAGTCACAAACACATCCACAGTCGCAAAGACATCCATAGTCACAAACACATCCACAGTCACAAAGACATCCACAGTCACAAACACATCCACAGTCGCAAAGACATCCTCAGTCACAAACACATCCTCTGTCACAAAGACATCCACAGTCACAACGTCATCCACATTCACAAACACATCCTCAGTCATAAACACATCCTCAGTCACAAAGACATCCTCAGTCACAAACACATCCTCAGTCACAAAGACATCCACAGTCACAAACACATCCTCAGTCACAAAGACATCCACAGTCACAAACACATCCACAGTCACAAAGACATCCACAGTCACAAAGCCATTCTCAGTCACAAACACATCCTCAGTCACAAAGACATCCACAGTCACAAACACATCCTCAGTCACAAAGACATCCACAGTCACAAAGACATTCTCAGTCACAAACACATCCACAGTCACAAAGACATCAACAGACACAAACACATCCTCAGTCACAAAGACATCCACAGTCACAAAGACATCCACAGTCACAAACACTTCCACAGTCACAAAGACATCCTCAGTCACAAACACATCCTCAGTCACAAAGACATCCACAGTCACTAAAACATGCCCAGTCACAAAGACATCCACAGTCACAAACACATCCACAGTCACAAACAGATCCTCATTCACAAACACATCCTCAGTCACAGACACATCCACAGTCACAAAGATATCCACAGTCACAAACACATCCACAGTCACAACGACTTCCACAGTCACAAAGACATCCACAGTCACAAACACATCCTCAGTCACAAACACATCCACAGTCACAACGACATCCACAGTCACAAAGACATCCACAGTCACAAACACATCCACAGTCGCAAAGACATCCACCGTCACAAACACATCCTCAGTCACAAAGACATCCACAGTCACAAACATATCCACAGTCACAAAGACATCCACAGTCACAAACACATCCTCAGTCACAAAGACATCCACAGTCACAAACACTTCCTCAGTCGCAAAGACATCCACATTCACAAACACATCCACAGTCACAAACACATCCACAGTCACAAACACATCCACAGTAACAAACACATCCACAGTCACAAACACATCCTCAGTCACAAAGACATCCACAGTCACAAAGACATCCACAGTAACAAACACATCCACAGTAACAAACACATCCACAGTCACAAACACATCCTCAGTCACAAAGACATCCTCAGTCACAAACACATCCACAGTCACTAAGAGATCCACAGTCACAAACACTTCCTCAGTCACAAGGACATCCACATTCACAAACACATCCACAGTCACAAAGACATCCACAGTCACAACGACATCCACATTCACAAACACATCCTCAGTCATAAACACATCCTCAGTCACAAAGACATCCTCAGTCACAAAGACATCCACAGTCACAAACACATCCACAGTCACAAAGACATCCACAGTCACAAACACATCCACAGTCACAAAGACATCCACAGTCACAAACACTTCCACAGTCACAAACACATCCTCAGTCACAAAGACATTCTCAGTCACAAACACATCCTCAGTCACAAAGACATCCACAGTCACAAAGACATCCTCAATCGCAAACACATCCTCAGTCACAAAGACATCCACAGTCACAAACACATCCTCAGTCACAAAGACATCCTCAGTCACAAAGACATCCTCAATCGCAAACACATCCTCAGTCACAAAGACATCCACAGTCACAAACACATCCACAGTCACAAAGACATCCACAGTCACAAAGACATTCTCAGTCACAAACACATCCTCAATCGCAAACACATCCTCAGTCACAAAGACATCCACAGTCACAAACACATCCTCAGTCACAAAGACATCCTCAGTCACAAAGACATCCTCAATCGCAAACACATCCTCAGTCACAAAGACATCCACAGTCACAAACACATCCACAGTCACAAAGACATCCACAGTCACAAAGACATTCTCAGTCACAAACACATCCTCAGTCACAAAGACATCCACAGTCACAAAGACATCCACAGTCACAAAGACATCCACAGTCACAAACACTTCCACAGTCACAAACACATCCTCAGTCACAAAGACATCCACAGTCACAAAGACATTCTCAGTCACAAACACATCCACAGTCACAAAGACATTCTCAGTCACAAACACATCCTCAGTCACAAAGACATCCACAGTCACAAAGACATCCACAGTCACAAACACTTCCACAGTCACAAAGACATTCTCAGTCACAAACACATCCACAGTCACAAAGACATTCTCAGTCACAAACACATCCTCAGTCACAAAGACATCCTCAATCGCAAACACATCCTCAGTCACAAAGACATCCACAGTCACAAACACATCCACAGACACAAAGACATCCACAGTCACAAAGACATTCTCAGTCACAAACACATCCTCAGTCACAAAGACATCCACTGTCACAAAGACATTCTCAGTCACAAACACATCCTCAGTCACAAAGACATCCACAGTCACAAACACATCGACAGTCACAAAGACATCCACAGTCACAAACACTTCCACAGTCACAAACACATCCTCAGTCACAAAGACATCCACAGTCACAAAGACATCCACAGTCACAAAGACATTCTCAGTCACAAACACATCCTCAGTCACAAAGACATCCACAGTCACAAAGACATCCTCAATCGCAAACACATCCTCAGTCACAAAGACATCCACAGTCACAAACACATCCTCAGTCACAAAGACATCCTCAGTCACAAAGACATCCTCAATCACAAACACATCCTCAGTCACAAAGACATCCACAGTCACAAACACATCCACAGTCACAAACACATCCACAGACACAAAGAAATCCACAGTCACAAACACATTCCCAGACACAAAGACATCCTCAGTCACAAACACATCCTCAGTCACAAAGACATCCACAGTCACTAAAACATGCCCAGTCACAAAGACATCCACAGTCACAAACACATCCACAGTCACAAACAGATCCTCATTCACAAACACATCCTCAGTCACAGACACATCCACAGTCACAAAGATATCCACAGTCACAAACACATCCACAGTCACAACGACTTCCACAGTCACAAAGACATCCACAGTCACAAACACATCCTCAGTCACAAACACATCCACAGTCACAACGACATCCACAGTCACAAAGACATCCACAGTCACAAACACATCCACAGTCGCAAAGACATCCATAGTCACAAACACATCCACAGTCACAAAGACATCCACAGTCACAAACACATCCACAGTCGCAAAGACATCCTCAGTCACAAACACATCATCTGTCACAAAGACATCCACAGTCACAACGACATCCACATTCACAAACACATCCTCAGTCATAAACACATCCTCAGTCACAAACACATCCACAGTCACAAAGACATCCACAGTCACAAACACATCCTCAGTCACAAAGACATCCACAGTCACAAACACATCCACAGTCGCAAAGACATCCTCAGTCACAAACACATCCTCAGTCAGAAAGACATCCTCAGTCACAAACACATCCACAGTCACAAAGACATCCACAGTCACAAACACATCCTCAGTCACAAAGACATCCACAGTCACAAACACATCCACAGTCACAAAGACATCCACAGTCACAAAGACATTCTCAGTCACAAACACATCCTCAGTCACAAAGACATCCACAGTCACAAACACATCCACAGTCACAAAGACATCCACAGTCACAAACACTTCCACAGTCACAAACACATCCTCAGTCACAAAGACATCCACAGTCACAAAGACATTCTCAGTCACAAACACATCCACAGTCACAAAGACATTCTCAGTCACAAACACATCCTCAGTCACAAAGACATCCACAGTCACAGAGACATCCACAGTCACAAACACTTCCACAGTCACAAAGACATTCTCAGTCACAAACACATCCACAGTCACAAAGACATTCTCAGTCACAAACACATCCTCAGTCACAAAGACATCCTCAATCGCAAACACATCCTCAGTCACAAAGACATCCACAGTCACAAACACATCCACAGACACAAAGACATCCACAGTCACAAAGACATTCTCAGTCACAAACACATCCTCAGTCACAAAGACATCCACTGTCACAAAGACATTCTCAGTCACAAACACATCCTCAGTCACAAAGACATCCACAGTCACAAACAGATCGACAGTCACAAAGACATCCACAGTCACAAACACTTCCACAGTCACAAACACATCCTCAGTCACAAAGACATCCTCAGTCACAAAGACATCCTCAGTCACAAAGACATCCACAGTCACAAACGCATCCTCAGTCACAAACACATCCACAGTCACAACGACGTCCACAGTCACAAAGACATCCACAGTCACAAACACATCCACAGTCTCAAAGACATCCATAGTCACAAACACATCCACAGTCACAAAGACATCCACAGTCACAAACACATCCACAGTCGCAAAGACATCCTCAGTCACAAACACATCCTCTGTCACAAAGACATCCACAGTCACAACGTCATCCACATTCACAAACACATCCTCAGTCATAAACACATCCTCAGTCACAAAGACATCCTCAGTCACAAACACATCCTCAGTCACAAAGACATCCACAGTCACAAACACATCCTCAGTCACAAAGACATCCACAGTCACAAACACATCCACAGTCACAAAGACATCCACAGTCACAAAGACATCCACAGTCACAAACACATCCACAGTCACAAAGACATCCACAGTCACAAACACATCCTCAGTCACAAAGACATCCACTGTCACAAAGACATTCTCAGTCACAAACACATCCTCAGTCACAAAGACATCCACAGTCACAAACAGATCGACAGTCACAAAGACATCCACAGTCACAAACACTTCCACAGTCACAAACACATCCTCAGTCACAAAGACATCCACAGTCACAAAGACATCCTCAGTCACAAAGACATCCACAGTCACAAACGCATCCTCAGTCACAAACACATCCACAGTCACAACGACGTCCACAGTCACAAAGACATCCACAGTCACAAACACATCCACAGTCGCAAAGACATCCATAGTCACAAACACATCCACAGTCACAAAGACATCCACAGTCACAAACACATCCACAGTCGCAAAGACATCCTCAGTCACAAACACATCCTCTGTCACAAAGACATCCACAGTCACAACGTCATCCACATTCACAAACACATCCTCAGTCATAAACACATCCTCAGTCACAAAGACATCCTCAGTCACAAACACATCCTCAGTCACAAAGACATCCACAGTCACAAACACATCCTCAGTCACAAAGACATCCACAGTCACAAACACATCCACAGTCACAAAGACATCCACAGTCACAAAGACATTCTCAGTCACAAACACATCCTCAGTCACAAAGACATCCACAGTCACAAACACATCCTCAGTCACAAAGACATCCACAGTCACAAAGACATTCTCAGTCACAAACACATCCACAGGCACAAAGACATTCTCAGTCACAAACACATCCTCAGTCACAAAGACATCCACAGTCACAAAGACATCCACAGTCACAAACACTTCCACAGTCACAAAGACATTCTCAGTCACAAACACTTCCTCAGTCACAAAGAAATCCTCAATCGCAAACACATCCTCAGTCACAAAGACATCCACAGTCACAAACACATCCACAGACACAAAGACATCCACAGTCACAAAGACATTCTCAGTCACAAACACATCCTCAGTCACAAAGACATCCACTGTCACAAAGACATTCTCAGTCACAAACACATCCTCAGTCACAAAGACATCCTCAGTCACAAACACATCGACAGTCACAAAGACATCCACAGTCACAAACACTTCCACAGTCACAAACACATCCTCAGTCACAAAGACATCCACAGTCACAAAGACATCCACAGTCACAAAGACATTCTCAGTCACAAACACATCCTCAGTCACAAAGACATCCACAGTCACAAAGACATTCTCAGTCACAAACACATCCACAGTCACAAAGACATCCACAGTCACAAACACATCCACAGTCACAAACACATCCACAGACACAAAGACATCCACAGTCACAAAGACATCCACAGTCACAAACACATCCTCAGTCACAAACACAGCCTCAGTCACAAAGACATCCACAGTCACTAAAACATGCCCAGTCACAAAGACATCCACAGTCACAAACACATCCACAGTCACAAACAGATCCCCATTCACAAACACATCCTCAGTCTCAGACACATCCACAGTCACAAAGATATCCACAGTCACAAACACATCCACAGTCACAACGACATCCACAGTCACAAAGACATCCACAGTCACAAAGACATCCACAGTCACAAACACATCCTCTGTCACAAAGACATCCACAGTCACAAACACATCCGCAGTCACAAACATACCCAGTGACAAACTCATCCTCAGTCACAAAGACATCCACAGTCACAAACACATCTACAGTGACAAATACATCCACAGTCACAAACACATCCTCAGTCACAAAGACATCCACAGTCACAAACACATCTACAGTAACAGATACATCCACAGTCACAAACACATCCAGTCACAAAGACATCCACATTCACAAAGACATCCACAGTCACAAAGACATCCACAGTCACAAACACATCCTCAGTCACAAAGACATCCACAGTCACAAACACATCCACAGTCACAAACACATCCACAGACACAAAGACATCCACAGTCACAAAGACATCCACAGTCACAAACACATCCTCATTCACAAACACAGCCTCAGTCACAAAGACATCCACAGTCACAAACACATCCTCAGTCACAGACACATCCACAGTCACAAAGATATCCACAGTCACAAACACATCCACAGTCACAACGACATCCACAGTCACAATGGCATCCACAGTCACAAACACATCCACAGTCACAAAGACATCCACAGTCACAAACACATCCTCAGTCACAAAGACATCCACAGTCACAAACACATCCACAGTCACAAAGACATCCAAATTCACAAAGACATCCTCAGTCGCAAAACATCCTCAGTCGCAAAGACATCCATAGTCACAAACACATCCTCAGTCACAAAGACATCCACAGTCACAAATAATCCTCAGTCACAAAGACATCCATAGTCACAAACACATCCTCAGTCACAAAGACATCCACAGTCACAAACACATCCACAGTCACAAAGACATCCTCAGTCACAAAGACATCCACAGTCACAAACACATCCACAGTCACAAAGACATCCACAGTCACAAAGACATCCTCAGTCACAAACACATCCACAGTCACAAAGACATCCTCAGTCTCAAACACATCCTCTGTCACAAAGACATCCACAGTCACAAAGACATCCACATTCAATAACACATCCTCAGTCACAAAGACATCCTCATTCACAAACACATCCTCAGTCACAAACACATCCACAGTCACAAACATACCCAGTGACAAACTCATCCTCAGTCACAAAGACATCCACAGTCACAAACACATCTACAGTAACAAATAAATCCACAGTCACAAACACATCCTCAGTCACAAAGACATCCACAGTCACAAACACATCTACAGTAACAGATACATCCACAGTCAAAAACACATAAACTGTCACAAACACACACAGTCACAAACACATCCAGTCACAAAGACATCCACAGTCACAAAGACATCCACAGTCACAAACACATCCACAGTCACAAAGACATCCACAGTCACAAACACATCCTCAGTCACAAAGACCTCCACAGTCACAAACACATCCACAGTCACAAAGACATCCACAGTCACAAACACATCCTCAGTCACAAAGACATCCACAGTCACAAACACAATCACAGTCACAAAGACATCCACAGTCACAAACACATCCTCAGTCACAAAGACATCCTCAGTCACAAACACATCCACAGTCACAAAGACATCCACAGTCACAAACACATCCTCAGTCACAAAGACATCCACAGTCACAAACACATCCACAGTCACAAAGACATCCAAAGTCACAAAGACATCCTCAGTCGCAAAGACATCCACAGTCACAAACACACCCAGTCACAAAGACATCCACAGTCACAAAGACATCCACCGTCACAAACACACCCAGTCACAAATACATCCACAGTCAAAAAGACATCCACAGTCACAAACACATCCTCAGTCACAAACACATCCACAGTCACAAAGACATCCACAGTCACAAGCACATCCACAATAACAAACACATCCACAGTCACAAAGACATCCACAGTCACAAACACATCCTCAGTCACAAAGACATCCTCAGTCACAAACACACACAGTCACAAACACATCCACAGTCACAAACACATCCTCAGTCACAAACACATCCTCAGTCACAAACACATCCACAGTCACAAACACATCCTCAGTCACAAAGACATCCACAGTCACAAAGACATCCACAGTCACAAACACATCCTCAGTCACAAACAATTCCACAGTCACAAACACATCCACAGTCACAAACACATCCACAATAACAAAGACATCCACAGTCACAAACACATCCACAGTCACAAAGACATCCACAGTCACAAACACATCCTCAGTCACAAAGACATCCACAGTCACAAACACATCCACAATAACAAAGAAATCCACAGTCACAAACACATCCACAGTCACAAAGACATCCACAGTCACAAACACATCCTCAGTCACAAAGACATCCACAGTCACAAACACATCCACAGTCACAAAGACATCCACAGTCACAAACACATCCTCAATCACAAAGACATCCTCAGTCACAAACACATCCACAGTAACAAACACATCCTCAGTCACAAAGACATCCACAGTCATAAACACATCCACAGTCACAAACACATCCACAGTCACAAACACATCCACAGTCATAAACACATCCACAGTCACAAAGACATCCACAGTCACAAAGACATCCACAGTCATAAACACATCCACAGTCACAAACACATCCACAGTCACAAAGACATCCACAGTCACAAACACATCCTCAGTCATAAACACATCCACAGTCACAAAGACATCCACAGTCACAAACACATCCACAGTCACAAACACATCCACAGTCACAAAGACATCCACAGTCACAAACACATCCTCAGTCACAAACACATCCAAAGTCACAAAGACATCCACAGTTAGAAACACATCCTCAGTCACAAACACATCCACAGGCACAAAGACATCCACAGTCACAAAGACATCCACTGTCACAAACACACACAGTCACAAACACATCCAGTCACAAAGACATCCACAGTCACAAACACATCCACAGTCACAAAGACATCCACAGTCACAAACACATCCTCAGTCACAAAGACATCCACAGTCACAAACACATTAACAGTCACAAAGACATCCACAGACACAAAGACATCCACAGTCACAAACACATCCTCAGTCACAAACACATCCACAGTCACAAACACATCCTCAGTCACAAAGACATCCACAGTCACAAACACATCCACAGTCACAAAGACATCCACAGTCACAAACACATCCTCAGTCACAAAGACATCCACAGTCACAAACACATCCACAGTCACAAAGACATCCACAGTCACAAACACATCCTCAGTCACAAAGACATCCACAGTCACAAACACATCCACAGTCACAAAGACATCCAAAGTCACAAAGACATCCTCAGTCGCAAAGACATCCTCAGTCGCAAAGACATCCACAGTCACAAACACATCCACAGTCATAAACACATCCACAGTCACAAAGAAATCCACAGTCACAAACACATCCTCTGTCACAAAGACATCCACAGTCATAAACACATCCTCAGTCACAAAGACATCCACAGTCACAAAGACATCCACAGTCACAAAGACATCCACAATCACAAAGACATCCACAGTCATAAACACATCCTCTGTCACAAAGACATCCACAGTCATAAACACATCCACAGTCACAAAGAAATCCACAGTCACAAACACATCCTCTGTCACAAAGACATCCACAGTCATAAACACATCCTCTGTCACAAAGACATCCACAGTCATAATCACATCCTCTGTCACAAACACATCCACAGTCACAAACATGCCCAGTCACAAACACATCCACAGTGACAAACACATCCACAGTCACAAACACATCCTCAGTCACAAACACATCCTCAGTCACAAAGACATCCACAGTCACAAACACATCCTCAGTCACAAACACATCCTCAGTCACAAACACCCCGAGCCACAATGACATCCTCAGTCACAAACACACCCAGTCACAAACACACCCAGTCACATAGACATCCACAGTCACAAACACATGCACAGTCACAAACAAATCCACAGTCACAAAGACATCCTGAACACAAACACATCCACAGTCACAACCACATCCTCAGTCACAAACACATCCACAGTCACAAACACACCCAGTCACAAACACATCCTCAGTCACAAACACATGCACAGTCACAAACACACCCAATCACAAACACACCCAGTCACAAACACATCCACAGTCACAAAGACATCCTCAGTCACAAACACCTCCTCAGTCACAAACACATCCTCAGTCACAAAGACATCCACAGTCACAAACACATCCTCAGTCACAAACAAATCCACAGTCACAAAGACATCCTGAACACAAACACATCCACAGTCACAACCACATCCTCAGTAACAAACACATCCACAGTCACAAACACACCCAGTCACAAACACATCCTCAGTCACAAACACATCCACAGGCACAAAGACATCCACAGTCACAAAGACATCCACTGTCACAAACACACACAGTCACAAACACATCCAGTCACAAAGACATCCACAGTCACAAACACATCCACAGTCACAAAGACATCCACAGTCACAAACACATCCTCAGTCACAAAGACATCCACAGTCACAAACACATTAACAGTCACAAAGACATCCACAGACACAAAGACATCCACAGTCACAAACACATCCTCAGTCACAAACACATCCACAGTCACAAACACATCCTCAGTCACAAAGACATCCACAGTCACAAACACATCCACAGTCACAAAGACATCCACAGTCACAAACACATCCTCAGTCACAAAGACATCCACAGTCACAAACACATCCACAGTCACAAAGACATCCACAGTCACAAACACATCCTCAGTCACAAAGACATCCACAGTCACAAACACATCCACAGTCACAAAGACATCCAAAGTCACAAAGACATCCTCAGTCGCAAAGACATCCTCAGTCGCAAAGACATCCACAGTCACAAACACATCCACAGTCATAAACACATCCACAGTCACAAAGAAATCCACAGTCACAAATACATCCTCTGTCACAAAGACATCCACAGTCATAAACACATCCTCAGTCACAAAGACATCCACAGTCACAAAGACATCCACAGTCACAAAGACATCCACAATCACAAAGACATCCACAGTCATAAACACATCCTCTGTCACAAAGACATCCACAGTCATAAACACATCCACAGTCACAAAGAAATCCACAGTCACAAACACATCCTCTGTCACAAAGACATCCACAGTCATAAACACATCCTCTGTCACAAATACATCCACAGTCAAAAAGACATCCACAGTCACAAACACATCCTCAGTCACAAACACATCCACAGTCACAAAGACATCCACAGTCTCAAACACATCCTCAGTCACAAAGACATCCACAGTCACAAGCACATCCACAATAACAAACACATCCACAGTCACAAAGACATCCACAGTCACAAACACATCCTCAGTCACAAAGACATCCTCAGTCACAAACACACACAGTCACAAACACATCCACAGTCACAAACACATCCACAGTCACAAACACATCCTCAGTCACAAAGACATCCACAGTCACAAAGACATCCACAGTCTCAAACACATCCTCAGTCACAAAGACATCCACAGTCACAAGCACATCCACAATAACAAACACATCCACAGTCACAAAGACATCCACAGTCACAAACACATCCTCAGTCACAAAGACATCCTCAGTCACAAACACACACAGTCACAAACACATCCACAGTCACAAACACATCCTCAGTCACAAACACATCCTCAGTCACAAACACATCCACAGTCACAAACACATCCACAGTCACAAACACATCTTCAGTCACAAAGACATCCACAGTCACAAAGACATCCACAGTCACAAACACATCCTCAGTCACAAACACTTCCACAGTCACAAACACATCCACAGTCACAAACACATCCACAGTCACAAAGACATCCACAGTCACAAACACATCCTCAGTCACAAAGACATCCACAGTCACAAACACATCCACAATAACAAAGACATCCACAGTCACAAACACATCCACAGTCACAAAGACATCCACAGTCACAAACACATCCTCAGTCACAAAGACATCCACAGTCACAAACACATCCACAGTCACAAAGACATCCACAGTCACAAACACATCCTCAATCACAAACACATCCACAATCACAAAGACATCCACAGTCATAAACACATCCTCAGTCACAAACACTTCCACAGTCACAAACACATCCACAGTCACAAACACATCCACAGTCACAAAGACATCCACAGTCACAAACACATCCTCAGTCACAAAGACATCCACAGTCACAAACACATCCACAATAACAAAGACATCCACAGTCACAAACACATCCTCAGTCACAAAGACATCCACAGTCACAAACACATCCACAGTCACAAAGACATCCTCAGTCACAAACACATCCACAGTAACAAACACATCCTCAGTCACAAAGACATCCACAGTCATAAACACATCCACAGTCACAAACACATCCACAGTCACAAAGACATCCACAGTCATAAACACATCCACAGTCACAAACACATCCACAGTCACAAAGACATCCACAGTCACAAACACATCCTCAGTCATAAACACATCCACAGTCACAAAGACATCCACAGTCACAAACACATCCACAGTCACAAACACATCCACAGTCACAAAGACATCCACAGCCACAAACACATCCTCAGTCACAAACACATCCAAAGTCACAAAGACATCCACAGTTAGAAACACATCCTCAGTCACAAACACATCCACAGGCACAAAGACATCCACAGTCACAAAGACATCCACTGTCACAAACACACACAGTCACAAACACATCCAGTTACAAAGACATCCACAGTCACAAACACATCCACAGTCACAAAGACATCCACAGTCACAAACACATCCTCAGTCACAAAGACATCCACTGTCACAAACACATTAACAGTCACAAAGACATCCACAGACACAAAGACATCCACAGTCACAAACACATCCTCAGTCACAAACACATCCACAGTCACAAACACATCCTCAGTCACAAAGACATCCACAGTCACAAACACATCCACAGTCACAAAGACATCCACAGTCACAAACACATCCTCAGTCACAAAGACATCCACAGTCACAAACACATCCACAGTCACAAAGACATCCACAGTCACAAACACATCCTCAGTCACAAAGACATCCACAGTCACAAACACATCCACAGTCACAAAGACATCCAAAGTCACAAAGACATCCTCAGTCGCAAAGACATCCTCAGTCGCAAAGACATCCACAGTCACAAACACATCCACAGTCATAAACACATCCACAGTCACAAAGAAATCCACAGTCACAAACACATCCTCTGTCACAAAGACATCCACAGTCATAAACACATCCTCAGTCACAAAGACATCCACAGTCACAAAGACATCCACAGTCACAAAGACATCCACAATCACAAAGACATCCACAGTCATAAACACATCCTCTGTCACAAAGACATCCACAGTCATAAACACATCCACAGTCACAAAGAAATCCACAGTCACAAACACATCCTCTGTCGCAAAGACATCCACAGTCATAAACACATCCTCTGTCACAAAGACATCCACAGTCATAAACACATCCTCTGTCACAAACACATCCACAGTCACAAACATGCCCAGTCACAAACACATCCACAGTGACAAACACATCCACAGTCACAAACACATCCTCAGTCACAAACACATCCTCAGTCACAAAGACATCCACAGTCACAAACACATCCTCAGTCACAAACACATCCTCAGTCACAAACACACCGAGCCACAATGACATCCTCAGTCACAAACACACCCAGTCACAAACACACCCAGTCACATAGACATCCACAGTCACAAACACATCCTCAGTCACAAACAAATCCACAGTCACAAAGACATCCTGAACACAAACACATCCACAGTCACAACCACATCCTCAGTCACAAACACATCCACAGTCACAAACACACCCAGTCACAAACACATCCTCAGTCACAAACACATGCACAGTCACAAACACACCCAATCACAAACACACCCAGTCACAAACACATCCACAGTCACAAAGACATCCTCAGTCACAAACACCTCCTCAGTCACAAACACATCCTCAGTCACAAAGACATCCACAGTCACAAACACATCCTCAGTCACAAACAAATCCACAGTCACAAAGACATCCTGAACACAAACACATCCACAGTCACAACCACATCCTCAGTCACAAACACATCCACAGTCACAAACACACCCAGTCACAAACACATCCTCAGTCACAAACACATCCTCAGTCACAAACACATCCACAGGCACAAAGACATCCACAGTCACAAAGACATCCACTGTCACAAACACACACAGTCACAAACACATCCAGTCACAAAGACATCCACAGTCACAAACACATCCACAGTCACAAAGACATCCACAGTCACAAACACATCCTCAGTCACAAAGACATCCACAGTCACAAACACATTAACAGTCACAAAGACATCCACAGACACAAAGACATCCACAGTCACAAACACATCCTCAGTCACAAACACATCCACAGTCACAAACACATCCTCAGTCACAAAGACATCCACAGTCACAAACACATCCACAGTCACAAAGACATCCACAGTCACAAACACATCCTCAGTCACAAAGACATCCACAGTCACAAACACATCCACAGTCACAAAGACATCCACAGTCACAAACACATCCTCAGTCACAAAGACATCCACAGTCACAAACACATCCACAGTCACAAAGACATCCAAAGTCACAAAGACATCCTCAGTCGCAAAGACATCCTCAGTCGCAAAGACATCCACAGTCACAAACACATCCACAGTCATAAACACATCCACAGTCACAAAGAAATCCACAGTCACAAACACATCCTCTGTCACAAAGACATCCACAGTCATAAACACATCCTCAGTCACAAAGACATCCACAGTCACAAAGACATCCACAGTCACAAAGACATCCACAATCACAAAGACATCCACAGTCATAAACACATCCTCTGTCACAAAGACATCCACAGTCATAAACACATCCACAGTCACAAAGAAATCCACAGTCACAAACACATCCTCTGTCACAAAGACATCCACAGTCATAAACACATCCTCTGTCACAAAGACATCCACAGTCATAAACACATCCTCTGTCACAAACACATCCACAGTCACAAACATGCCCAGTCACAAACACATCCACAGTGACAAACACATCCACAGTCACAAACACATCCTCAGTCACAAACACATCCTCAGTCACAAAGACATCCACAGTCACAAACACATCCTCAGTCACAAACACATCCTCAGTCACAAACACACCGAGCCACAATGACATCCTCAGTCACAAACACACCCAGTCACAAACACACCCAGTCACATAGACATCCACAGTCACAAACACATCCTCAGTCACAAACAAATCCACAGTCACAAAGACATCCTGAACACAAACACATCCACAGTCACAACCACATCCTCAGTCACAAACACATCCACAGTCACAAACACACCCAGTCACAAACACATCCTCAGTCACAAACACATGCACAGTCACAAACACACCCAATCACAAACACACCCAGTCACAAACACATCCACAGTCACAAAGACATCCTCAGTCACAAACACCTCCTCAGTCACAAACACATCCTCAGTCACAAAGACATCCACAGTCACAAACACATCCTCAGTCACAAACAAATCCACAGTCACAAAGACATCCTGAACACAAACACATCCACAGTCACAACCACATCCTCAGTCACAAACACATCCACAGTCACAAACACATCCACAGTCACAAACACACCCAATCACAAACACACCCAGTCACAAACACATCCACAGTCACAAAGACATCCTCAGTCACAAACACCTCCTCAGTCACAATCACATCCAGTCACAAAGACATCCACAGTCACGAAGACATCCTCAGTCACAAACACATAAACAGTCACAAACACATCCTCAGTCACAAAGACACCACAGTCACGAACACATCCACAGTCACAAACACATGCACATGAAGGCACGAACATATAAATTCGGAGCAGAAATGAGCCTGCTCCACCATTCAACATGATCATGGCTGGTCTGATTGTAACCTCAACTCCACATGCCCGCCTACCCCCCAATAACCTTTCACCCCCTTGCTTATCAAGAATCTATCTACCTCTGCATTGAAAATATTCAAAGACTCTGCTTCCACCAGTTATTGAGGAGGAGAATTCCAAAGACTCATGACCCTCTTAGAGTAAACATTCTCCTAATTTCTGTCTTAAATGGGCGACCCCTTATTTTTAAACAGTGACCCCTAGTACTAGTTTCTCCTACAAAAGAAAACTTCCTTTCCACATCCACCCTGTCAAGACCCGTCAGAATCTTATATGTTTCAATCAGTTCACCTCTTACTCTTCTAAACTCCAGCGGATACATGCCTAGCCTGTCCAACCTTTCCTCATAAGACAACCTGCCCATTCCAGGTACTAGTCTAGTAAACCATCTCTGAACTGCTTCCTTAAATAAGGAGACCAATACTGTACACAGTGCTCCAGATGTAGTCTCATCAATGCCCCATATAGCTGAAGCATAACCTCCCTACTTTTGTATTCAATTCCTCTCATGATAAACAAATGTTAACATTCTATTAGCTTTCCTAATTATTTGCTGTATTTTGCAATTCATGCACTGGGACACCCAGATCCCTCTGTATCTCAGAGCTCTGCAATCTCTCACCATTTAGATAATATGCTTCTTCTTTCTGCCAAAATGGACAATTTCACATTTTCCCACATTATACTCCATTTGCTCGATCTTTGCTCACTCACTTAACCTATCTATATCCTTTTGTAGCCTCTTTATGTCCTCTTCACAAGTTACTTTCCCAGCTATCTTGTGTCGTCAGCAAATTTAGCAATCAGACCTTCAGTCCCTTCATCCAAGTCATTTATACAAATTGTAAAAAAATTAAGGCCCCAGCACAGATCATTGTGGCACACCACTCGTTACATCTTGCTAACCACGGAATGACCAATTTATGCATACTCTCTGTTTCCTGTTAGCTAGCCAATCTTCTATCCATGCCAATATGTTATCCCCCTACACCATGAGCTTTTATTTTACACAATAACCTTTGATGTGGAACCTTTTCAAATGCAAACACACCCACAGTCACAAACACACCCACAGTCACAAACACACCCACAGTCACAAACACACACCCAGTCACAAACACACACCCAGTCACAAACACACATCCAGGCACAAACACATCCAAAATCACAAACATACCCGGTCACAAACACACACCCAGTCACAAACACACACCCAGTCACAAACACACCCACAATCACAAACACACATCCAGGCACAAACACATCCAAAATCACAAACATACCCGGTCACAAACACACACCCAGTCACAAACACACCCACAATCACAAACACACATCCAGGCACAAACACACCCACAGTCACAAACACACCCACAGTCACAAACACACACCCAGTCACAAATATACCCAGTCACAAACACACATCCAGGCACAAACACATCCAAAATCACAAACATCCACAGTCACAAACACACACCCAGTCACAAACACACACCCAGTCACAAACACACCCACAGTCACAAACACACCCATTCACAAACACACCCAGTCACAAATATACCCAGGTACAAACACATCCAAAATCACAAACATACCCGGTCACAAACACACCCCAGTCACAAACACACCCAGTCACAAACACATCCACAGTCACAAACACACCCAGTCACAAACACACCCCAGTCACAAACACACATCCAGTCACAAACACACCCAGTCACAAAAAAAACCCAGTCACAGATATACCCAGTCACAAACATACATCCAGTCACAAACATACCCAGTCACAAACACACCCCAGTCACAAACACACCCAGTCACAAATATACCCAGGCACAAACACATCCAAAATCACAAACATACATCCAGTCACAAACATACCCAGTCACAAACACACCACAGTCACAAACACACCCAGTCACAAATATACCCAGGCACAAATATACCCAGGCACAAACACATCCAAAATCACAAACATACCCGGTCACAAACACACCACAGTCACAAACACACCCAGTCACAAATATACCCAGGCACAAACACATCCAAAATCACAAACATACCCGGTCACAAACACACCACATTCACAAACACACCCAGTCACAAATATACCCAGGCACAAACACATCCAAAATCACAAACATACATCCAGTCACAAACATACCCAGTCACAAACACACCACAGTCACAAACACACCCAGTCACAAATATACCCAGGCACAAATATACCCAGGCACAAACACATCCAAAATCACAAACATACCCGGTCACAAACACCCCACAGTCACAAACACACCCAGTCACAAATATACCCAGGCACAAACACATCCAAAATCACAAACATACCCGGTCACAAACACACCCCAGTCACAAACATACATCCAGTCACAAACATACCCGGTCACAAACACACCCCAGTCACAAACATACATCCAGTCACAAACATACCCAGTCACAAACACACCACAGTCACAAACACACCCAGTCACAAACATACATCCAGTCACAAACATACCCAGTCACAAACACACCACAGTCACAAACACACCCAGTCACAAATATACCCGGTCACAAACACACCCCAGTCACAAACATACATCCAGTCACAAACATACCCAGTCACAAACACACCCCAGTCACAAACATACATCCAGTCACAAACACACCCAGTCACAAACATACATCCAGTCACAAACATACCCAGTCACAAACACATCCACAGTCACAAACACACCCAGTCACAAACATACATCCAGTCACAAACATACCCAGTCACAAACATACCCAGTCACAAACATACATCCAGTCACAAACATACCCCAGTCACAAACATACAACCAGTCACAAACATACCCAGTCACAAACACATCCACAGTCACAAACACACCCAGTCACAAACACACCCAGTCACAAACATACATCCAGTCACAAACATACCCAGTCACAGATATACCCAGTCACAAACATACATCCAGTCACAAACATACCCAGTCACAGATATACCCAGTCACAAACATACATCCAGTCACAAACATACCCAGTCACAAACACACCCCAGTCACAAACACACCCAGTCACAAACACACCCCAGTCACAAACACACATCCACAGTCACAAACATACCCAGTCACAAACACACCCAGTCACAAACACATCCACAGTCACAAACACACCCAGTCACAAACACACCCAGTCACAAACACACCCCAGTCACAAACACACATCCAGTCACAAGCACACCCCAGTCACAAACATACCCAGTCACAAACACACCCCAGTCACAAACACACCCAGTCACAAACACATCCACAGTCACAAACACACCCAGTCACAAACACACCCAGTCACAGATATACCCAGTCACAAACATACATCCAGTCACAAACATACCCAGTCACAAACACACCCCAGTCACAAACACACCCAGTCACAAACACATCCAGTCACAAACACACCCAGTCACAAACACACCCAGTCACAAACACACCCCAGTCACAAACACACATCCAGTCACAAGCACACCCCAGTCACAAACATACCCAGTCACAAACACACCCCAGTCACAAACACACCCAGTCACAAACACATCCACAGTCACAAACACACCCAGTCACAAACACACCCAGTCACAGATATACCCAGTCACAAACATACATCCAGTCACAAACATACCCAGTCACAAACACACCCCAGTCACAAACACACCCAGTCACAAACACATCCAGTCACAAACACACCCAGTCACAAACACACCCAGTCACAAACACACCCCAGTCACAAACACACATCCAGTCACAAACACACCCCAGTCACAAACACACCCCAGTCACAAACACACATCCAGTCACAAACACACCCAGTCACAACAAACCCCAGTCACAAACATACATCCAGTCACAAACATATCCAGTGCCTCAGAAGGCTGAGGGTATCCCATCAGATCGTCACAGACATTTGCAGCATGCCAGAAGAAGTAGACTTGGTGGCTGCGTTTTGCCAGTGGCCGTGAAAGTGGCCACCACCCTTAACCTCACCGCAGGCTCATTCCAGGAATCTGCAGAAGATATTTGCAGAATATCACAGTCTGTTGTCCACAAATACATTACACAAGTGACAGATGCCCCGTTTGCCAGGGCAGGAAATCATATACATCTTGCCACCAATGAGGCCAGTCAGAATGAGTGAGTGCTTGAGTTTGCAGTTCTGGCTTCCCAGGTTTGATCGATTACACACATGTGGCAATCAAGGCACCTCCGGATCACCCGGGAAATGTCTGCGAACCATAAGGACATTCGTTCCATCAGCGTGCAGCTTGTGTCTAACCATAAGATCATCATGCAAGTTTGAGCAAGATTCCCAGACAGAATTCATTTGTTCTGTGCCAGTCCCCCTCCCTGAGCTCTTTGGATCATGGAACAAACTTACTTAAGACATGCTAATGACACCAAGCAAAGAGGCCCAGGAGCACTGTAATCATAGCCAAGCGATGACAAGATATGTAATAGAGAAAGCAATCAGAGTGCTGAAAATGTGCTTCAGGTTGCCTGGAAATTTCTGGAGGTGCCCTTCAAGATGCACCATCCAGGGTCTTGAGAATGATCCTTCGGTGCTGTTCTCTGCACTACATAGCCCAGCAGCAAGGTTTGGAGTTTCAGGAAGGACAAGATGCAGAGCATACTGACTCTTCAGAAAGGGAGGAGCAGGTGGTGAATGCTATGTTGGGTGCACCCTGCTGCCTGGGATCCCCTTGTAATGGCACAATTTAATTAAGTTGCACCAGTGCACCAATCTAACAGCCACATGCTTAACCCAACGTGCTCGCGCCACTACCACCCTCGGCCTTCCGCAATCAACAAAGCATCCTTATCCCAGATGCGCGTTGCTCGGCTTCAAGTTTTGTTTTGCCATACGTCACAAGTGCCAGGCAGCAGGCAAGAATAGGAAATATGGGAAAATGGTGCAAACAAATAATTTTTACGTGGCTTAAAAATTAAACAGAACTTTAACAATTTGAAGAGTCATTGACCTGAAATGTAAACTCTGGTTCACTCGTCACAGATGCTGCCAGACTTCTTGGGTATTTCCAGCATTTTCTATTTTTATTAGCAATTTAATATTGTGTTACACATCCATCTGCCTATCCTTGTGAAATTACAAATCTTTACACTTCCTTTTTTTGTTACTCCTACATGGTGCAACCCCTGTGGCTTCAGTACAGATAGAGGCAGGTTGCTCAGGTCCCTGCTCTGACTGTTGAGAAGCTCTGAGCTGATGTCTGCTGGGTTTTGGAGACTATGAAGGCCCTTCCAAAGACTGTTCAAACTGTGCAGGGGCAGACTCGGCCATCAGGACATGAGGTAGCTTCTGGCACTTCCATGCCCCCACGTCTCCTGACCCACCCACATTTTCCTGCTAACAGTGACCTGGAAAACACTTTGCTGCACATTAGCAGTGCACTGAAGGGCCTAGGCAAGGTTTGAATCAATCCTATATCAGGTGGCATTCAGAATGTGCAAATGTTTGAGAATCCAAGTAGATGGCCACTCTTTCCATGGAATAAGACATCAGCGCAAAAGCTTACGACATCATGGCATTCTTGCTTGAGATGGACTCCTTCAATCTCTTTGTAAGTGTGCACAGTGCGACTGGAAAGGACACCACACTTTCTTTGCTGCTGCCTAAGAATTATCCTCTTTGTCACTGGCCTCCGAAGCTTAGCATCTGCATCTAGCTGAGAAGAGCTAAGAGCATCCTGTGCCCTCCAATGGGGACTCTCCACTGCTGTCCATGTCTCCACAATTTGATCTTGCTCATTTATGATGTGTGAGCCGCCATGTGAAAACCCAGCTACCTGTCTTACTGGTCCCACTGAGGTACTGGTACACGGACTGCACAAGTCCTGTGATGATGCATCGTCTAAGGAGCCTTCGTTCTCCTCCTGCACCACCTTAGTTTGATGAGCCTCAGGGAGATTAAAGACATGAATTAGAACTAGATTATGTTAGAGTCGTAGAGTCATAGAGTTATACAGAACAGAAACAGGCCCTTCGGCCCATCGTGCCTGTACCAGCCATCAAGCACCTGTCTATTCTAATCCCATTTTCCAGCACTTGGCCCATAGCCTTGTATGCTATGGCATTTCAAGTGCTCATCTAAATACTTCTTAAATATTGTGAGGGTTCCTGCCTCTACCACCCCTTCAGGCAGTGTGTTCCAGATTCCAACCACCCTCTGGGTGAAATTTGTTTTCCTCAAATCCCCCCTAAACCTCCTGCCCCTTACCTTAAATCTATGCCCCCTGGTTATTGACACCTCCACTAAGGGAAAAGGTTTATTTCTATCTAACCTATCAATGCTCCTCATAATTTTGTACCCCTCAATCAGGTCCCCCCTCAGCCTTCTCTGCTCTCAGGAAAACAGCCCTAACCTATCCAGTCTCTCTTCATAGCTGAAATGCTCCAGCCCGGGCAACATCCTGGTGAATCTCCTCTGCACCCTCTCCAGTGCAATCACATCCTTCCTATAGTGTGGTGCCCAGAACTGTACACAGTCCTCCAGCTGTGGCCTAACTAGCGTTTTATACAGCTCCATCATAATCTCCCTGCTCTTATATTCTATGCCTCGGCTAATAAAGGCAAGTATCCCATATGTCTTCCTAACCACCTTATCTACCTGCGCTGCTGCCTTCAGTGATCTTTTGACAAGTACACCAAGGTCCCTCTGACCCTCTGTACTTCCTAGGGTCCTACCATCCATTGTATATTCCCTTGCCTTGTTAGTCCTCCCAAAATGCATCATCTCACACTTCTCAGGATTAAATTTCATTTGCCACTGCCCGCCTACCTTACCAGCCCATCGATATCGTCCTGGAATCTAAGACTTTCGTCCTCATTATTTACGACACCACCAATTTTCGTGTCATCTGCGAACTTACTGATCATACCTCCTATATTCATGTCTAAATCATTAATGTACACTACAAACAGCAAGGGTCCGAGCACTGATCCCTGCAGTACACCACTGGTATCAGGCTTCCACTCTCAAAAACAACCCTTGACCATCACCCTCTGCTTCCTGCCACGAAGCCAATTTTGGATCCAATTTGCCAAATTGCCCTGGATCCCATGGGCTCTTACCTTCTTAACCAATCTCCCATGCGGGACCTCATCAAAATTTTTACTGAAGTCCCATGGATACTACATCAACTGCTTTACCCTCATCTACACATCAAGTCACCTCCTTGAAAAATTCAATCAAGTTAGTCAAACACAATTTCCCCCTGACAAATCCACGCTGACTATTCCTGATTAATCCCTGCCTCTCCAAGTGGAGATTAATCCTGTCCCTCAGAATTTTTTCCAATAGTTTCCCAACCACTGATGTTAGACTCACAGGCCTGTAATTACCTGGTTTATCCCTACTACCCTTCTTGAATAATGGTACCACATTCGCTGTCCTCCAGTCCTCTGGTACCTCTCCTGTGGCCAGAGAGGATTTGAAAATTTGTGTCAGAGCCCCTGCTATCTCCTCCCTTGCCTCACATAACAGCCTGGGATACATGTCATCTGGGCCTGGCGATTTATCCACTTTTAAGCCCGCTAAAACAGCTAATACTTCCTCCCTTTCAATACTAATATGTTCAAATATATCACAATCCCCCTCCCTGATCTCTACACCTACATCGTCCTCCATAGTGAACACCGATGAAAAGTAATCATTTAAAATCTCACCTATGTCCTCCGGCTCCACACACATCGGCATTTTGGTCCCTAATGGGCCCTACTCTTTCCCTGGTTATCCTCTTGCCTTTTATATACTTATATAATGCCTTAGGATTTTCCTTTATCGTGCCCGCCAGTGTTTTTTCTCTTCACTTTCCTTATTACTTTTTAAAGTGCACCCCTACACATTCTGTACTCCTCTGGGGCCTCTGCTGTTTTCAGCACTCTGAATCTGCCATAAGCCTCCTTTTTTTACCTTATCCAATCCTCTATATCCCTTGACATCCAGGGTTCCCTGGACTTGTTGATCCTACCCTTCACCTTAACGGGTACATGTTGGCCCTGAACTCTCACTATTTCCTTTTTGAATGACCAACATTCACTTTAGCTACTCTCTTACCTTTTACATACTTATGGAAGCTTTTGCTATCCGTTTTTATATTTTGCACTATTTTTCTATCATAATTTACCTTTTTATTACTTTTTTAGTAACCCTTTGTTGATCTTTAAAAGTTTCCCAATCTTCCAGCCTTCCACGTGCCTTTGCAATATGGTATGTCTTAGTTTTTGTCTTTATGTTATCCTTAACTTCCTTGCTTAGCCATGGATGTTTTCCCCCCCTCTTGGAATCTTTCTTCCTCTGGAATATATTTTAGTTGGGAGGAATTGAATATCTCCTTAAACATCTGACACTGCTCATCAACTGTTCTTCCTTTTAGTCTTTCCGCTCAGTCCACTAGAGCCAAATCTGTCCTCATGCCTATGTAATTACCTTTGTTTAACTCCAGAACGCTAGTGTGGGACTCCAGTTTCTCGCCCTCAAACTGAATTTGAAATTCTAGCATGCTATGATCACTCTTCCCTAGAGGATCCTTCACCATGAGATCATTAATTAATCCCACCTCATTACACAATACCAAATCTAGAATAGCCTGCTCCCTGGTTGGTTCCACAACATATTGCTCCAAAAAACAATCTCTAATACATTCAATGAACTCTCTCTTGAGGCTACTTTTGCCAATTTGATTAATCCAGTCTATATGCATATTAAAATCACCCATGATTATTGCTGTACCTTTCTTACAAGCCCCAGTATTTCCTGGTTTATACTGTGCCCCACTGCGGAACTACTGTTTGGGGACCTATAGATTACTCCCACCAGGGACTTCTTTCCCTTGCTATTTCTTATTTCTACCCAGACTGATTCTACGTCTTGATCTCCAGTGCCTATATCATTTCTCACTACAGCACTGATCTCTTCCTTTACTAACAAAGCTACAGCACCTCCTTTTCCTTCCTGCCTATCCTTCTGAAATACTGAGTACCCTTGGATATTTAATTCCCAGACCTGGTTTCCCTGCAACCACGTCTCAGTAATTGCCACTAAATAGAGTGATACAGCACTAAAACAGGCCCTTCGGCCCACCGAGTCTGTGCTGACCAACAACCACCCATTTATACTAATCCTACATTAATCCCATATTCCCTACCACATCCCCACCATTCCCCTACCACCTACCTACACTGGGGACAATTTACCTATCAAGCTGCAAGTCTTTGGCTGTGGGAGGAAACTGGAGCACCCGGCCGAAACCCACACGGTCACAGGGAGAACTTGCAAACTCTGCACAGGCAGCACCCACAATCGAACCTGAGTCACTGGAGCTGTGATGCTAACCACTGCGCCACTGTGCCGCCCTAAATCATACCCATTCATCTCTATTTGTGCTGTTAATTCATTTATTTTATTTAGAATCAAATTTCCCTACTCTTGTACGATCGCCACTCCTTCACTGTCGCTGGGACATAATCCTGGAACTCCCATCCTAACAGCACTGTGGGTGTATGTACAGCCCCTGGACAGCAGTGGTGCAAGAAGGCGGCTCACCACCACCTTCTCGAGGGCAATTAGGTATGGGCAATAAATGCTATCCCAGCCAGTGATGCCCACATCCCATTAATGAATTAAAAAAAATGTTATGGGTTTGGATGCACCCTTGGCGAGCACCTGCAGTGATCTTGTATGTGGTATACAATACTGCCATGGTGTCAGTGGGAGAGGGAGTGAAAGTTTAAGGTAGTGGATGGGGTGTCAATCAACGGGTGGCGGGGGGTGCGGCAGGGCAGAAGTCCCGTTTCCTCCCTGTCGCCCAGCGATCTTCCCGGGGGTGGAATAGGCCGACAATGGCCTTCCAGCCCAGAGGCCAATTGAGGCCCTCAAGTGGCCTACTAACAGCCGCTTCCTGCCGCTACTGGGATCTTACTAACGGCGGAGGGGTGCGGAGGGGGGGGGGGGGGTGAGCCTTTTCTGTGCGGGGAGAACGCCTTGTAAAATGAGGCGCCCATCCCGCGGGCTTGGAGTTGGGGGATGTGCTCCTTCGTGAGAAATTTGTGCCCCAGGGAGGACCCCTACTAGGACAAACTTTACCCCCTGACAACCCCCCCCCCCCCAACACGTTTCCATGACCACTCACCCACTCTACCTAGCCTTTCGGATCGGCCCCTGGTTGACATCAAGCTTCTTGAATGTTGGAGCTACACTCATCCTGCTAAGTGGGGAGTAGAATTAGAACATTATTAGAACATTACAGCGCAGTACAAGCCCTTCGGCCCTCAATGTTGCGCCGACCTGTGAAACCATCTGACCTACACTATTCCATTTTCATCCATATGTCTATCCAATGACCACTTAAATGCCCTTAAAGTTGGCGAGTCTACTACTGTTGCAGGCAGGGTGTTCCACGCCCCTACTACTCTCTGAGTAAAGAAACTACCTCTAACATCTGTCCTATATCTATCACCCCTCAACTTAAAGCTATGTCCCCTCGTGTTTGCCATCACCATCCGAGGAAAAAGACTCTCACTATCCACCCTATCTAACCCTCTGATTATCTTATATGTCTCTATTAAGTCACCTCTCCTCCTCCTTCTCTCCAACGAAAACAACCTCAAGTCCCTCAGCCTTTCCTCGTAAGACCTTCCCTCCATACCAGGCAACATCCGAGTAAATCTCCTCTGCACCCTTTCCAAAGCTTCCACATCCTTGCTATAATGCGGTGACCAGAACTGCACGCAATACTCCAGGTGCGGTCTCACCAGAGTTTTGTACAGCTGCAGCATGACTTCGTGGCTCCGAAACTCGATCCCCCTACTAATAAAAGCTAACACACCATATGCCTTCTTAACAGCTCTATTAACCTGGGTAGCAACTTTCAGGGATTTATGTACCTGGACACCAAGATCTCTCTGTTCATCTACACTACCAAGAATCTTCCCATTAGCCCAGTACTCTGCATTCCTGTTACTCCTTCCAAAGTGAATCACCTCACACTTTTCCGCATTAAACTCCATTTGCCATCTCTCAGCCCAGCTCTGCAGCCTATCTATGTCCCTCTGTACCCTACAACATCCTTCGGCACTATCCACAACTCCACCGACCTTAGTGTCATCCGCAAATTTACTAACCCACCCTTCTACACCCTCTTCCAGGTCCATCACATTCCTGACTTCTGCCTTGAAGAGGCAGACACGCTCTTGGGAGTCAAGCGGTGAGTTACTCACTGCAGAATTCCAAGCCTTTGACTTGCTGTAGTAGCCACAGTATTTATGGGCTGGATTTTATGCTGGAGATGGGGCTCCCATGGCCAGGCCAGAAAGGCAGGGGTGCCCCGCCTCTGCCTTTCATGCCCCCCCAACAACCCGGAGAGCAATCCTCCGATCTTTTTAAATTAAAATTTCAGGAGGCAGGATCCCCGTCCCTTTATTAAAGGAATAGGGATCCAAAATCAAGAGCTGCCGGCCAATCAGAGGGCTGGCAGCTCAGCAGAATTGGCAGTGCCACTGGGAGCGGTGGCCATTGCCGGTACTGCAGAGGCCTTGCACCCAGGCCCAGCACTGGAGACCTGGACCAGAGGTAGGTGAGGTGGGGTTGCCGGGGCCTATCCGAAAGGCTAGGTGAAGTGGGTGAGTGGTCATGGAAATGTGGAGGGGTGTCAGGGGGTAAAGTTTGTCCTGGTGGGGGTCCTCCTTGGGCCACAAATTTCTCACGAAGGAGCGCACCCCCCCAACTCCAAGCCCGCGGGATGGGCGCCTCTTTTTACAAGGCGTTCTCCCCGCACAGAAAAGGCTCACCCCCCCCCCCCACCCCTCCGCCGTTACTAAGATCCCAGTAGCGGAAGGAAGCGGCTGTTAATGGGCCACTTGAGGGCCTCAATTGGCCTCTGGGCTGGGCTGGAAGGCCATTGTCGGCCTATTCCACCCCCGGGAAGATCGCTGGGCGACGGGGAGGCAACGGGACTTCTGCCCTGCCGCACCCCCCGCCACCCGTTGCGATACTCTGTGCCTTCTGCCTCCAGTACTGCCTCAGGGGGCCTCACAAAATCCCGGCATATGTGGCTGGTCAAGTTAACTTTCTGGTCAGTGGTGACCCCCAGAATGTTGATGGTGAGGGATTCAGTGATGGTAATGTTATTGAATATCAGGGGGAGACAGTTCAATTCTCTCTTGTTGGAGATAAACATTGTTTGGCACTTATGTGATGCGAATGTTACTTGCCATTTATTAGTTCAAGCCTGAATGTTGTCAAGTCTTGCTGCATTTCGGCACGGACTGCTTCATTAATTGAGCAACACAGAAAATAGGAGGAGTAGGCCATTCGGCCCCTCGAGCCTGCTCCACCATTCAACTAGATCATGGCTGATCTTCTACCTCAATGCCATCTCCCCGCTCTATCCCCATATCCCTTGATATCTTTAATATCTAGAAACCTATCAATGTCTGTTTTGAACATACTCAATGACTGAGCCTCCACAGCCCTCTGGGGTAGAGAATTCCACAGATTCACCATTCTCTGAGTGACCAAATTTCTCCTCATCTCTGCCCTAAATGGCCTGCCTCTTATTCTGAGACAGTGTCCCCTAGTCCTAGACCACCCCTCACCCCTCCCCCAGACGTGGCATAGCGGTAATGTCACTGGACTAGTATTTCCTTAGCGCCAGGCTAATTTGCTGCAGACATGGGTTCGAATCCCACAATGGCAGATGGTGAAATTTGAATTCAATTAATAAATCTGGAAAAATGAACAACTAGTCTAATGGTGACCACAAAACCATTTAGGGAAGGAAATCTGCCGTCCTTACCTGGTCTGGCCTACATGTGACTCCAGACCCACGGCAATGTGGTTGACATGGAAACGTCCAAGCAAGCCACTCAGTTGTATCATACCACTACAAAGCCTAAGAAAAGGAACAAAATGAGGTAGACCACCCAGCATTGACCTAGGCACTGGAAATGACAATGGTAAACCCAGTCCTGCCAACCCTGCAGTCCTCCTTCCTAACATCTGGAGGCTTGTGCAAAATTGGGAGCGCTATCCCACAGAGTAGTCAAGCAACAGCCTGACATAGTCATACTCATGGAATCATACCTTACAATGTCTCAGACACTGCCATCACCATCCCTGGTATGTCCTGATCCAACGGCAGGGCAGACCCAGCAAAGGTGGCTGCTCAGTAGTGTACAGTCAGGAGCGAGTTGCCTGAAGGAGACCTCAATATTGACTCGGGACCCCTTGAAGCCTCATGGCATCAGGCCAAACCTGGGCAAGGAAACCTCCTGCTAATTACCGGCTAAGTCGCATGGGGTCCAAGGTGTACTAGCTAGATGGATAAAGAACTGGCTGGGCAACAGGAGACAGAGAGTAGCAGTGGAAGGGAGTTTCTCAAAATGGAGACGTGTGACCAGTGGTGTTCCACAGGGATCCGTGCTGGGACCACTGTTGTTTGTGATATACATAAATGATTTGGAGGAAAGTATAGGTGGTCTGATTAGCAAGTTTGCAGACGACACTAAGATTGGTGGAGTAGCAGATAGTGAAGGGGACTGTCAGAGAATACAGCAGAATATAGATAGACTGGAGAGTTGGGCAGAGAAATGGCAGATGGAGTTCAATCAGGGCAAATGCGAGGTGATGCATTTTGGAAGATCCAATTCAAGAGTGAACTGTACAGTAAACGGAAAAGTCCTGGGGAAAATTAATATACAGAGAGATTTGGGTGTTCAGGTCCATTGTTCCCTGAAGGTGGCAACGCAGGTCAATAGAGTGGTCAAGAAGGCATACGGCATGCTTTCCTTCATCGGACGGGGTATTGAGTACAAGGGTTGGCAGGTCATGTTACAGTTGTATAAGACTTTGGTTCGGCCACATTTGGAATACTGCGTGCAGTTCTGGTCGCCACATTACCAAAAGGATGTAGATGCTTTGGAGAGGGTGCAGAGGAGGTTCACCAGGATGTTGCCTGGTATGGAGGGCACTAGCCAGGAAGAGAGGTTGAGTAGATTAGGATTATTTTCATTAGAAAGACGGAGGTTGAGGGGGGACCTGATTGAGGTGTACAAAATCATGAGAGGTATAGACAGGGTGGATAGCAAGAAGCTTTTTCCCAGAGTGGGGGATTCAATTACTAGGGGCCACGAGTTCAAAGTGAGAGGCGAAAAGTTTAGGGGGGATATGCGTGGAAAGTTCTTTACGCAGAGGGTGGTGGGTGCCTGGAACGCGTTGCCAGCGGAGGTGGTAGACGCGGGCACGATAGTGTCTTTTAAGATGTATCTAGACAGATACATGAATGGGCAGGAAGCAAAGGGATACAGACCCTTAGAAAATAGGCGACATGTTTAGATAGAGGATCTGGATCGGCGCAGGCTTGGAGGGCCGAAGGGCCTGTTCCTGTGCTGTAATTTTCTTTGTTCTTTTTTGTACCACCCCTCCTCGGCTGATTAATCAGTGCTTCTCCATGTTGCACAAAAATTGGATAACGCACTGAGGATAGCAAGGGCACAGAATGTACTCTAGGTGGGGACTTCAATGTCCATCACCAAGAGTGGCTCGGTAGTACCATTGCTGGCCGAGTCCTAAAGGACATGACTGGGTCTGGAGCAGGTGGTGAGGAAAAAGCGTACTTGACCTTGTTCTCACCAATCTACCTATTGTAGATGCAACTGTCCATGGCAGTAGTGGCAGGAGTGACCATCACAAAGTCCTTGTGGAGACGAAGTCCCATCTTCATCTTGAGGATACCCTCCATCGTGTTGTGTGGAATGACCACCGTGCCAAATGGGATAGATTTCGACCAGATCTAGCAACTCAAAACTGGGCATCCATGAGGTGCTGTGGGCCATCAGCAGGAGAATTGCATTCAACCACAATCAGTAATCTCATGGCCCGGCATATCCCCCACTCTGTTACCATCAGACTGGGGGACTAACCTTGTTTCAATGAAGAGTGGAGAAGAGTGGAGGAGGGCATACCAGGAGCAGCACCAGGCATGCCTAAAAATGAGGTGTCAGCCTGGTAAAGCTACAACAAAGGACTATTTGCATGCAAAACAGTGGAAGCAGCATGTGATAGACGGAGCCAAACAATCCCAGAACCAACGGATCAGATCTAAGCTCTGCAGTCCTGCCACATCAAGTTGTTAATGGTGGTGCACAAGCATTTGCATCCATCTTCAGCCAGAAGTGCCAAGTGGGTGATCCATCTCAACCTCCTCCTGAGGTCCCCAGCACATCAGATGCTAGTCTTCAGCCGATCCGACTCACTCCGCATGATATCAAGAAACGGCTGAAGGCACTAGATACTGCAAAGGTTACGCACCCGGACAACATTCTGGCAATAGTACTGAAGACTTGTGCTCCAGAACTAGTCTTGCCCCTAGCCAAGCTGTTCCAGTACAGCTACAACACTGGCTTCTATCCAGCAATGTGGAAAATTGCCCAGGTATGTCCTGTCCACAAAAAGCAGGACAAATCCAACTGGCCAATTACTGCCCTATCAGTCTACTCTCATTCATCAGCAAAGTGATGGAAGGTGTCATTGACAGTGCTATCGAGTGGCACATTCTCAGCAATAACTTGCTCAGTGACGCTCAGTTTGGGTTCTGCCAGGGCCACTTAGCTCCTGACCTCATTACAGCCTTGGTTCAAACATGGACAAAAGAGTTGAACTCCAGAGGTGAGGTGAAAGTGACTGCCCTTGACAGCAAGGCAGTATTTGACTGAGTATGGCATCAGAGAGCCAGTGTGGACACGATGGGCTGAATGGCCTCCTTCTGCACTGTAACAATTCTGAGATTAAGGAGCCCTAGCAAAACTAGAGTTAATGGAATCGGGGAAAACTCTCCACTGGTTGGAGTCGTTGCCAAGTATAAAGGTAGATAATTGTGGTTGTTGGAGACCAATCACTGCAGGAGTTCCTCAGGGTAGTGTCCGAGGCCCAACCATCTTCAGCTGCTTCATCAATATAAACAACGAACAGTACAGCACAGGAACAGTGGCGTAGTGGTTAGCACCGCAGCCTCACAGCTCCAGCGACCCGGGTTCAATTCTGGGGACTGCCTGTGTGGAGTTTGCAAGTTCTCCCTGTGACCGCGTGGGCTTTCGCCGGGTGCTCTGGTTTCCTGCCAAAGACTTGCAGGTTGATAGGTAAATTGGCCATTATAAATTGCTCCAAGTATTGGTGGAGATGTGGTAGGAATATAGGATTAGTATAAATGGGTTGTTGATGGTCGGCACAGACTCGATGGGCAGAAGGGCCTGTTTCAGTGCTGTATCTCTAAATAAAATATAATAAATGAAACCGTAGACTGTGCAATCATCAGCAAACATTGCCACTTGTGACCTTATGTTGGAGGGAATGTCATTGATGAAGCATTTGAATATGGTTGGGCCTGGAACATTGCCCTGGGAACTTCTACAGTGATGTCCTGAGGCTGAGATGATTGGCTTCCAACAAGCACAACCACCTGCCTATGTGCTGGGTATAACTTCCAGCCAATGGAGAGTTTTCCTGATTCTCATTGACTGAAATTTTACGAGGGCTCCTTGATGCCATACTTGGTCAAATGCTGCCTTGATGTCACTCTCACCTCACCTCTGAAGTTCTGATCTTTTGTCCATGTTTGCACCAAGGCTCTAATGTGGTTGCGTGCTCTTTAATTCTGACACCAGGAGATTCCATCTCTCCATCTCCAATGGACAGGCACACTGAGATTCAGTTTATTTCTAGCACCTCCTCTTCTGCAGCTGTCAGCATCGAGATGGCTGGAGGGTCACCTCCAGTTCTCTGCCTCTCCCTGGTGTTCTCTGATTTCTTCACCTGCAAGGAGGGAAAGAAGAGACCCTAGAGTGAGACTAAAGGAATGTGTTGAAGAATATTTGTTAAGGAGGTATAGGTGGTATGATCAGTAAGTTCGCAGATGACGTGAAAATTGGTGGTGTTGTAAATAGTGAGGAGGAAAGTCTTAGATTACAGGACGATATAGATGGGCTGATAAGTTGGGAAGAGCAGTGACAAATGAAATTTAATCCTGAGAAATGTGAGGTGATGCATTTTGGGAGGACTAATAAGGCAAAGGAATATACAATGGATGGTAGGACCCTAGGAAGTACAGAGGGTCAGAGGGACCTTGGTGTACTTGTCCATAGATCACTGAAGGCAACAGCACAGGTAGATAAGGTGGTTATGAAGACATATGGGATACTTGCCTTTATTAGCCGAGGCATAGAATATAAGAGCAGGGAGGTTATGATGGAACTGTATAAAATGCTAGTTAGGCCACAACTGGAGTACTGTGTACAGTTCAGGGCACCACACTATAGGAAGGATATGATTGCACTGGAGAAAGTGCAGAGGAAATTCACCAGGATGTTGCCTGGACTGGAGCATTTCAGCTATGAAGAGAGACTGGATAGGCTAGGGTTGTTTTCCTTGGAGCAGAGAAGGCTGAGGGGGGCCTGATCGAGATATACAAAATTATGAGGGACATAGATAGGAAGAAACATTTTCCCTTAGCGGTGGGGTCAATAACCAGGAGGCATAGGTTTAAGGTAAGGGGCAGGAGGTTTAGAGGGGATTTGAGGAAAAATTTTTCACCCAGAGGGTGGTTGGAATCTGGAACACACTGCCTGAAGAGGCAGGAACCCTCACAACATTTAAGAAGTATTTAGATGAACACTTGAAACACCATAGCAAACAAGGCTACGGGCCAAGTGCTGGAAAATGGGATTAGAATAGATAGGTGCTTGACGGCCGGCACAGACATGATGGGCCGAAGGGCCTGTTTCTGTGCTATATAACTCTATGACTCTATGACAAGACAAGACTAGAATACTTGGTTTCAGTATTTACTATGAAAGAGGATGCTGACAAAATATAGGTAGAAGTCATAAAAACACTGCACTTACAGTCAAAAATGTACTCATACTTACAACCAAAAATACTCACAGAAACTCTCAACCCACACAAAAAGCCCCCACAGCTACTAACACACAAAAGTAAGAGAAGAACAGAGATTGATTTGCTTCAGTGAATATTTTATTAACCAAACACTCTCACTTACAGTTATACAGTGCGTAAATTCTGATAAGTCACTGATTTTCACATTGCACCGAAGTGTTTACATTGTGATAGGTGTGGTGTACTCCTTAGGCTGCCACTGTGTGGGATCTGCTTGCCCTCGGCCAATCTGCCCTTTACCTCGGGCTTACTGTCTGCTGATTGAGACCCCATGCCAGGATGTCCAAACACCACACCAATTCCAACATAAAAGCTGTTATAGAGGTAAGTGCGTGTTAGATACTGGCATTAGATGTGTTTGGAAATCATGGAAGACAATTACACTTGTTAATCTTTCAGACATTTTCATCATCAATATTCATTAACTATGTTAATCTGTATTCACTTTGATTTCACAATAAGTCATTTAGTGCTGCTGCATCATCTGCTGTTACTGAACCGTAAAACAAGGAGCTCACAAATCATCGATACCTTTATGGATTTACAAAGAATGATGCAATACCTTGGTTGAGGAGAATGTCTTCAGTTCCTCAACCTTCAGAACCCACTGCACCCAGTGCTGCTGCCCAATGCACTACCCTTGAAGCAGTGCAAGGATTCATAGGCTGATTAACAGTTTCACAGGGTGGCTTATTTGTTGTTTGTGTATCTTTGCACTCTTCACCTAGAGATCAGAGTGAAGTGGCAGAAGGATTCGCATGCTGATAGACTGTCTGACAGGCCGTAATATGAACTCTGCTTCCACAGCCTTAACCATCTTTATAACAGCCAAGAGGTTGGTTAGTCCTATCAGCGTGAGGCATTTATAGGTTCCAGGGGGAGGGATTATTGAGTGACATTAACATCAGTAGAGATACAGTCAGTACATCTCTTGTAATGGTTTGGAATAAAGAGAAATGTGACAAAATAGATACCTCTTCCAGTATTAGTGTGAGATGCGATGGACCTCAGTGTAAGCTTGATAGATTTTCAGATACTAAAGAAATTAAGGGATATGGGGATAGTGTAGGAAGGTGGAGTTGAGGTAGAAGATCAGCCATAATCTTGTTGAATGGCAGAGCAGGCATGAAGGGCCAAATTGCCTACTCCAGCTCCTATTTCTTATGTCCATATGAACTGCACTGGACCTCTCAGCATAAGGATGAGGTGCACTGGACCTCTCAGTGTCAGGGTGCGCTGCGACTGGCCTCCTGCTGTGCTGTAAAGCTCCGATAGTCTATCAGGTGCTGGTTGACAGAAATTGCAACTGGGCATTGCGATTGAGTTAACATATACAAGCAATGCTGACCTGAGCAAACTAGTAGCTTAGAAGGTGCTGTCTGCCAGTCATTCACTGTAGAATAAGAAACAATGAAAGGATATCAGTGTTACTAAACATTCTACTTGACTGTCTGCTTTTCCCCTCCACCTGTCTCTTCTCCCTTCTGTCCTGAAGCTGACAATTCATGTGGAGCTATAGTTCTGCACCCCTCTCTGCCTCAGTGTCTGTTCTTTGCGGCTAAATGGGGGAAGTGAGTGCCAGGCTCTAATCAGACACGCACGCACATTCCAGTTGGGAGATCCCACGCTGCTGGTATTGAGGGCTGCGGCTGTTTTCTGGGTTTGCATGTATGACACATGGCTGATGTGCAAAGTGAGGACAAGGAAGTCCACTTGACACTTCCTGCCTTCTTCATAGCTTCACCATTACAGGAACCAACTGCTGGTGAACATCAAACTTGATGAACCAATCAGGCGATTCAAGATCAAGATTCAAAACGTGATCTTTTTTTGAAGAAGCAAGGTGATGTCTAGGTATTAGAATCGACAAGATCTTCTTAACTCCACAGACTTCTCTAGAATGGCCGAGGCTGAGAAGGGCACGTTTGTTCTCTATTCTCCGTAAAGAAGATTAAGGGGAGATTTACCAAATGTTACCAGGGGTGTGGGACATCAGTTCCATGGAGAGATTAGAGAAACTGGGATAGTTCTCCTAAAAGCAGAGAAGATTAAGGGGAGATTTGACAGAAGTGTTCAAACTTAGATAGAATGAATAGGGGAAATTGTTTCCACTGGCAGGAGGTTCAGTAGCCAAAGGACACAGACTTAGTATAAACACAACACCATCCAGGACAAAGCAGCCTGCTTGATTGGCACCCCTTCCACCACCTTAAAAATTTACTCCCTCTACCACCTGTGCACTATGGCAGCTGTGTGTACCATCTACAAGATGCTCTGCAGGTACTCATCAAGGCTTCTTCGACAGAAACACCATCATCTGCAAGTTGCCCTCCAAGTCACACATCATGCTAATTCGGAAATATATCACTGCTCCTTCACTGTCATAGGGTCAAAATTCTGGAACTACCTTCCTAACAGCACTATGGGTATACCTAAGCCGCATGGACTGGAAGGTTCAAGGCGGCTCACCACCACATTCTCAACGGTCATTAGAGATGGGCAATAAATGCTGGCCTTGCCAGAAATGCCCACATCCCAAGAACAAATAAAGAACAAAGAAGAACAAAGAACAGTACAGCACAGGAACAGGCCATTCGGCCCTCCAAGCCTGCGCCGATCTTGATGCCTGCCTAAACTAAAACCTTCTGCACTTCCGGGGACTGTATCCCTCTATTCCCATCCTATTCATGTACTTGTCAAGATGCCTCTTAAATGTCGCTATCATATCTGCTTCCACCACCTCACCCGGCAGCAAGTTCCAGGCACTCACCACCCTCTGTGTAAAGAACTTGTCTCGCACATCCCCTCTAAACTTTGCCCCTCGCACCTTAAACCTATGTCCCCTAGTAACTGACTCTTCCACCCTGGGAAAAAGCCTCTTATAAAATAAAGTTAACTGGGAAGCCTTACGGTAGATGAGGAAAAATAGTTTATGCAGCATTTTGTTGTGATCTGGAACTCACTGCCTGAAAGGGTGGTGGAAGCAGATTCAGTAGTAACTTTTAGAAGGGATAAATACTTGAAAAGACAAAGTTGCAGGGCTATGGGAAGAGCAAGTGGAGTGGATAGCTCTTTTGAAGAGCCAGAGCAGGCACAATGGGCCAAGTAACCTCCTTCTTTGCTGTACGATTCTATGATTGGTTGACCTTCCTGAGTTGCTCTAAGAAGGCTGGCTATATCAGTTGGCCAGTTGCTCTCTCAGATGAGTCAGCAATTCAACCTGGAACCTCCTTGGTATGCACGCTCAGTACCACACTGGGTGGCACATTCACACCCTGGTCAACAGAGGTATTACTTCATTTCTAAATTGGATGCTGGTGTGAGATTCCGTCAGTAACTTGCTGGCAATGCAGTTTATACATGATTTTCAGACATCATTAATTTAGTTAAATAGGCAAGGAAACATCTCTTTCCATAAAAATTGCCTGATTGTCGCCAATCATGGATCATGATTAACAGATTTTCTTTTCACTTAGTGAGCAGCTCTTGCTGCCTCAAATATCACAAATCCTCACAGCCCCTTATTATAAAAGACACTCTTCTCGAATGTCGCTGTCTTGATCTCCGGCTCCAGTTTCGAAGTTTCAATCTACAAAATAAAAATGAAAGGGATCAAAAACAACAACTTGCACTTCTATAGCTTTAATGTAATAAAATGTCTCAAGGTGCTGCACAGGGGCATTATAAAAGAAAAAAATGTGACGCCCAGTCACATAAGGAGATATCAGCGCAGGTGACCAAAAGCTTGTTCAAAGAAGTAGGTTTTAAGGATCATTTTTAAAGGAACAGAGAGATGCTGAAATGTGGAGAAAAGGAATAGAAGGATATGTTGATGGGGTTAGATGAAGAGGGGTGGAAGGAGGCTCATGTGAATTATAAACACCAACTTAGATCCGAATGGCCTGTTTCTGAGCTGTAAATACAGTCATTACAATTTGGTTGCCCTCAGAAGATTGTCATCATCCTCTATCTACTCCACGATGACATACAAGCCATGATCCTCACCAACGGAACCACCAAAGATGCCATCTAAGTCAAGACCGGGGTCAAGCAAAGCTGTGTTATCGCACCAACCCTCTTCTCCACTTTCCTCCCTGCAATCCTACACCTCACCTCCATCAAACTAGCCACAGGCTTGGAGGTAATCTACAGAACAGACAGGAAACTGTTCAAACTATGCTGCCTTCAATCCAAAACCAAAATCACTCCAACCTCATTGGGTGAGCTTCAGTATGCAAATGACGCTTGCAAGTGCGAACAGATCTAGCCACTCAAAAATGGGCATCCATGAAGCACTGTGGCAAATCAGCAGCAGCAGAATTGTATTCAACCACAATCTGTAACCTCATGGCCCAGCATATCCCCCACTCTAACCCTGGTTCAATGAAGAGTTTTTTTTTTATTGATTCATTCATGGGATGTGGGATGTCACTGGCTAGGCCAGCATTTATTGCCTATCCCAAACTGCCCTTAACTGAGTGGCATGCTCAGCTATTGCAGAGGGCATTTAAGAATCAACCACATTGCTACAGGTCAGGAGTCACATGTAGGCCAGACCAGGTAAGGACAGCAGATTTCCTTCTCTAAAGAACATTAGTGAACCAGATGGGTTTTTCCAACAATTGACAATGGTTTCACAATCACCATTAGACTAGCTTTTGTTTTTTAACTGCAAATTTTTATTAATTGGATTCAAATGTCACCACCTGCCGTGGTGGGATTTGAGCCTTTGTCCCCAGAGCATCAGCCTAGGCACTAGTTCACTGACAATACCACTATGCCACCACATCCCCTAAAGTGCAGGAGGGCATGCCAAGAGCAGCACCAGGCATACCTAAAAATGAGGTGTTATCCTGGTGAAGCTACAACACAGCTACTTGCATGCCAAATAGCGGAAGCAGCATGCGATAGGGCTAAATGATCCCACAACCAACGGATCAGTTCCAAGCTGTTCAGTCCTGCCACATCCAGTCATCAATGGTGGAGGTCAATTAAACAACTGACTGGAGGAGGAGGCTCCACAAATATCCCCAGCCTCAACGTCAGGGAGTCTAGCGCACCAGAGCAAAAGGTAAGCCTGAAGCATTTGCATCCATCTTCAGCCAGAAGTGCCGAGTGAATGATTCATCTCAGCCTCCTCCTGAGGTCCCCAGCATCACAGATGCCAATCTTCAGCCAATCCAATTCACTCCACGTGATATCAAGAAACGGCTGAATACTGCAAAGGCTATAGGCCTAGCAATAGTACTGAAGACTTGTGCTCCAGAACTAGCTGTGCCCCCTAGCCAAGCTGTTCCAATACAGCTACACACTGGCATCAACCCGGCAATGTGGAAAATTGCCCAGGTATGTCCTGTGCACCAAAAACAGGTCAAATCCAATCCGGCCAACTACCGCACAATCAGTCTACACTCGGCAAAGTGGGAGCGGGTCATCTAAACAGTGCTATCAGGTGGCACCTGCTCAGCAATAACCTGGTCACTGACGCTCAGTTTGGGTTCTGCCAGGGCCACAAATCCTGAACTCATTACAGCCTTGGCCCAAGAGCTGAGCTCCAGACGTGAGGTGAGAGTGACTGGTCTTGACATCAAGGCAGCATTTGACCAAGTATGGCATCAAGGAGCCCTAGCAAAACTGAAGTCAATGGGAATCAGGGGGAAAAACTCTCTGTTGGTTTGTGTCATACCTAGCACAAAGGAAGATGGGTGTGGTTGTTGGAGGTCAATCATCTCAGTACCAGGACATCACTGCAGGAGTTTCTCAGGGTAGTGTCCGAGGCACAACCACCTTCAGCTGCTTCATCAATGACCTTCTGTCCATCATAAGATCAGAAGTGGGGATGTTTGCTGATGATTGCATAATGTTCAGCACCATTCATGACTCCTCAGATACTGAAGCAACCCATGTCCATATGCAGCAAGACCTGGACAACATCCAGGCTTTAACTGATAAGTGGCAAGTAACATTCACACCACACAAGTGCCAGACAATAACCATCTCAAACAAGAGAGGATTTAACCATCTCCCCTTGATGTTCAATGGCATTAGCATCGCTGAATCCCCCACTATCAACAACCTGGGGCTTACCATTGAACAGAAACTGAACTGGACCAGCCACATAAATGCTGTGGATACAAGAGTAGGTTAGAGGCTGGGAATTCTGCAGCAAATGACTCACCTCCTGTCTCCCCAATGCCCACCCACCATCTACAAGGCACAAGTCAGGAGTGTGATGGAATACTCTCCACTTGCCTGGATGGGTACAGCTCCAACAACACTCAGGAAGCTTGACATCATCCGGGACAAAGCAGTCCACTTGACTGGCATCCCATCCACCACGCTCAACATTCACTCCTTCCACCATCAATGCACAGTGGCAGCAGTGTGTACCATCTACAAGATGCACTGCAGCAACTCACCAAGGCTCCTTCGACAGCACCTTCCAGGTCCGTGACCTAGAAGGACAAGGGTAGCAGATGCATGGGAACACCATCACCTGCAAGTTCCCCTCCAAGCCACACACCATCCTGACTTGAACTATATCGCCGTTCCTTCCCTGTCGCTGGGTCAAAATCCTGGAACTCCCTTCTTAGCAGCACTGTGGTCTACCTACACCATATGGACTGCAGTGGTTCAAGAAGCCCTCATGAGGCAGAATTTGCAGATCATGAATTGGACTTATCAGCCATCTCAGAACCCATCGAACCAGAGTGGAAGCAAGTCATCCTTGATCCTGAGGGACTGCCTAAGAAAAGGAGGGTTCCGTGCTAGGATTATTGCCTCCAGTTCCCCTTTTATTTTGGATTCTGTGTACATTGCTGTACAGGCAGTTTAATTTACTTTTATTAGTTGTTCCTTTTATTTTTTTTTAATAGTCCATTTATACTTCTGTTTTATAACTATATTTGTTCCCTGATCTTTGATGTTATCCTTGTTCCTTAACTTAGTCTGACCTTTACTCTTATCTCCTAATTCGCTTGTCTTCAGACTTATGCTGTTATCAGATTCCTTTCACTCATCTTCTGAGTTTAAAGTCCTCTTTATCTGGCCTTGCTGTTTCTGCTCTCTTCCTTTGCCATCTGCTTCTCTCTTTCATGCATTTCCTGCTGATTTTCCTTTGATTTTCCTTTCTGTGTATTTTGCTTCCTCATTTCCAACCATTCAGACTAGAAATGAATGTGATGATATTAGTGAGCAAACACTTAGTGCACTCCTGATATTCCTGTGTCTGCTACTGTAATGCTGGCCTTAACTTGAATTTTAAGCAGGATACTTCTCCACTAAATCACTGGTGAAAGGGATTTCATACTATTGTGTTAAGCATTTGTCTACTATTATTCGCAGCAGTAATTTGTAAACTTTTATTAATATTTCTCTAATTTACAATTTGAAAATCTAAGATCATTTACCAGGTCAGACCTGCAAGAAAAATGCTTCATTAGCACCAAAAACATTCATTTGTATAGCACCTTTAATGAGCTACATGAAAAAATATAGAGACAGGTGACCAAAAGCTTGGCTAAAAAAGTAGGTTTTAAGGAGTGTCTCAATGGTGGTAAGGTACAAAGAGAGGGAGAGGTTTCTGGAGGGAATTCCAGGCTCAGTGCCTTGGCAGCTGAAGCTACCATAGGCTCAGCTGCCAATGTAGGACAATTAAAATCAGGCTGCACAAGAGGACAGAATTGGAGGAGTGCAGATATCTCAGAGGGTTGTTGGGCTGAAGGAGATTACTAAGATAGAGAATGGTGAGGCCATGGAGAGATCTGAACACAAGGATGAGAATTGGTATTGGCGGACCAGGTACCAATGTATGTTCAGCAAACACAGGAATGAAGGATGAGCTAGAGTAATATACTGAATTTAAAAGGAGAGTAGATCTGATGAGATAAAATTTGCAAGGTGACAGGGAAAAGGCACAGAGTGGGAATAGGTGAGTTGCTCTTGCAGAGAGCTGGCACAGACAGACACAACGGGCCGAATGGCCTCATTCTAACCTGTAGATATCCTATGACTGGTCCTAACACACTTGACTTTGCTATTACTGTGTTATCTGGTTGGGGTCCATCTGTTTTACTGCTGTTTCTTCACTGAAAAGAAATTGCTGCTACTTTCCTTTCTGGCTGAGGATGTAATGGTTCTGGTATGACAATTCCCCCGCTGAGCGCTCACAGTGAGGTGTGAGTCGCTGCTGTTTCAGCTTTTGTCTTCTCTCTCTCTCTCTCTCTCACTGTCATACACACACACTCATTGTCACGTGGGGTGTTTTAGTCACCGTGTTTTAACAGATTAGCATCGAGAACCTACAGAACATATCCTAAACCACCTCCGTTAACATTGCATCATTTTAAACCTGTCACACTTCCTCTTGGCAACTGTGCCAAAAATATTTACGAACTTGCTCGATAATCTGAGTGAGGCACAGGGTGGGACAAAGTTGCCCTTCCCCCTCCCATCTGAAACTGAACAAAGAAATTTCAAACAATACCAATTACCAACGCACACCACATACAACTGATGGAAAAGAGCCAAACTTGAGTTTGATAGCTATGGCTCAGTGGATAACACTTTCATCTGAAAACATTGGGTTCAAGTCCTGCTCCAGAGATTTGAGCTCATTATCCAAGCTGAACTCCCAGAACAGGACTGAGGGAGTGCTGCACTGTCAGAGGTGCTGTTTTTCAGATAAGATGTTAAACTGAGGCCCTGTCTGATCTCTCAGGTGGATGTGAAAGATCCCATGGCACTATTTCAAAGAACAACACTGGAGCTCTACTTGATGTTTTGGTCAACATTTATCCCTCAACTAACATCGCTAAAACAGATCATCTGGTCAGTATCTCATTTCTATTTATGGGACCTTACCATGGCAAATTTCATGACTTCAGGGCATCCCAAAGCATTTACAGCCAAAAAGCTACTTTTGAAGTGTTGTCACTGTTGTAATGTAGGGCAATGTGGCAGCATATTTGCACACCGCAAGGTCCTCCAAACAGTAGTGAGATAAATGACCAGGCAATCTGCTTTAGTGATGTAAATATTGGCCAGGCCACTGGGGAGAACGTCACTGCTCTTCTTTAAATAGTAACAGGGGATCTTTTATGTCCACCTGAGAGGACAGACAGAGCCTCAGTTTAGCATCTCATCCAAAAGACACCATTTCCGACAGCACAGCACTCAGTACCACATTAGGAGCTTTGGCTTGGATTTTGTGCTTGTCTCTGCAGCAGGACTCAAACCCACAACCTTTTGACTCAGAGGCGAGAGTACAACCCACTGAGCTCAGGCTGACACTTCTAAGACAAAAGCTGTTGGATTGTTATAAAAACCCAACTGGTTCATTAAAATTGTTCAATGAAGGGAACGTGCTGCCCTTACCCCATCCGGCTTACCCGTTACTTCAGTCCCAACTATGTAATTAACTCTTATTGTCCTCTGAAATCACAGTTGTCAGAATTTGGCCCAAAAATATCCTTGCTGGGCAACAAATGCAACCCTTGCCTGCATCAGCCATATCCTCAGAATAATTAAACATACACACGCATTTGCAAAGATTGTTAATCAGCCTCAGCTGGGGCAGGGCGACTGTACAAATGACTGAGCTTCCTTTCAATCTTGGTAAATCGTGGCATTTTCAAGATGAAAGTCTGTCAGATGCTGTACCTAATACGTTGTTTATATTTGTATTGTGAATCACATCTTATCATCAGGCACTCAGTCAAATGGAAACTAGCTCTGGGTTAATTTGGGTTGATACCAGAATTGAGAGGTTATAACTATCAGGGAAGATTGAACAGGTTGGAGCTTTCTCTCTGGAAAAGCAAATGCTGAGGGATGACCTGACTGAGGTCTTCACAATTATTAAGGGGCTTGATAGGGTAGGTGTAGAGAAGATATTTCCACTGGTGGAAAGACCAAAACTAGGGGCCCTAAGAATAAGATAGTCACTAATAAATCTAGTAGGGAATTTAGGAGAAATTGTTACCCAAAGAGTGGTTAGAATGTGTAACTCGCGAACATAATGAGATGAATAACACATATGCATCTAAAGAGAATCTATATAAGTACATGACAGATAAAGGACTGGAAGGATATGCTGATAGGGTTAGGTGAAGCGGGGTGGGAGAGGGCTTATGTGGAACATAAACACCAGCATAGAGCAGTTGAGCCAAATGGCTAGTTTCTGTGCTGTAAATTCTATGTAACGAGATCACGATGTCTCCAAGCTCTTTACATTCTGGGATGGGATGTACTCCTGTAGAAATGTAGGGAATGCAGCAGCCAATTTGTGCACTGCAAGATCCCATGAACAGCAAATAATAAAGGCCAGTTAATCTGTTTCAAGTGATGTTAGTTGAGGAACAAATGTTGATGCCACGGGATCTTTTGCATCCACCTGAGAGGGCTGATGGGGCCTCACCTTCAAGTCTCATCTGAATGGTGGATGAAATACTCTCCCTGTCTAACCCATTGTCCGAGAGGGTGAAAAGTGAAAGGACAGTGTCTGACCCACAGTCCCAGAGTATGAAAGGACTGTCCCACAGTGTGAAAAGTGAAAGGACAGTATCTGACCCACGGTCCCAGAGTGTGAAAGGACTGTCCTACAGTGTGAAAAGTGAAAGGACAGTGTCTGACCCACGGTCCCAGAGTGTGAAAGGACAGTGTCTGACCCACTGTCCCAGAGTGCAAATGGACAGTGTCTGACCCACTGTCCCAGAGTGTGAAAGGACAGTGTGTGACCCACTGTCCCAGAGTGTGAAAGGACAGTGTCTAACCCACAGTCCCAGAGTGCAAATGGACAGTGTCTGACCCACTGTCCCAGAGTGTGAAAGGACAGTGTCTGACCCACTGTCCCAGAGTGTGAAAGGACAGTGTCTGATCCACCTTCCCAGAGTGTGAAAGGACAGTGTCTGACCTACTGTCTCAGAGTGTGAAAGGACAGTGTCTGACCCACTGTCCCAGAGTAGGAATGGACAGTGTGTGACCCACTGTCCCAGAGTGTGAAAGGACAGTGTCTGATACACAGTCCCAGAGTGTGAAAGGACAGTGTCTGATCCACAGTCCCAGAGTGTGAAAGGACAGTGTCTGACCTACTGTCCCAGAGTGTGAAAGGACAGTGTCTGACCCACTGCCCCAGAGTGTGAAAGGACAGTGTCTGATCCACTGTCCCAGAGTGTGAAAGGACAGTGTCTGACCTACTGTCCCAGAGTGTGAAAGGACAGTGTCTGATCTACTGTCCCAGAGTGTGAAAGGACAGTGTCTGACCCACTGTCCCAGAGTGTGAAAGGACAGTGTCTGACCTACGGTCCCAGAGTGTGAATGGACAGTGTGTGACCCACAGTCCCAAAGTGTGAAAGGACAGTGTCTGACCTACTGTCCCAGAGTGTGAATGGACAGTGTGACCCACTGTCCCAGAGTGTGAAAGGACAGTGTCTGACCCACAGTCCCAGAGTGTGAAAGGACAGTGTCTGACCCACTGTCCCAGAGTGTGAAAGGACAGTGTCTGATCCACAGTCCCAGAGTGTGAAAGGACAGTGTCTGACCTACGGTCCCAGAGTGTGAATGGACAGTGTGTGACCCACTGTCCCAGAGTGTGAAAGGACAGTGTCTGACCCACAGTCCCAGAGTGTGAAAGGACAGTGTCTGACCTACGGTCCCAGAGTGTGAAAGGACAGTGTCTGACCCACTGTCCCAGAGTGTGAAAGGACAGTGTCTGATCCACAGTCCCAGAGTTTGAAAGGACAGTGTCTGACCTACGGTCCCAGAGTGTGAATGGACAGTGTCTGATCCACAGACCCAGAGTGTGAAAGGACAGTGTCTGATCCACAGTCCCAGAGTGTGAAAGGACAGTGTCTGACCCACTGTCCCAGAGTGTGAAAGGACAGTGTCTGATCCACAGTCCCAGAGTGTGAAAGGACAGTGTCTGACCTACGGTCCCAGAGTGTGAATGGACAGTGTGTGACCCACAGTCCCAGAGTGTGAAAGGACAGTGTCTGACCTACGGTCCCAGAGTGTGAAAGGACAGTTTCTGACCCACTGTCCCAGAGTGTGAAAGGACAGTGTCTGATCCACAGTCCCAGAGTGTGAAAGGACAGTGTCTGACCTACGGTCCCAGATTGTGAATGGACAGTGTGTGACCCACTGTCCCAGAGTGTGAAAGGACAGTGTCTGACCCACAGTCCCAGAGTGTGAAAGGACAGTGTCTGACCTACGGTCCCAGAGTGTGAATGGACAGTGTCTGACCCACTGTCCCAGAGTGTGAAAGGACAGTGTGTGACCCACTGTCCCAGAGTGTGAAAGGACAGTGTCTGATCCACAGTCCCAGAGTGTGAAAGGACACTGTCTGATCCACAGTCCCAGAGTGTGAAAGGACACTGTCTGACCTACTGTCCCAGAGTGTGAAAGGACAGTGTCTGATCCACAGTCCCAGAGTGTGAAAGGACACTGTCTGACCTACTGTCCCAGAGTGTGAAAGGACAGTGTGTGACCCATTGTCCCAGACTGTGAATGGACAGTGTCTGACCCACAGTCCCAGAGTGTGAAAGGACAGTGTCTGACCCACTGTCCCAGAGTGTGAAAGGACAGTGTCTGATCCACAGTCCCAAAGTGTGAAAGGACAGTGTCTGACCTACTGTCCCAGAGTGTGAATGGACAGTGTGACCCACTGTCCCAGAGTGTGAAAGGACAGTGTCTGACCCACAGTCCCAGAGTGTGAAAGGACAGTGTTTGACCCACTGTCCCAGAGTGTGAAAGGACAGTGTCTGATCCACAGACCCAGAGTGTGAAAGGACAATGTGTGACCCACTGTCCCAGAGTGTTGGAGGACAGTGTCTGACCCACATTTCAAAACTACCTTATTGACTGCAAAGCACTTTGGGAGGCCCTGAGGTCATGAACAATGTCATAAAAATGCAAGTCTTGTATTTTTACTGCAGAACACAGTGCTCCCAAATTAGAGTACTTAATAAAATATCAGCTGTTAGTTACCCTGAGAGGCAGTTCAAGCAATGGGATACAATTATTTCTTCCAATTGATGCAATGTTTATTTGCCTCCAGCATGCCACATTGTCCCCTCTCCATTTATTTTTAGTCCGGGGTGGCAAGCGACACACAAAAAACCCATGACACTCACACCTTTGCTTACTTTCACCTTGTGTAAAGGAAAGTCTTAAATTGAAGTGCAACAACAAGAAGCTGATCTCGTACTGAGGCATGGCCCTATTGCATTATGGGAAGCAACACCTCATTTGTTCAAACTGCACATATGTCTCATTCCTGCACCATATGGCACTCTAAGCTATTTACAGTAATAATTAATTCTTAATCAGCATTTAACCTCTGTAAAATGTTTTAGAGATCTAATCACCTTCTAGATAGCACTAATGACAGAAAAAAGTATAAACACAGTCAGAGAGGAAATATACAAAGAGATTATGCGGGATATTGGAGGTTCATTAAATTCTAATCTTTAATGACAATTTTGTGAATTTTATTTGCCTCAAGGATGAGGGGCATTATTGCTGGGAAATGGAAAACAATTCACTTTGGGCAGCCAATGTGTTATGTACTGGTCAATCTGAATCACTGCTCCCATTTTAGTTGGAACATCAGGTGTTGGTTATGGAGGATGCTGCACGAGAGCTCCTGGGAGTGGGGAAAGTATGGGCTGGTGTTTGGGGTAGAGGGGCAGTGGTCTGCATGCCTGAGGTCTCCTCAGTTTTCTCCAAGCCACACACCATCCTGACTTGGAACTATATCGCCGTTCCTTCACTGTCACTGAGTCAAAATCCTGGAACTCCCTTCCTAACAGCACTGTGGGTGTACCTACCCCACAAGGACTGCAGCGGTTCAAGAAGGCAGCTCACCACGACCTTCTCAAGGGCAATTAGGGATGGGCAATAAATGCTGGCATAGCCAGGGATGCCCACATCCCAGGAACGAATAAAAAAAAGTCAACTGCATTGGTGTAGTTACATGTAGGTCAGAGTGGGTAACGAGGATAGATTTCCTTTCCAAATGGATATCAACGGTCCAGTTGGGTTTTTATGACAATCCAGTGGTTACGTGGTCACCACTACTGATAGTAGCTTTTTATCCCACTTATATATTACCTGAATTTAAATTCCCCATCTGTGCAATGGGATTTGAACTCAAGTCTCCTTATAATTAGTCCAGGCCTCTGGATTACTATACCAGTAATATAATCACTATGCTACTGTTCCTGAAAGCTAATATATCCCGTGAGCTGTTACATCTCTGAAAAGGAATCAACGTGAAATGTTAACTCTGTTTCTCCCGCCACAGATGCTACTTGACCTGCTGAGTGTGTTAAGCATTTTGTTTTTATTTCAGATTTCCAGCATCCTGCATATTTTGCTTTTGTTACAGCGAAAGAGACAGGTGGTCAAATATTTAATCAGAAAGCTGGATTTTAACAATTTATATATATAGGGTCTTTAACGTAATAAAGCATTCCAAGTCACCTCACAGGAGAATTATAAAACAAAGTATAACACTGAGTCACATAAGGAGATTTTAGGTTGGATGACCAAAAGCTTGGTCAAAGAGGTAGGTTTTAAGGAACGTCTTATGGGAGGAAAGCGAGGTGGAGAGGCGTAGGGAAGGAATTCCAGAGCTCGGCGCCCAGGCAATTGAAGGTGAGGTGCAGCGCTTAAAATCAGGGATGCATAGGAATGGATAAATAGACTAAAAAGTATGGCGGTAAATGAACAGTGGGAAACCTTTAAAGAAACAATTCAAAATGTTCAACAAAAATACATTCCTTTGAAAAACAAAAACTCAGCCAGAAAGCCCTATCTGGCTCACCCAGGAAGATAAGGATAGTACTAGATTAAAAGAAAAGGCTTACAATGTTGCAAAAAAGAGTAGCATGTCTGAGGATTGGGAGTGTTTTAGAAATCAGTAAAAGGCCACCAAAAAGTTGATAAAAAAAGGAAAAAATAGAATGAGAGTAAACTAGCCAGTTATATAAAAACAGATTGTCAGAGCTTTTATAGGTATTTCAAAAGGAAGAGAGTAGTAAGTAAGCGTTGGTGCCTTGGAAGCAGAAACAGGAGAAATTATCATGGGGAATGAGATAATGGCAGAGGCAATGTCTGTCTTCACAGTAGAAGACATGTTTCATACCAGAAACATACAGTAACCTAGGGGCTAAAAAGAGTAAGGAAATTCATATCAGCAGAGAAAAAGTATTAGAGAAACTTAAGGGGCTAAAATCTGATAAATCTTCAGGACCTGATAGCCGATATCCAAGGGTTCTAAAAGAGATAGCTGCAGATATAGTGGATGCACCAGCTATGATTTTCCAAAATTCCTTCGATTTGGGAACAGTCCCATCAGATTGGAAGTTGGCAAATGTTACACCGCTTTTCAAGAAAGGAGGGAGAGAGAAAACAGGGAACTACAGGCCAGTTAGCCTAACATCAGTCGTTGGGAAATTGCTGGAATCTACTATTAAGGAAGTCATGGGCGGCACAGTGGTTAGCACTGCAGCCTCACAGCTCCAGCGACCTGCGTTCGGTTCTGGTTACTGCCTGTGCAGAGTTTGCAAGTTCTCCCTGTGACCGTGTGGGTTTCTGCCGGGTGCTCTGGTTTCCTCCCGCATCCAAAGACCTGCAGGTTGATAGGTAAATTGCCTCTCGTGTAGGTAGGTGAATGGTAGGGAATTTGGGATTAATATAGGATTAGTATAAATGGGTGGTTGTTGGTCAGCACAGACTCAGCGGGCCAAAGGACCCGTTTCAGTGCTGTATCTCTCTATGACTCTCTCATTGGCTACAGGTGAGGTCCCAGAGGACTGGAGAATAGCCAATGTTGTTCCTTTGTTTAAGAAGGGTGGTAAGGATAATCCAGGAAATTATAGGCCGGTGAGCCTTACGTCAGTGGTCGGGAAACTATTACAGATGACTCTTCGGGACAGGATTTACTCTCATTTGGAAACAAACGAACTTATTAGCGAGAGACAGCATGGTTTTGTGAAGGGGAGGTCGTGTCTTACTAATTTGATTGAGTTTTTTGAGGAAGTGACGAAGCTGATTGATGAGGGAAGGGCGGTGGATGTTGTCTATATGGACTTTAGTAAAGCCTTTGACAAGGTCCCGCATGGCAGACTGGTGCAAAAGGTGAAGTCACACGGGATCAGAGGTGAGCTGGCAAGATGGATACAGAACTGGTTCAGTCACAGAAGACAGAGGGTAACAGTGGATGGGTGTTTTTCTGAATGGAGGGATGTGACTAGTGGTGTTCCGCAGGGATCAGTGCTGGGACCTTTGCTGTTTGTAGTATATATAAATGATTTGGAGGAAAATGTAGCTGGTCTGATTAGTAAGTTTGCGGACGACACAAAGGTTGGTGGAGTTGTGGATAATGATGAGGATTGTCAGAGGATACAGCAGGATATAGATCGGTTGGAGACTTGGGCGGAGAAATGGCAGATGGAGTTTAATCCAGACAAATGTGAGGTAATGCATTTTGGAAGGTCTAATGCAGGTGGGAGGTATACAGTAAATGGCAGAACCCTTAGGAGTATTGACAGGCAGAGAGATCTGAGCGTACAGGTCCACAGGTCACTGAAAGTGGCAACGCAGGTGGATAAGGTAGTCAAGAAGGCATACGGCATACAAAGAACAAAGAACAAAGAAAATTACAGCACAGGAACAGGACCTTCGGCCCTCCAAGCCTGCGCCGATCCAGATCCTCTATCTAAACATGTCGCCTATTTTCTAAGGGTCTGTATCTCTTTTCTTCCTGCCCATTCATGTATCTGTCTAGATACATCTCAAAAGACGCTATCGTGCCCGCGTCTACCACCTCCACTGGCAACGCGTTCCAGGCACCCACCACCCTCTGCGGAAAGAACTTTCCACGCATATCCCCCCTAAACTTTTCTCCTCTCACTTTGAACTCGTGACCCCTAGTAATTGAATCCCCCACTCTGGGAAAAAGCTTCTTGCTATCCACCCTGTCTATACCTCTCATGATTTTGTATACCTCAATCAGGACCCCCCTCAACCTCCGTCTTTCTAATGAAAATAATCTTAATCTGCTCAACCTCTCTTCATAGCTAGTGCCCTCCATACCGGTAACATCCTGGTGAACCTCCTCTGCACCCTCTCCAAAGCATCTACATCCTTTTGGTAATGTGGCGACCAGAACTGCACGCAGTATTCCAAATGTGGCCGAACCAAAGTCTTATACAACTGTAACATGACCTGCCAACCCTTGTACTCAATACCCCGTCCGATGAAGGAAAGCATGCCGTATGCCTTCTTGACCACTCTATTGACCTGCGTTGCCACCTTCAGGGAACAATGGACCTGAACACCCAAGTCTCTCTGTACATCAATTTTCCCCAGGACTTTTCCATTTACTGTATAATTCACTCTTGAATTGGATCTTCCAAAATGCATCACCTCGCATTTGCCCTGATTGAACTCCATCTGCCATTTTTCTGCCCAACTCTCCAATCTATTTATATTCTGCTGTATTCTCTGACAGTCCCCTTCACTATCTGCTACTCCACCAATCCTAGTGTCGTCTGCAAACCTGCGAATCAGACCACCTATACTTTCCTCCAAATCATTTATGTATATCACAAACAACAGTGGTCCCAGCACGGATCCCTGTGGAACACCACTGGTCACACGTCTCCATTTTGAGAAACTCCCTTCCACTGCTACTCTCTGTCTCCTGTTGCCCAGTCAGTTCTTTATCCATCTAGCTAGTACACCCTGGACCCCATGTGACTTCACTTTCTCCATCAGCCTACCATGGGGAACCTTATCAAACGCCTTACTGAAGTCCATGTATATGACATCTACAGCCCTTCCCTCATCAATCACTACAGCCCTTCCCTCATCAATCATGCTTGCCTTCATCGGTCGGGGCATAGAGTATAAAAATTGGCAAGTCATGTTGCAGCTGTACAGAACCTTAGTTAGGCCACACTTAGAATATTGCTTGCAATTCTGGTCGCCACACTACCAGAAGGACGTGGAGGCTTTGGAGAGGGTACAGAGGAGGTTTACCAGGATGTTGCCTGGTCTGGAGGGCATTAGCTATGAGGAGAGGTTTGAAAAACTCAGATTGTTTTCACTGGAACGACGGAGGTGGAGGGGCGACATGATAGAGGTTTACAAAGTTATGAGCGGCATGGACAGAGTGGATAGTCAGAAGCTTTTTCCCAGGGTGGAAGAGTCAGTTACTAGGTGACATAGGTTTAAGGTGCGAGGGGCAAAGTTTAGAGGGGATGTGCGAGGCAAGTTTTTTACACAGAGCGTGGTGAGTTCCTGGAACTTGCTGCCAGGGGAGGTGGTGGAAGCAGATACGATAGCGACGTTTAAGAGACATCTTGACAAATATATGAATAGGAAGCGAATAGAGGGATATGGGCCCCGGAAGTGCAAAAGGTGTTAGTTTAGGCAGGCATCAAGATCGGCGCAGGCTTGGAGGGCCGAATGGCCTGTTTCTGTGCTGTACTGTTCTTTGTTCTTTTTGTTCTTTGACTCTAAGTTTTAACAATGCACTTAGAAAAGCATAGTATGATTTGAACAAGTCAACATGGTTTTACTAAAGGGAGATTCTGTTTGACAAATTTATTAGAGTTTTTTGAGGATGTAACTAGTAGGGTAGATAAAGGGGAAACCAGTAGATGTAGTATACCTGGATTTCCAAAAGGCATTCGATAAGGTGCCACACAAAAGGTTAATTGGCAAAATAAAGACTCATGGAGTTGTGGGTAATATATTAGCATGGATAGATGATTGGTTAACAGACTGGAAGTAGAGAGTGGGCATAAACGGGGCATTTTCAAGTTGGCAGGCAGTAAATAGTGCAGTGCCGCAAGGATCAGTGCTGGGGCCTCAGCTATTTACAATCTATATTAATGACTTAGATGAGGAGACAGAGGATAATCAAGTTTGCTGATGATACAAAGGTAGGTGGAAAGGTAAGCTGTGGGGAGGACACAGAGAGGTTGCAAAGAGATATAGACAGGTTAAGTGAGTGGGCAACAAGATGGCAGATGGAGAATTATGTAGGCAAGTGTGAAGTTATTCACTTTGGTCATAAGAATAGAAAAGCAGAATATTTTTTAAAAGGTGTGCAACTTGTCAGTGTCGATGTCAAAGAGACTTGTGTGTGCTTGTTCAAGGAATGCAAAATAGTTAACATGCAGGTACAACAAGCAATTAGGAAGGCAAGTGGCATGTTGGCCTTTATTGCAAGGGGATTGGAGTACAGGAATAAGGAAGTCTTGCTACAATTGTACAGGGTTTTGGTGGGACCACATCTGGAATACCTTGTGCAGTTTTGCTCTCCACATTTAAGAAAGGATATACTTGCATTGGAGGCGGTGTAGCAAAGGTTCAGTAGATTGGTCCCTGGGATGAGGGAGTTGTCCTATGAGGAGAGACTTAGTAAACTAGGCCTGTATTCTCCGGAGTTTAGAAGAATGAGAGTTGATCTCATTGAAACATATAAAATTCTAAAGGGGCTGGATAAGGTAGACACTCAGAGATTGTTTCCACTGGTCATGGAATTTAAAACACGGGGGCACAGTCTCAGGATAAGGGGGCGATCATTTAGGACTGAGATGAGGAGAAATTACTTCACTCAAAAGGTTGTAAATCTTTGGAATTCTCTACCCCAGAGGGTTGCGGATGCTCCATCATTGAATACTTTTAAGACGGGGATAGATCGATTTTTGGTCTCTCAGAGAATCAAGGGGTGTGGCAAGTGGGCAGGAAAGTGGAGTTAAATCCTAAGATTGTTTTGAATGGCGAAGCAGGCTCGATGGGCCATATGGTATACTCCTCCTCCTATTTCTTGTGTAAGAGGCCAGAATTAGAGGAGTGCAAATATCTTGAAGGGTTGTAGAACTGGTGGAGATGACAGAGATAGGGAGAGGCAAGGCCATGGAGGGATTTGAAAACAGGATGAGAGCAGGTCAGCAAGCACAGGGGTGATAGGAAAACAGGACTTAGTGCGAGTTAAGACACAGGCAGCAGAGTTTTGGATGACCTCAAGTTTACAGAGTAGAATATTAGGGAGTGTCTTAAAGGAGGAAAGATAGGTAGAGAGGCAGAGATGTTCAGGGAGGGAATTGCAGACTTTAAGGCCTAGGCAGCTGAAGGCATGCATGGCTGCCAATGGTGGAAGGAAATTGGGGAAGGACAAGAGGAGTGCAGAGGTGTAGGAGGTTGTATGAGGTTACAGTGATAAGCAGTGGTGAGGTCATAGAAGGGTTTGAACACGAGAATGCCAATTTTAAATTTGAGGCACTGCCTAGAAACATCAGCACAAATGACGTCACTTTTTTTATTTACTCGTTCACAGACATGGGCGCCATTGGCATGGCCAGCATTTTTTTTCCAATTAGTTTTTGGGATGTAAGCGTCGCTGGCAAGGCCTGTATTTGTTGCCCATCCCTAATTGCCCTTGAGAAGGTGGTGGTGAGCTGCCTTCTTGAACCGCTGCAGTCCATGTGAGGTAGGTACACCCACAGTGCTGTTAGGAAGGAAGTTCCAGGATTTTGACCAAGCGACAGTGAAGGAACGGCGATATAGTTCCAAGAGAGGATGGTGTGTGGCTTGGAGGGGAACTTGCAGGTGGTGGTGTTCACGTGCATCTGCTGCCCTTGTCCTTCTAGGTGGTAGAGGTCGCGGGTTTGGAAGGTGCTGTTGATGGTGGTGCAGAAATACTCAGGAAAGTGATGATTCATCTGGGGAGTGCAGCCAGAGCCAAGGCCATGGCACCAGGGGTGGCTCAGCTGCACAGGGGGACACATGGAAGACTGGAAGAGCGATCGTGATAGGAAATGCAGTAGTCAGGGGAACAGACAGGTATTTCTGTGGCCACAGACATGAATCCAGGTTGGTGTGTTGCCTCCCTGGTGCCAGGATCAAGGATGTCACTAAATGGCTGCAGAGCACTCTGAGGGGAAAGCGGGGGGATGGTGACCAGCCAGCAGTCATGGTCAACATTGCTATCAACGACATAGGTAGGAAGAGGAATGTGGTCCTGCAGAAAGAGTTTAGTGAGCTAGGTAAGAAATTAGCGAGCAGGACCTCAAAAATAGTAATCTCTGGATTACTCCCAGTGCCACATGCAGGTGAGTATAGAAATAGGAGGATAGTGCAGATGGATGTGTGGCTGGAAATATGGTGCAGGAGGGAGGGCTTTAGTTTCCTGGGACACTGGAACCAGTTCTGGAGAAGGTGGGACCTGTGCAGGCCGGACTAGTTGCACCTGAACAGAGCTGGTATGAATTTCCTTGTGGGGCAATTTGCTAGTGCTATTTGGGAGGGTTTACACCATGAGGGAGCCTGCCATACAGGCAAAGCCTTGTGTTCTCTCTCATCCTGCTTCACTCTGCCTGTGGAGAAGGAGATGTCAGTGCTCCTCCTGCTGTAGAGCGCCTCAGTGATCCCCCCCTGCCCCCCTCAATACAGCGGTGGAGTGCAAATTGTGATGTCACTGAGGTTACCTGCTGCAGCCTGGAAGGAGTCATAGCATAAAAGTTGTGTGCCCTGGTGGCCTTGACTGCCAAAGGTAGTGCCGCCCATGTCCAGGGCTATGCGAAAAGTAAAGTTTGGGAATGTCTGTTCTAGATGGTATATGTTGCAGGTTTGGGAGGTGTTGTTGAAGAAGCTTTAGCAAGTTGCTGTTATGCATCTTCCAGATGGTACACATTGTAGGCATACTGGAGGGAGTAAATGTTTAAGGTGGTGGATGGTGTGCCGACCAAAAGGGCTGCTTTGTCCTGGATGGTGTCAAGCTGCTTGAGTGCAGTTGGAGCTGTACCTATTCAGGCAAATGGGGAGTATTCCAACAGATTCCTGATTTGTGCCTTTTAGATGGTGGAAAGGCTTAGGGAGTCAGGAGACGGATCACTCGCCAAAGAATATGCCAGTGTGATTGCCAGTTACCAAAGATACAGTGTATAAAGAAAGCTAGAGACTGGATCTGAATATAGACCATAAAGGTGATTCAGAGCTTCACAGACCCTCTCCTCCCTATGTTCTCATTGTGTTGAAATTGCACTGCCTCCGATGCTAATTTATTAGGGTTGATTTTCCTAACCTTCTCTCCATTCCACAGGTGCAAAAGTCAGGATGGAGACCTAGTCTTCCATCAGTGCAAAGCAAAGCCAAAGTACAGGTCTGAGTTGGGAGTGACACAGGCCAAAACATGATCCGAGACAGGAAACCCTGACATATCTGTGCCTTCACGTGCAATGTCCCATCCAGTGTGAGGGTGGAGGGAAATTGGCCCTATTCTTCTCTGAGCTCTATAGCATGGATCCCTCTCACCTCCCTCAGTCTTCCTTTCCTTTGACAGTCTACAGGCTATTAACAGTCAAGCTGGGCAGTACTCACTGCTATTTCATGATTAGACCGGTCTTATTTCTCTACCATTTCAAACCTCTTCCCACAGCTAAGTGGCTGACCAATTTCTCACATTCTTGGCTGCACACAGAGAGGTACATGAACAGTGTAAATAGGATTCTAAAGGAGTTGATAAGAGTAGATAGAGAGAAACATTTTCATCCGGTGGGGGAGTCCAGAACAAGGTGGCATAATATTAAAATTAGAGTTAAGCCGTCAAGGGTCATGTCAGGAAGCACTTCTTCAAACACAAAAGGTAGTAGAAATCTGGAGCTCTCTCCCTCAAAAAACTGTTAATGCTGGCGGTCAATTGAAAATTTCAAAACCGAGATTGGCAGTTTGTTGAGTAAAGGTATTAAGGGTTACAGAACAGATGAGCCATGATCTAACTGAATGGTGGAACAGGCCTACTCTTGTTCCTGCATAACAGGCTTAAGGGGCTAAATTCTTAAAAATTCATCATGGGATGTAGGCGTCGCTGGCATCGACCTGAAACATTAACTCTGTTTTTGTATCCACAACTGTTGCCAGACCAGCTGAGTATTTCCAGCATTTTCTGTTTTTATTTCAGATTTCCAGCATCTGCAGTATTTTGCTTTTATATATTTATTGTCCATCTCTAATAATGGACTCCTATTGTTCCTATGTGACAGGTATTAGGGGCTGAATGCAATTTTCCTGTTAAAACATTGTTGTGCATTGCCAGTTTTTTCAACGCATTGACCATTTAAACTTGTTTACATAGCCATGTATATGCAATATTTAAATAGAACAAAGCCAATGCAGTACCTTCCAGGCTGCTGCGTGGTAGCATGTGTGCGCAGCCTAGCGGGAACATTGGCTGAATGGCTTCCTCCTGTTCCTATGTAAGTCTCTAAGGGCTGAATGGCCTCCTTCTAACCCGATGTAAAAGGCTCAAGGGGCTGAAAGACCTCCTTCAAACCCTATGTAATAGGTACTGATGTAGCTTGGTTGTGAAGCAGAGAGATTCTGTTTACTTCTTTTGTGTTTAACAAAGTGTGATACATTTTATTCAAATAAATGGTTGCCATCGAACATTGAATTCTCCCTCACACAGCTCATGGGCCAATAACTAAGTGTCATATTGCTACAGCTGTTGTGTGAGGATAAGAGTAGGAGAAGGGGCTATCGTCAAGTAATGCTATAATTGCTCAGCTAATCGCTCCATACAGCTTCTTGTGATGATGTGGGGAGGGAGCAGTATTAAGATAGGATTTTGTTAATATAGCTAATTGTGATGGCTGTTAACTTGGCTCATTTGGGAGCATTTCTACCTCACAGTGAGAAATTTGTGGCTTTGAGGTCCATGATAGAAATTTGAGTACACAGTCCAGGCTAGCACTTCAGTCCATACTAAAAATGAGCTACATTGTTTGGGGGTGGTGCAGCTTCCCTTCGGGGGCAGAGGGCTTATCAACTTAAAGCAGTCATTCTGAGAAGGTGGAAAAGGAACATAATTTTTTTTTATGCAAAGGGTTGTTGGAGCTCTGGCTACAGGGACTGGTTGAATCAGAGACCATGCATCTTTTAAGTGAAAAGTTGATAAATATTTGAAGCAGAGGAAGATACAGGGTTATAGGATATGTGGGACAGTGGGATTAGTTTTGAATTGCTCTAGTAATCGAGGAATGGACTTTGATGGGAATAGTTAGGGTATTAGAAAGATGGCTTTTGATGGGAAAGTTACAGTATTAGAGGGATGGGTTTTGTTAAGAGAGTTAGGATATTAGAGGGATGGGTTTTGATGGGAGAGTTAGGGCATTAGAAAGATGGGTTTTGATGGGAGAGTTAGGGTATTAGAAAAATGGGTTTTGATGGGAGGATTAGGGTGTTAGGGAGATGTGTTTTGATGGGAGATTTAGGGTATTAAAGGGATGGGTTTTGATGGGAAAGTGAGGGTCTTAAAGGAATGGGTTTTGATGGGAGAGTTCTTTTGGGGCTCCTTATCTCGAGAGACAATGGATACGCGCCTGGAGGTGGTCAGTGGTTTGTGAAGCAGCGCCTGGAGTGGCTATAAAGGCCAATTCTGGAGTGACAGGCTCTTCCACAGGTGCTGCAGAGAAATTTGTTTGTTGGGGCTGTTGCACAGTTGGCTCTCCCCTTGCGCCTCTGTCTTTTTTCCTGCCAACTACTAAGTCTCTTCGACTCGCCACAATTTAGCCCTGTCTTTATGGCTGCCCGCCAGCTCTGGCGAATGCTGGCAACTGACTCCCACGACTTGTGATCAATGTCACACGATTTCATGTCACGTTTGCAGACGTCTTTATAACGGAGACATGGACGGCCGGTGGGTCTGATCCCGGTGGCGAGCTCGCTGTACAATGTGTCTTTGGGGATCCTGCCATCTTCCATGCGGCTCACATGGCCAAGCCATCTCAAGCGCCGCTGACTCAGTAGTGTGTATAAGCTGGGGGTGTTGGCCGCTTCAAGGACTTCTGTGTTGGAGATATAGTCCTGCCACCTGATGCCAAGTATTCTCCGAAGGCAGCGAAGATGGAATGAATTGAGACGTCGCTCTTGGCTGGCATACGTTGTCCAGGCCTCGCTGCCGTAGAGCAAGGTACTGAGGACACAGGCCTGATACACTCGGACTTTTGTGTTCCGTGTCAGTGCGCCATTTTCCCACACTCTCTTGGCCAGTCTGGACATAGCAGTGGAAGCCTTACCCATGCGCTTGTTGATTTCTGCATCTAGAGACAGGTTACTGGTGATAGTTGAGCCTAGGTAGGTGAACTCTTGAACCACTTCCAGAGCGTGGTCGCCAATATTGATGGATGGAGCATTTCTGACATCCTGCCCCATGATGTTCGTTTTCTTGAGGCTGATGGTTAGGCCAAATTCATTGCAGGCAGACGCAAACCTGTCGATGAGACTCTGCAGGCATTCTTCAGTGTGAGATGTTAAAGCAGCATCGTCAGCAAAGAGGAGTTCTCTGATGAGGACTTTCCGTACTTTGGACTTCGCTCTTAGACGGGCAAGGTTGAACAACCTGCCCCCTGATCTTGTGTGGAGGAAAATTCCTTCTTCAGAGGATTTGAACGCATGTGAAAGCAGCAGGGAGAAGAAAATCCCAAAAAGTGTGGGTGCGAGAACACAGCCCTGTTTCACACCACTCAGGATAGGAAAGGGCTCTGATGAGGAGCCACCATGTTGAATTGTGCCTTTCATATTGTCATGGAATGAGGTGATGATACTTAGTAGCTTTGGTGGACATCCGATCTTTTCTAGTAGTCTGAAGAGACCACGTCTGCTGACGAGGTCAAAGGCTTTGGTGAGATCAATGAAAGCAATGTAGAGGGGCATCTGTTGTTCACGGCATTTCTCCTGTATCTGACGAAGGGAGAACAGCATGTCAATAGTCGATCTCTCTGCACGAAAGCCACACTGTGCCTCAGGGTAGACGCGCTCGGCCAGCTTCTGGAGCCTGTTCAGAGCGACTCGAGCAAAGACTTTCCCCACTACGCTGAGCAGGGAGATTCCACGGTAGTTGTTGCAGTCACCGCGGTCACCTTTGTTTTTATAGAGGGTGATGATGTTGGCATCGCGCATGTCCTGGGGTACTGCTCCCTCGTCCCAGCACAGGCATAGCAGTTCATGTAGTGCTGAGAGTATAGCAGGCTTGGCACTCTTGATTATTTCAGGGGTAATGCTGTCCTTCCCAGGGGCTTTTCCGCTGGCTAGGGAATCAATGGCATCACTGAGTTCCGATTTGGTTGGCTGTATGTCCAGCTCATCCATGACTGGTAGAGGCTGGGCTGCATTGAGGGCAGTCTCAGTGACAGCATTCTCCCTGGAGTACAGTTCTAGGTAGTGCTCAACCCAGCGGTCCATCTGTTTGCGTTGGTCAGTGATTATGTCCCCCGATTTAGATTTGAGGGGGGTGATCTTCTTGATGGTTGGCCCAAGAGCTCTCTTCATGCCATCATACATTCCTCTGATGTTTCCAGTGTCTGAGGCCAGCTGAATATGACTGCATAGGTGTTGCCAGTAGTCGTTTGCGCAACGCCTAGCTGTTCTTTGTGCATTACTTCTGGCTGCTTTAAGTGCTGCGGATGTTAAATCGCTGGGGGCTTTCTTGTAGTTCAAAAGTGCAATGCGCTTAGCGGCTATGACAGGTTCCAGCTCTTCATTATGAGATTGAAACCAGTCTGCATTTCTCTTCGCACTTTTGCCGTAGGTGGTCAAAGCTGACTCATAGATGGCGTCTCTGATGTGGGCCCACTTGGTCTCAGCATCCCCTGTGGGAGTGTTTTGAAGGGCTGTTACAAGTGAATTTAGAAATTTTTGTAACAGCTGTGGGTGAGAAATTCTGCTCGTGTTGATGCGCGGGTGGCCCTTCTGCTTGGAATGATGCAACTTCTTTGGTCTGAGTCTAACCTTGCTGCACACCAGGGAGTGGTCGGTGTCGCAGTCCGCACTGTGGAAGCTGCGTGTGATTTGAACACTGTTTAAGGCGGCTCGCCTTGTGACAATGAGGTCTAGCTGGTGCCAACGACGTGATCTTGGGTGCCTCCATGAAACCTGGTGACAGGGTTTAGTGTGAAAGAACGAGTTGGTGATGCAGAGGTTATGATAGGTACACAACTCAAGCAGTCTCTGCCCGTTCTCATTCATCCTTCCAACGCCATAGCGCCCAAGGCAGGAGGGCCATGAGTCATGGTCGGCCCCAACCCTGGCATTAAAGTCCCCCAGCAGGAATAGGTGTTCGGTGTTGGGGATGCTGCTAATGATGTTATGGAGTTGTTCATAGAACTGGTCTTTAGCTTCAGGTGCGGAGCAGAGTGTTGGAGCATAGATGCTGAGTAGGTGTACTGGACCAGAGGTGGTGAGCAGTCGGATGGACAGTATGCGTTCCGAGCCATTTGAGGGAGGCTCTATCATGCTGAGCAAGGAGTTTCTGATGGCGAAGCCCACTCCATGCTGTCTTGGTTCTTCAGGATCCCTGCCCTGCCAGAAGAAGGTGTAGTCTTGCTCTGCTAGAGAGCCACTCGCGGATGGGTTTTGATGGGAGAGTTAGGATATTAGAGGGATGTGTTTTGATGGGAGAGTTAGGGTATTAGAAAGATGGCTTTTGATGGGAAAGTTACAGTATTAGAGGGATGGGTTTTGTTAAGAGAGTTAGGATATTAGAGGGATGGGTTTTGATGGGAGAGTTAGGATATTAGAGGGATGTGTTTTGATGGGAGAGTTAGGGTATTAGAGGGATGGGTTTTGATGGGAAAGTGAGGGTATTAAATGGATGGGTTTCGATGGGAGAGTTAGGGTATTAGAAATATGGCTTTTGATGGGAGAGTTAGGGCATTAGAGGGATGTGATTTGATGGGAAAGTTAGGGTATTAGAGGGATGTGATTTGATGGGAAAGTGAGGGTATTAAATGGATGGGTTTCGATGGGAGAGTTAGAGTATTAGAAAAATGGGTTTTGATGGGAGAATTAGGGTATTAGAGAGATGGGTTTTGATGGTAGAGTTAGGATTTTAGAGAGAAGTGTTTTGATGGGAGAATTAGGGTATTAGAGGGATGGGTTCTGATGGGAGAGTTTTAGTTTAGTTTAGAGATACAGCACTGAAACAGGCCCTTCGGCCCACCGAGTCTGTGCCGACCATCAACCACCCATTTATACTAATCCTACACTAATTCCATATTCCTACCACATCCCCACCTGTCCCTATATTTTCACTACCACCTACCTCTACTAGGGGCAATTGCTAATGGCCAATTTACCTATCAACCTGCAAGTCTTTGGCATGTGGGAGGAAACCGGAGCACCTGGAGGAAACCCACGCAGACACAGGGAGAACTTGCAAACTCCACACAGGCAGTACCCGGAATTGAACCCGGGTCGCTGGAGCTGTGAGGCTGCGGTGCTAACCACTGCGGGTATTAGAGGTGATAAAATTAGAAAATGCTGGCAAAACTCAGCAGGCCTGGCAGCATCTGCGGAGAGAGAAACAGAGTTAACGTTTCAGGTCTGTAACCCTTCATCAAAACTGGGAAAAGTTAGAAATGTAATAGGTTTTGAGCAATTGAAAGGGGGGAGGGTGGGAAGAAGAACCAAAAAGGTCTGTGATAGGGTGAATGACAAGATAGATAAAATGAAAAAAGGTTTCATGGTGCAAGGCCAAAGGGAGTGGTAATGGGATAAATAAAGAAACAAAAGATGCATCTAGAGGAGGTGTGAATGGCTGGATAGCTTCTGTCTGAGCACAAAAGTAAAGAAAATAAGGAGAAACTAGCGAAAAAAGAACCAGCAAAGAAACATGAAACAAAATGAGAGCAGAGACTTAAGATCAAAAATTGTTGAACCCAGAAGAGTCTAAAGTGCTCAGTCAAAAGATGAGGTGTTGTTCCTTGAGCTTGTGTTAAGCTTCACTGGAATGATGTAACAGGCCAAGTACAGAAAGGCCAGAGTAGGAGCAAGGTGGAGGCTGGAAACTTGTGGTCATGCTTGCAGACTGAACGGAAGTGTTCCACAAAGTGGTTACCCAGTCTGAGTTTGGTCTCCCCAATATAGAGGAGACCACATCATGAGCAGTGAATACAGTATACTAAATTGAAAGAAGTACAAGCAAATCGCTGTTTCACTTGGAAGGTGTTTGGGGCCTTGGATGGTGAGAAGGGAGGAGGTAAAAGGACAAGTGTTGCATATCTTGCACTTGCATGGAAAGGTGCCGAAGGAAGGGGAGGGTTGTTGGGGGTAACTGAGGAGTGGACCAGGGTATGGCAGAGGGAGTGTTCCCTTCAAATGCTGAAAAGGGAGGGGAGATGTGTTTGGTGGTGGTATCACATTAGAGGTGGCAGAAATGGCTGAAGATGATCTGTTGAATACTGAGGCTGGTGGGGTGGAAGGTGAGAACAAGGGGAACCTTGTCATGGTTCCAGAAGGGAGGGGAAGGGGTGAGAGCAGAAGTGCGTGAAATAGAACGGACGCAGTTGAGGGCCCTGTCAACCATGGTGGTGGTTGATGATCTGGTCTGGGACCTTTCATCAGAACATCATCAAACCTGAAACGTTAACTCTGCTTCTCTCTCCACAGATGCTGCCTGACCTGCTGAGTATTTACAACACTTTCTGTTTTTATTTCAGATTTCCAGCACCTGCAGTACTAGCTTTTATTTATGGCTGACTCTTAACTGCCGTCTGAAATGGCCTAGCAAGACACTCAGTTGTCAAGGGCAATTAGAGATGGGCAACAAATGCTGGCTTTGCCAGTGACGCCCACATCCTAAGAAAGAATAAAAAAAGAGTTACGGTCCTTTCCTTCCTTCATATCAGGAATTTTTTATGTTATATTGTATGCGGGTAGCACTGGGTAGAGGCTCAGCCTCGCGCGACAGCAGGGAGATTTGGAGGAAGGCTCCTACTTGCTTTCTGGGCACATTGATATTAACTTGCACGAAGATGCTCTCGCTAGCTGTCGTGAGGACAGACACCTGCGGAGCAATAGCTGTTGTAGTGCTGAAACGACTCTCGTTTTTTTGTGAGTCATTAGGTACTGACTTGATTAACCTTTAATGTACTGTCTGCTCACTGCTGGGCTGACGGCTTGTACAGTGCTGAAAACAAACTGAATAAAAGAAACAAAACCGAATGCTTTGCGCCTGGATCTGGCTTGGTGACGGATTTGTTTTTTTTTACAGATCTTCTTTCCTCCTCTCCAGAAGGCGTTGGCTCCTTGCTGGGGTACAGTTCCACTGATGCCAAGTACTCTCAGCTGCCTCACCCAACAACCCATTCCTCAAGTGTGAAAAAAAGAAAGACTTGCATTTATATAGCGCCTTTCACAACCTCAGGAATTTAAGGGAAAGCTAAGTACACGACGGAGAAAGGAATAGAGGTTATGCTGATAGGGGAAGATGAAGATGGATGGGAGGAGGCCTGTGGGGAGCACAAATACTGGCATTTGATCAGTTGGGCCAAATGGCCTGTGTCTCTGCTGTAAATTCTATGCAATGAAGTACTTTTGAAGTGTAGTCCCTATTGTAATGTAGGAAAATGGCAGCCAATTTGAGCACAGCAAGGTCCCACAAACAGCAATGTGATAAATGACCAGATAATCTGTTTTAGTGATGTTGGTTGTGGAATAAATATTAATTTGGAGATCTCCCTGCTCTTTTTCTAAACAGTGCCATGGGATCTCAATGGGCTGAAAGGCCCGCTTTTGTACTGTAACCATTCTAGGATTTAACTCTTCACACTGAATTTATTGGTTCATAGACTGAGCAGGGAGATAAAGTGCCCATCGCAGTTTGGTCTTGTCCTCCTCAACATCTTCAAACTGCAGCAGGTGTCACCAGATAGCTATCAGAACTGGAATTCCAGCTGATCTTTGGTGTGCCCTTCTAGTGTCGGGGAGAATTATAAACCCCTGCCATGCTCCTCCATAACATTGCCTGTCTCCACCCCTGCCTTGGGTGGTCTCCCACGTTGTACTCTCCATAAACTTGAGCTCATCCAAAACTCTTCTGCCTGTATCCTAATTCGCACAAGTCCCATTCACCCATCACCCCTGTGCCCGCCGACCTACATTGGCTCCAGGCCAAGCAATGCCTTGGTTTTACAATTCTCATCCTTGTTTTCAAATATCTCCATGGCCTCATCTTCCCTATCTCCTCAAGCCCTACAACCCTCCATGATCACTGCACTCCTCCAATTCTAGCTTCCTGAGCATCTCCAAATTTCATCCCTTGACTGTTGGTGGACTAATCTCTGGAATTCTGTCCCTAAACCACCTCGCTATCCTCCTTTAAGATGCTTCTTTGACTAAGACTTTGATGGGATTGAGGTTCACAAGGAGGAGGTGTTAGCAATTTTGGAAAGTGTGAAAATAGATAAGTCCCCTGGGCCAGATGGGATTTATCCTAGGATTCTCTGGGAAGCCAGGGAGGAGATTGCAGAGCCTTTGTCCTTGATCTTTATGTCGTCATTGTCGACAGGAATAGTGCCGGAAGACTGGAGGATAGCAAATGTTGTCCCCTTGTTCAAGAAGGGGAGTAGAGACAGCCCTGGTAATTATAGACCTGTGAGCCTTACTTCGGTTGTGGGTAAAATGTTGGAAAAGGTTATAAGAGACAGGATTTATAAGTTTCGTTTAGAGATACAGCACTGAAACAGGCCCTTCGGCCCACCGAGTCTGTGCCAACCATCAACCACCCATTTATACTAATCCTACACTAATCCCATATTCCTACCACATCCCCACATGTCCCTATATTTCCCTACCACCTACCTATACTAGGGGCAATTTATAATGGCCAATTAACCTATCAACCTGCAAGTCTTTGGCATGTGGGAGGAAACCGGAGCACCCGGAGGAAACCCACGCAGACACAGGGAGAACTTGCAAACTCCACACAGGCAGTACCCAGAATTGAACCCGGGTCGCTGGAGCTGTGAGGCTGCGGTGCTAACCACTGCGCCACTGTGCCGCCCCATCTTGAAAAGAATAAGTTCATTAGCGATAGTCAGCACGGTTTTGTGAAGAGTAGGTCGTGCCTCACAAACCTTATTGAGTTTTTCGAGAAGGTGACCAAACAGGTGGATGAGGGTAAAGCAGTGGATGTGGTGTATATGGATTTCAGTAAGGCGTTTGATAAGGTTCCCCATGGTAGGCTATTGCAGAAAATACGGAAGTATGGGGTTGAAGGTGATTTAGAGCTTTGGATCAGAAATTGGCTAGCTGAAAGAAGACAGAGGGTGGTGGTTGATGGAAAATGTTCATCCTGGAGTTTAGTTACTCGTGGTGTACCGCAAGGATCTGTTTTGGGGCCACTGCTGTTTGTCATTTTTATAAATGACCTGGAAGAGGGTGTAGAAGGGTGGGTTAGTAAATTTGCGGATGACACGAAGGTCGGTGGAGTTGTGGATAGTGCCGAAGGATGTTGTAGGGTACAGAGGGACATAGATAGGCTGCAGAGCTGGGCTGAGAGATGGCAAATGGAGTTTAATGCGGAAAAGTGCGAGGTGATTCACTTTGGAAGGAGTAACAGGAATGCAGAGTACTGGGCTAATGGGAAGATTCTTGGTAGTGTAGAGGAACAGAGAGATCTTGGTGTCCAGGTACATAAATCCCTGAAAGTTGCTACCCAGGTTAATAGGGCTGTTAAGAAGGCATATGGTGTGTTAGCTTTTATTAGTAGGGGGATCGAGTTTCGGAGCCACGAGGTCATGCTGCAGCTGTACAAAACTCTGGTGAGACCGCACCTGGAGTATTGCGTGCAGTTCTGGTCACCGCATTATAGGAAGGATGTGGAAGCTTTGGAAAGGGTGCAGAGGAGATTTACTAGGATGTTGCCTGGTATGGAGGGAAGGTCTTACGAGGAAAGGCTGAGGGACTTGAGGTTGTTTTCGTTGGAGAGAAGGAGGAGGAGAGGTGACTTAATAGAGACATATAAGATAATCAGAGGGTTCGATAGGGTGGATAGTGAGAGTCTTTTTCCTCGGATGGTGATGGCAAACACGAGGGGACATAGCTTTAAGTTGAGGGGTGATAGATATAGGACAGATGTTCGAGGTAGTTTCTTTACTCAGAGAGTAGTAGGGGCGTGGAACGCCCTGCCTGCAACAGTAGTAGACTCGCCAACTTTAAGGGCATTTAAGTGGTCATTGGATAGACATATGGATGAAAATGGAATAGTGTAGGTCAGATGGTTTCACAGGTCGGCGCAACATCGAGGGCCGAAGGGCCTGTACTGCGCTGTAATGTTATAATTCTAATTTGTCTTAATTTCTCCTTATGTGGTTCAGAATCAAATTTTGTTTGATCACATTCCTGTGAAGTGCTTTGGGATGTTTTACTACGTTGCAGGCGCTTGTGGTTGGTGAGGTTAATTGGCTCAGCACTGACTGGGGATTGAACCCATGACCTTGTAACTTCTGCAGCTCAGCACTATACCAGAGTGCATGTCTAGATCGAGGGAGAAAATTGATATTCGCATCCTGGCCTAGCCCCAATCGGCCACTACTGATACCTTTAATCAGTCCTGGTGAATTAAGCCGTGGGTTAAGCCACATGTGTGCCAGAGACAAGGTTTAAGTTGGCTGACAGTTCTAAGACCAACCCCTGAACACTGAGGACAGAGAGAGGGAAATATAGGCCAAAATCTCTCACACACTTGCGCAAGAATACAAACTTACCCAATAGACATGCACATATACTCATTCCATGACAATATGAAAAGCATAATTCAGCATAGCGGTGCCTCATCAGACCCCTTCCCTATCCTGAGTGGTGTGAAACAGGGCTGTGTTCTCGCACCTACACTGTTTGGGATCTTCTTCTCACTGCTACTCTCACATGCATTCAAGTCTTCAGAAGAAGGAATTTTCCTCCACACAAGATCAGATGGCAGTTTGTTCAACCTTGCCCGTCTTAGTGCGAAGACCAAAGTACGGAAAGTCCTCATCAGGGAACTCCTCTTTGCTGACGATGCTGCATTAACATCTCACACTGAAGAGTGTCTGCACAGACTCATCGACAGGATTGTGGCTGCCTGCAACGAATTTCGCCTAACCATCAGCTTCAAGAAAATGAACATCATGGGACAGGATGTCAGAAATGCTCCATCCATCAATATCGGCGACCACGCTCTGGAAGTGGTCCAAGAGTTCACCTACCTAGGCTCAACTATCACCAGTCGATAGTTGATATCTCTCAAAGCAGAAATCAACAAGCGCATGGGAAAGGCGTCCGCTGCTATGTCCAGACTGGCCAAGAGAGTGTGGGAAAATGGCACACTGACACGGAACACAAAAGTCCAAGTGTTTCAAGCCTGTGTCCTCAGTACCTTGCTCTACGACAGCGAGGCCTGGACAATGTATGTCAGCCAAGAGCGACGTCTCAACTCATTCCATCTTCACTGCCTCCGGAGAATCCTTGGCATCAGGTGGCAGGACCGTATCTCCAACGCAGAAGTCCTCGAGGTGGCCAACATCCCCAGCATATACACCCTACTGTGCCAGCGGCGCTTGAGATGACTTGGCCATGTGAACCGCATGGAAGATAGCAGGATACCCAAGGACGCATTATACAGCGAGCTCGTCACTGGTATCAGACCCACTGGCCGTCCATGCCTCCGCTTTAAAGATGTCTGCAAATGCGACATGAAGTCCTGTGACATTGATCACAAGTCGTGGGAGTCAGTTGCCAGTGATCGCCAGAGCTGGCGGACAGCCATAAAGGTGGGGCTAAAGAGTAGCGAGTCGAAGAGACTTAGCATCTGGCAGGAAAAAAGACAGAAGTGCAAGGAGAGAGCCAATTGTGTAACAGCCCCAACAACCAATTTTATCTGCAGCGCCTGTGGAACAGTCTGTCACTCTAGAATTGGCCTTTATAGCCACTCCAGGCGCTGCTTCACAAACCATTGACCACCTCTAGGTGCTTACCCATTGTCTCTCGAGACAAGGAGGCCAAAGAAAGAAAAAAGAATACTTTGCATTTCTTCTCTTGCATACACACAACCATTTATACACTATATTATACAAATATGCACATATTTGCCACGATTGCTAATATACACTCTCAAACAAACGTTTCTGCCAAACTCTTACGATATAAAGTTGGAGATCTGAAGTGTAAACATGAAGTGTTGACAATACACTGCAGCATCATCAGAGTCTGAAAAAAATGGCTTATGGGTCTCTCGGATGCTGAATTTTGGGTATCGAATCTCAGGAAGGATATATTGGTCTTGGACAGGGTACAGGACAGATTCAACAGAATTATACCAGGCGCTGAATGGTTAAATTATGAGGACAGGTTGAATAAACTTAAGTTGTATTCCTTCAATTTAGAAGCTTGAGGGGTGATCCAAGTGAAATGTTTAAAATAGTAAAAGGATTCTAAAGGGTAGCATTTTTTCAGATAACAGTTACTGGAAAGCTGGAACCCTCTCCCTCAAAAGACTGTGGTTGTCAGTGGTCAATTGAAGCTTTCAACACTGAGATTGATAGATTTTTATTAGGTAAGGGATCAAAGTGAAGTTGAAGCTAACTGAATGGCGGAACAGGCTTGAGGGGCTGAATGGCTTACTCCTGTTTCTATGATGGAGCTGCTGGCGTTTCTGGCATTTCCTGTGCTCAAATTCTTGCTCTTACTTGTACATAATCCATTGTAAATTACTTTTTATGATCTTTCTGATGTAGCATTGGATAATTAAAAAAGGAATTTTCATTATAACTCTCCGCATGACTGTCTTTCAAAAGGATCAAAACGCGCTTCATAAAATTTGAAGTGCAGCCACTGCTGTTATGTTGGTTAAATGCAGCAGCCACTTTACACACAGCAAGATTCCACACACACAAATATAGATATATATATATATATATATATATAAATAATATATGTGATAAAAATGAATGACCGAGACTTTGGTGCACAGGGCACAATTTCAAAATTTGCGGATGACAAAACTTGGAAGTATTGTGAACTATGAGGAGGTCATCAAGAGGACATAGGCTGGTGGAACAGTTAGATAAGTGGCTGATGAAATTTTTAAAAAGTGTGAAGTGATTCATTTTGGTATGAAGAATGAAAACTATAAATTGAAGGGTACAATTCTAAAGGGGTGCGGGAGTAGAAGGATCTGGGAGTATATGTGCACAAATCATTGAAGCTTGCAGGGAAGGTTGATAAAGCGGTTAATAAAGCACACATGATCCTGGGCTTTATAAATAGAGGCATAGAGCACAAGGAAGTTATGATTAACCTGTATAAAACACTGGTTTGCCCTCAGCTGGAGTACTGCATCCAGTTCTGAGCACCACACATTAGGAAGGATGTTAAGGCATTAGAGAGGGTGCAGAAAAGATTCACAAGAATGATTCCAGAGATGAGGAACTTCAATTCCGTGGATAGGTTGGAGAAGCTGGGCTTGTTGTCCTTAAAGAGATTAAGAGGGGATTTGATAGAGGTGTTCAAAATCATGAGGGGGCTAGACAGAGTTAGTAGGGAGAAACTGTTCCTATTGGCAGAATAATCCAGAACCAGAGGACACCGATTAAAGATGACGGGCAAAAGAAGCAAGGGCGACATGTGGAAAACCTTTTTTCCACAGCGAGTGACTAGGATCTGGAATGCACAGCCTGAGAGTGTGGTGAAGGCAGATTCAATTGAGGCCTTCGAAACAGAACAGGATAATTATCTGAAGAGAAAAAAATTTGCACGGCTATGGGGAAAAGGCAGGAGAATGGGACTAGCTGACTTGCTCTTGCAGAGAACTAACACTAATACAACGGGCCAAATGGCCTCCTTCTGTGCAATAACCATTCTATGATTCAAACCACAATAGAATAAGTGGTCAGCTAATTATTTTTTGGTGGTGTGGGATGAGGGAGAAATGTTGGCCAGCACACTGGGATTCCCTGCTCTTCCTTGAATAATGCCTTGGGACCTTTAACATCCACCTGAACTATCTGCAAAGGACAGCACTACTGACAGTGGAGCCCTTCCTCAGTGCTAGACTGGAACACCAGTGTGGATTATATAAACAAATCCCTGGAGTGGAGCCTGAACTGACAACCTACTGACTCGGAGGCCAGTGCTACACTGAGCCTAACTGACACTTGGTTAAGACCAAAATACTAGAGGGGGGGAATAAAATCACAACAACAAACAAGAACTTTAAGTGAGAATACAGAATATTACTGAATGAAGCACAAAAATAATTTTCTTTTTTTCTGAATAATCATCACAGTATTAAAGATGGGAGTCTGAATAAACAAGATACACTGAGCCTTCTGCAGAATTTTCTTTTCATTTACTTCAATCTCCGTCTCTGCAGTTCAGCTGTGCTCTGTCCAGCCCCTAAGGCATCATTAGGGAGCTGGCCATGTGCCAACTCCAGCAATACCCCTGCACATTCCTCTTCACACCTCTCCCGATGAGGGGAGAGAAGTGATTAGCAGTGACAAACAAGGCATCTGCTTCCCTATCAGCGGTGTCTCTCGCTCCAAAGCTTGACAATGCCTCCAGCTCCACAGGTCCTAGCTGGCTTCCTACACCAACCCCAGCTGGGACCAAAGCACCATTTGTTCATCACCTAACCTGTATTACAGAGAAAAAAACACAAGAAAAGAAAAAATTTCTCCCTAAAAAATTAGCACCACTAATTTAGGCTAAGTGAATAACTCATTCTCAGTAATTGTCGATCAAGGTTATAATGTGGGTGAATGGATCTAATAACCTGTTTATACTGCACACACACTTCCAGCGACAGCATAACCCAGTTTCTTGCATGCGAAATGCACCATTTATACTGTGTGATGAATCTGGAGACTGACAACAGAATCAGAACAATTCTGAGCACGTAAGCCTTGTGCATCCGGAGTTGCAAACGCACCTTTACCATTCTGGCCAGTGAATCTCCATGATATTGGTGTGAAAGGGCTGCATAAGGCAGCAATGCAAAAGGGCAAACTCACTGCTGCTAAGTGCCAAGTGCTGGCTGTAAACGAAGGAAGTGAGGGTCGCAGAACCAGTGCTAGCATTGTTTCTCTGTCTCCATGATCCTTTCAAGTGTGCTTCTCCTGTTGGGAGGATGCGTTTGGTCAATTTAAGCTGGAAAATAGAGCTCCCCTTATTCTGCTAACAAGATAGCTTGTTTGACAGGTTCCTTTACTTACGTTCTGAACCAAGTGCCTCTACCACCAACCATGCGAGAGTTTCTCCTGCAGTTGTCCCAAAAAGCACATCATGAACAATTAAAACCAGCAGAAAGACTTTCATTCCACAAGTCAGAAGTTTGATGGAACATTCCCCTTTCCTGGATGAGTGCAGCTCTATCAACACTCAAGAAGATTGACACGATCCAGGGAAAAGCAGTCCCACTTGAATGGCAGCCCACACACCAAATTAAACATCCACTCACTCCACCACTGGTGCACCGTGGCTGCAGTATGTACTTCTACTTGATGCACTTGTCAAAGCTTCTTTAGGAGCACCCCCAAACCTACAACCTCTACCAGCTAAAAGACAAGTGCAGGAGGCACCTGGGAACACAACCACCTCCAAGTTCCCCTCCAAGTCATATACCATCCTGACTTGGACATATATTACTGTTCCTTCATCATCTCTGGGTCAGAATCCTGCAACTCTCTACCTAACAGAACTGTGGGACCATCTTCACCACACGGACTGCAGCGATTTAAGAAGGTGGCTCACTACCACCTTCTCAAGGGCAACTAGGGATGGGCAATAAATGATTCCCACAGCCCGAGGATGAATATAAAAAATCAATAAAATAGGCCAGCCTGGGCAATCTTTGGTAAATCTGATGATTTCCTGCATAGTATATCCATGTGCTGGGTGCTCTGCTGGTCCCGGGTCTTGGAATCAAGCACTATTTCGCTAGCTGGCAGGTGCCAAGCTATCCCTTGACCTTTTTGAGGTCTCGTGAGGTGTAAAAGAAAGGTGGCAGGAATGATTATTCCAACCACCACATACACACCTGCAGGAAGACGGTTTACATTCATGTTAAAGCTGCATCTGAGGTGAGGAGCTGCCAACATGAAACAAAATCCTCTTCAGCCTCTGAGAAATATTCTTAGTCAAACTTGCCTGACTTAGAGAACAGCTCGATTGAAAACTAGGAGCCTCCCAACACATTCACAATCTGTGGAACTGTTGAACACTTCATAGTGTAATTTTTCTGGTACACGCTGATATTCCATACTTTATCATCCTTCCTCCCCATTTCCTGGAAGCCTCACATTCTGCTATCAGTAGTCTGTTTGTACTGCAAACAGCTTCAATAGCTTGGTGCTACAGGATAGAGTGACATTAAGTAAGGAGGGAGGAGACTTGTGTAGAGCAGAAACACCAGCATAGACATGATTTTTTCAGAGCACTTGTCTCATTGGTAATTGTGGGAGCTTGCTATACACAAACTAGCTGCTGCATTTCCTACATTACAACACTGACTTCATTGGCTGTTATGCGCTTTGGGACATTCTGTGCAAGATCTCCCCTCCTTCTTCTAAAAGAAGCATCAACTGATAGTGCCTTCCTGCCCCTTCAGCAGTCACTCCTCCTAATCCCTTTCTAAAGCTCTGCTCAAGCTTCTGTTAATCCTTTTGTCTGTATTGTCAGGGAAATGCCAGTGTTGTAGGTGTACTGGAACAGGTTAATTGAGGGAGCACCAGTCTTCAGCACTACAGCTGGGATGTTGTCGAGGCTCACAGCCTTTGCTGTGTTCAGTGCACTCAGCCGTTTCCTGATGTCACCTGGAGTAAGAAATTGACTTAAGACTGGCATTTGTGATGGTGGGAACCTCAGGAAGAGACTCAAAGATTCACTTAGAATTTGGTTGTGACATTTCAGCCTTGTCTTTTCACAAATGTGCTGGGCTCTGAGGATGGGGATGTTTATGGAACCTCGCCTCTCTTGTTGGTTAATTGTCCACCACCACTAGTTGTGGCAAGACAGCAGAGTTTTAACCTGATTTGTTGCTTATAGGATCACTTAACCCTGTATGCAACAAGCTGCTTCTGCTGTTTGGTATGCATATCATCTTGTGCTTTAGATTCAACAGGTTGGCACCTCATTTTTAGGTACACCTGGTGCTGCTCCTGGCATGCTCTTCTACACTTCTCATTGAACTAAGGATGCTGATCCGGCATGAAGATGATAGAGGAGTCAGGGTATGCCAGGGCTTGAGGTTACTGATGGCTCACAGCCCCTCATGGATGCCTAGTTTTGAGCTGCAAGGTCTGTTCTTATTCTATCCCACTTAGCACAGTGGTAGTGCCACATGACTCGATGGAGGGTACCCTCAGTGTGAAGTCTTGGTCTTCACACAGTTTGTGGTGTGGTCATGGATAGATGCATCTATGACTGGAAAATTGCTGAGAACAAGGTTATTCCCTCTTGTTGGTTCTCTCACCTCCTGCTGCAAACCCAGTCTAGCAGTCATGTCTTTTAGGACTCAACCAGCTTGTTCAGTTGTGGACAATGAAATCCCCTAGCCAGATTGCATTCTGTGCCCCTTTGCTTCCTCTAAGTTTTACCCAACATGAGTTTTTTTTGCCGATTTTTGACTTGAAGCCATGAAACTCCACTTTGTATGGGGTCAAGGACTCCTAAGATCACTTCCTCCAATTGCACTCTAGTGGGCCTGAACTGCCAGTAAGACGTGATATACCCAGAGGCAATGATGGAGCAGTCTTGGATGTTGGATGATATAATTCTCTGAGTATGATAAGGTTTTCTTGACTAGTCTGTGGTACATCTCTTCCAACTTTGTCACCAGTCCCCAGCAATCGTTGGCGAGGACTTTGCATGGTAGTGTAGGCTGTTTGTGCCTTTGTCATTGACGGTACCTAGCTCGCACCTGTGCAGTGCATCCGGTTCTATTCTTTGTTCCTTTATAATGGTTTTATATAACTGAGTGCCGGGGGCAGTTAAGAGTCAACTACATTGGTGTGGGACTGGAGTCACATACAGGTCCAGACTGGGTAAGGCAGATTTCTTTCCCTAAAGGGAATTAGTGAACCCATTTGGTTTTATGACAATCCTATGGCTTCATGGTCACTTTTACTTCCACCAGCTTTTTAATTCACAGATTTCTAAAGTGAATTCAAATTCTCAAACTGCTATAGTGAGATCTGAACTCTCATTCTCTGGATTGCTGGTCAAATGACATAAACACAACACCATTGTTTCTCCACAATTAATATAGCTTGTTGATGCCATAGAAAGAAAGTCAGCAGGAGGAGGTACAGGAGGGTGGCCAGTCACAGATAACTTACCAAGAGAGCAGTAAATATGTAGGGAAAAAAATAATGGGGTTGCAAGTTCTTCTGGCTACCATTTCAACACCACCTTGGATGGTTCTACTGGTCTAGAGCAATGTAATACACTGCTGCAACCTCCTAAACTCATGACCTCTACCACCTAAGAGGACAAGGCAGCAGATGCATGGGAACACCACCACCTGCAGGTTCCCCTCAAAGTCACACACCATCATGACTGGACATATATCGCCGATCCTTCACTGTCATTGGGTCAAAATCCTGGTACTTCCTCCATAAAAGCACTGTGTGAGCACCTTCACCACAGGGACTGCAGTGATTCAAGAAGGCAGCTCACCATTACCTTCTCAAGGGAAATTAGTGATGGACAATAAATGCTGGATGGACAGTGATGTCCATATCTTGTGAATGAATAAAACAAAATCCTGAGTTTTCTGAAAACCAGAATTTCTGGTTCGTTTTGCTGCAGTTTCCTTTGTCATAATTTGCAACTAAGACACCTCTCAGGAGTGTGCACACTTGGCACGTTGCCTTCCTCGAACTCGGCAGTGATGACGATTGTGTTCCCCACCGCCCCACCCCCACATATCCACCCCCCCCTCCAATCCTCTTTCTCTTCTCCTCGCTCCATCACATCATCAAATCCACCCCCCTCACCCGCCAAAGACATAATTTAAAAGGTGTGCTGTTAAGAGGCTGCGCCTCGATTTTAAGGGTCCTTCTTTTTGAGGAAGCGAGCTGGTGTGATTTCCTGCTCGTCAAAGAGTTACTTGGCAAACACCTGGTTCACCCCGGGGGTAGTGTCTGGGCGTGAAGGAAAGGCCAAAGGGTAAACAAACAGCATTCTGAAGTGTCTTTTCATCAGGAAGCACTGACTGGGCCTGTGAATAATGTTTGTTGCTGTTTTGCTCTGCAACAGCTGCTCCAGGTAGAGACAGCATCAGCCACCAAATAGATCTTTTTAAAACGTTTGTCTTGTGTGAAATTTTAAAAGTACAGGAACAGCAAGATCCAGAGACAATGTTCTGAGATGTCAGCACTGTGAATCTCAAGTTCAATACTTCCTTTCTCTGAATATAATGTTCTTCAAAGTGAGCACTGTCAGTAGTGGGGACAGGAGTAGATTAGATTTGAGCATCCAGTGCCTCATCAAACACTCCCAGGGCAGATTCAGCACAGGTTAGATAAAGAGTAAAGCTCCCTCTATACTGACCAATCAAACACTCCCAGGGCAGGTACAACCCGGGGTTAGATACAGAGTGAAGCTCCCTCTACACTATCCCCATCAAACACTCCCAGGACAGGTCTAGCACGGGGCTAGATACAGAGTAAAGCTCCCTCTACACTATCCCCATCAAACACTCCCAGGCACAGTGGCGCAGTGGTTAGCACCGCAGCCTCACAGCTCCAGCAACCCAGGTTCAGTTCTGGGTACTGCCTGTGTGGAGTTTGTAAGCTCTACCTGTGACCGCATGGGTTTCCACTGGGTGCTCCGGTTTCCTCCCACAGCCGAAGACTTGCAGGTTGATAGGTGGATTGGCCATTGTAAGTTGCCCCTAGTGGAAGGTAGGGATGTGATAGGGAATATGGGATGAATGTAGGTTTAGTACAAATGGGTGGTTGAAGGTTGGCACAGACTTGGTTGGCTGAAGGGCCTGTTTCAGTGCTGTATTCTCTGACTCTGACAAGTACAGCACGGGGTTAGATACAGAGTAAAGCTCCCTCTACACTGTCCCATCAAACACTCCCAGGACAGGTACAGCATGGGGTTAGATAAAGAATAAAGCTCTCTTTACACAAGGGTTGTCCAACCATTACGCATGTGGGGGGGGCGACATTACAATTTTTGTCTTACATAGGGGGTTGGTGCGATAATTTCAGAAAGATAAAGGCATTAAAAATTTATCTTATCATTAATCAAAACAACAACCAATGTGCATTTTTTGTGAAGAAGCTTTAAAGGAGAAGATTTAGTTATTGACTTACTTTCTCATCATCATTCTGTACACTGATTTAGTGAGATACCTGGCAGTTTTTTGCTTGCACAACTGGTCAATGTTTGCCCGCACACTTCTTGCAGCAATGTGGAGTATTCCATATAGATGTCTCTCTGTCAGGAGTGATCTTGATCACTCACTCTCTCCTTTTCTCTGTCTCTCTCCCCCTCCCTCTCTTTGTGTTGTTCGCCCCTCTCTGTGATGCTCCCCCCGTGTCATCCTCTCTCACTGTCCTTCCCTTTCTCTCTCTGTCCTCCCCACTCTCTGTCTGCACCCCCCCCTCTCTCTCTCTCTCTGCCCCCCCTCTCTCTGTTCCCCCTTTCTCTCTCTGTACTCCCCACTGTCTCTCTGCCACCCCTCTCTCTCTGCCGATCTCTCTCTCTCTTTTCCCCACCTCTCTCTCAGTCCCCTCTCCCTGACCCCCTCTCTTGCTCTCTCTCTGCCCCCCTCTCGCTGCCCCAATCTCTCTCTCTTTCCCCACACACTCTCTCTCCGTCTCTCTCTCTGCACCCTCTCTGTCTCTCTCTCTCTCTGTCCCCCCCCCCTCTCTTTCCCCACTCTCTCTCTGTCTCTCTCTCTCTCTGTCTTTCTCTCTCTCTGCCCCCACTCTCTCTTTCTGTGCGTCCCTTTCTGCCCCCACTCTTTCTGTCCCTCTGTATTTCTCTCCCCCTCCCTGTGTTGTTCCCCCCATGTCATCCTCTCTCTCTGTTCCCCCCTTTCTCTCTCTGCCCCCCCCACTCTCTCCATCTGTCTCCCCACTGTCTCTCTGCCACCCCTCTCTCTCTTTGACGATCTCTCTCTCTCTTTGTCCCACCTCTCTCTGACCCCCTCTCTCTCTCTGGTCCCCTCTCGCTGCCCCAATCTCTCTTTTTCCCCACTCTCTCTCTGTCTCTCTCTCTCTGTACCCTCTCTGTCTTTCTCTCTCTGTCCCCCTCTCTCTCTCTCTGCCCCCTCTCTTTCCCCACTCTCTCTCTCTGTCTCTCTCTCTCCCTCTTTCTGTCTCTCTCTCTCTCTTCCCTTCTCTCTCTCTGTCTCTCTCTCTCTCTCTTTCCCCCCCCCCTCTGTCTGCCCCCCTCTCTTTCTGTCTCTCTCTCGTCCCCCCTCTTTCCCTCTCTCTTTGACAGTTTCAGGGAGCAGGAGTGCTCAGTGCAGCAACTTGTGATTGGTCAGTTTTTAAAAAAAAAAATTGCACTGTCAGTTTCACAGCTGACAGGTGCTGACATCGGGAACAGTGGTTAAGAACATAAGAACATAGGAGCAGGAGTAGGCAATTCAGCCCCTCGAGCCTGCTCCACCATTCAATACGATCATGGCTGATCTCATCTTGGCCTCAACTCCACTTGCTCATCTTCGGACGGACTCGGGGTTTTCTGGCGGCCTTTAAAAAAAAATTGTAAACCCCGAATGTGTCCGAAGTTGGGAATTACTGTTACCGCTTTCACGCAGCAGCTGTCAGCTGTGAAACTGACACTTACGATTTTTTTTAAAAAGCCGGTCTGAAAGAAGAAGACAATGGTAAATTTCTCGTCTCTGAAATACATTTGCAGGTCGGACGAAAACCTTTGGCGGGCCGGATCCTGGCCCACGGGCCGTATGTTGGACAACCCTGCTCTACACTGTCCCATCAAATGCTCCCAGGGTAGATACAGCACGAGTTTGATACAGAGTAAAGCTCCCTCTACACTGTCCCATCAAACACTCCTAGGTCAGGTACAGCATGGGTTAGATACAGAGAAAAGCTCCCTCTACACTGTCCCCATCAAACACTTCTAGGGCAGGTACAGCATGGGTTAGATACAGGGCATGGGCCGGGAGGAGGATCTCCTCGTCGGTCTGCTCCTGGGCCTGGCCAAGGTGGCAATTCACAGGTCCAGGCTGTGGGCCGTCGGGGGTTCCGTCCTCCCCGATTGCCTGCCCCTCTTCCGTGGTTACGTTTGCGCCTGGGTGTCCCTGGAGAAGGAGCATGCGGTGTCCGCCGGTACGCTTGAGGCCTTCCGCGACCGGTGGGCACCGCAGGGACTGGAGTGCATTGTCGACGCCGAGAATGGCATTTTAATTTGAGTTTTGTTTATTTATCTGGTTTTAATAAAGTTATTTTAAAAATGTAAATATGTTTATAAAGGGGGCCTGAGGAATAAAGGCCCCCTCGACATAAAAAAAAATGGGTCAGATACAGAGCAAAGCTCCCTCTACACTGTCCCCATCAAACACTCCCAGGGAAGGTACAGCCTGGATTAGACAGACTGAAGCTGCCTCTACACTGTCCCCATCAAACACTCCCAGGACAGTTGGACAGTGAATAACTCTTGTCCTGCTGAATAAACAGCAGCTCCACGAGCCAGTAACCCCGCTGAATAAACAGGAAGTCCTTCAAGATACACACTGTGTAACCATAACCTAGCTGAACAAACAGGAACTCCATATGGTTTCTCAGTGAGTGACTCTTATTCTTCTGAAGAAACAGCGATTCTGTACAGTTACGCATTTGACACCCTGCTAAACAAAATCACTGTCAAGTTATAGTAGATAATTAAACAAACGAAGTGGATTAAAGTAACCTGCATCTGATGGCGGGACAGCTGCTTCAAAAGGCGTTCTGAAGCTTGGATTGAAAGGTTAGCACATGCTCATCAGAAGGTCTTAGTTCAGTAGTGTGAGAGCTTGCAAATGACCTCAGCACCCTTGGGTTAGATGGGGAGTAATTATCTGAGTTTCATGCTTTTAATTAATGGCCATTGAAAGAATGCATGTTTTGATATCATTTAAGTACGGGGATAGTCTTGCCTGTGATGCATCTGCAGTCAAACAGGTGAGTGGCACTTGCGGTTGAGGTCCTCATTTGAAGAGTGGGCACTCGGAAGAAGTTCAGTGTGATGCTGCCACTCATGGACTAGATGTCCAGAATGAACCAGCACCATCAGGATAAGAGAGAAAAGGGAGAACAATTATCTGGAAACTACATTATAAAGTTCATTATACCACAGCAGCACCATCTCCTTTACCCGAAATAATATCAAACATCGAAATGGAGATACCATCTCCCCCACCCCAAACCCCCACCAAACAACCAACACAGAGACACCATCTCCCCCATCACAAACCCTGACCAAACAACCAACACAGAGACACCATCTCCCCCATGAAAATCCCCCACTAAACATCCAACACAGAGACACCATCTCCCCCACGAAAACCCCCCACTAAACATCCAACACAGAGACACCATCTCCCCCACGAAAACCCCCCACTAAACATCCAACACAGAGACACCATCTCCCCCATGAAAACCCCCACTAAACATCCAACACAGAGACACCATCTCCCCACCACAAACCCCCACTAAACATCCAACACAGAGACACCATCTCCCCACCACAAACCCCCACTAAACATCCAACACAGAGACACCATCTCCCCACCACAAACCCCCACTAAACATCCAACACAGAGACACCATCTCCCCCATCACAAACCCTGACCAAACAACCAACACAGAGACACCATCTCCCCCACGAAAACCCCCCACTAAACATCCAACACAGAGACACCATCTCCCCCACTACAAACCCCCACTAAACATCCAACACAGAGACACCATCTCCCCCACCACAAACCCCCACTAAACATCCAACACAGAGACACCATCTCCCCCACCACAAACCCCCACTAAACATCCAACACAGAGACACCATCTCCCCCACCATAAACCCCACTCACTAAACATCCAACGAAGACACCATCTCCTCCATCATAATCCCGCAACATGCAATACAGAGACATCATCTGCCCCATCATAAACCCTCCCCTTAATGATTCATCTCGGCCTCTTCCTGAGGCCCCTACCATCACAGATGTCAGCCTTCAGCCAATTCGATTCCATGTGATATCATGAAATGGCTGAAGACACTGGATACTGCAAAGGCTATGGGCCCTGACAACGTTCCGGCAATAGTATTGAAGACTTCTACTCTAGAACTGGCCACGCCCCTAGCCAAGCTGTTCCAGTACAGCTACAACACTGGCATCTACCCAGCAATGTGGAAAATTACCCAGGTAGGTCCTGTACACAAAAGCAGGACAAATCCAACCCAGCCAATTACCGCCCCATAAGTCTACACCTGATCATCAGCAAAGCGATGGAAAGTGTCGTCAAGAGTGCAATGAAGCGGCACTTCCTCAGCAATAGCCTGGTCAATGATGCTCAGCTTAGGTTCCCCCAGGTCCACTCAGCGCCTACCCTATTACAACCTTGGTCCAAACATGGACAAAAGAGCTGAACTTAAGAGGTGAGGTGAGAGCGACTGCCCTTGACATCAAGGCAGCATTTGACCGAGTGTGGCATCAATGAGCCCGAGAAAAACTGGAGTTAATGGGAATCGGGGGAAAGCTCTCCACTGGTTGGAGTTATACCTAGTGCAAAGGAAGACAGTTGTGGTTGTTGCAGGTCAATCATCTCAGTCACAGGATATCACTGCAGGAGTTCCTCAGGGTAGTATCCTAGGCCCAACAATCTTCAGCTGCTTCATTAATGACCTTCCCTCCACCATAAGGTCAGAATTGGGGATGTTCGCTGATGTTTGCACAATGCTCAGCACCATTCACAACTCCTCAGGTACTGAAGCAGTCCGTGTTCATATGCAGCAGGGCCTGGACACCATTCAGTCTTGAGCTGATAAGTGGCAAGTTATATTCATGCCACACAATTGTCAGGCAATGACCATCTCCAACAAGAGAGAATCTAGCTATCTGCCAATGACATTCAATGGCATTACCATAACTGAAACCCCACTATCAACATCCTGCAGGTTACCATTGACCAGAACTGAACTGGACCAGCCATATTGTCCCGATCCTTTTTTTTTCTCCTCGGGAAATATTGCAGTGTGCCTTTAAGGCTGTAAAAGATCAGTACTTCTTTAGGGCAGCAAGCTACATAGACTCTAAGCCAAAGTGCATTCTGGTTGCCCAGCAACAACCATACAGAGAGGGAGAACAGGGCTTCAATGTATCCATCTTGACTGTGAAACTGGCTAGCAGAGACACGCAGTTGTCAGACAGATCCAGCACATGAAGGAAATCGGAGAGCTCTCTCTAAGTCAATTTAAACCCAGGGTAGTTTCTCTCTCAAACTTCTAAAAAGCTTTGAGCCAAATTCATTCCTTAAAGAAATAACAAATTATTGATCTACTGTGTTCATCACTGGAAAAAAGAAGAGTTTATACTACAACTGCCGAACTGAACTGCTGAACCTCTATCTCTGGAAGGGCCCTTTTCTCATCGGACCTTGGAAGACTGCAAGTGAACTTTGACTGTGTTGTATCAGACGACCATTCATCAGAAGCGTAATCTACAAAGACTTTATTGTTTTTTTTATTTTTTCGGGCAGCTAATTAAAAACCAAACTACTGTTAGTTTGAGTATATGTATGCGAATGCGGGAGTTAGTTTTTTTTAAATAAGAAGTTCTAAAGTCTTTAGATATTGGTTTATCTTAGCAGTATTTAAGATATTTTAGTTTCTTTTTAATAAATAGTTAATTTGTTGATATCGAAAGATACCTGGTTTTATTTTGCCTCATTCGGGGGTTACTAGATTGTTTCAATTCGGCTGCTTTCTTTGATTTGGAAAGTTTAAAGATAGATGATGCGACCTGTGGAGTGATGGGATTGAATTGACAGTGCGTTGCTCCCACTGTGATCAGAATCATATATTTTGATTGGGGGCTTTGTCCTCAGTACTCGCATATATATATTTAATTGGGGGCTCGTCCATGGTCAAATCACGTTTTAATTAGGCGGCTTGCGTCTGGGATCAGACTCAGACTAATTTGGAGGGCTCATGTTTGGAATCATATTAATTGCTCCTTTGTGGGATAACATACAAATTGGGGTCTTGCGGCTGGCATCATATTAATTGCTCTCACGTCTGGGATCATATCAATTGGAAACTCGATTGTTGGGATCTAAATCTAAAACCAATTACAAAGTAATAAAAGGAACCATGTCTCTTGTGTCAGGCAGGCCCCCACCTGCCAAGACTGAGGCACACATTATTTCACCACATGAACATTAAAACTTAAAATTGCTGCTGGGAAGAAAAGAGGGCCTATCACAAGGAATTGCCAGGCTCCTCACCGGAAAGACCTTTTCTGCATAGTAACAGACAGTACTTGGAACGGACAAAGGGGCCACTCCCTACTCCAATTTAATCCACAAAGGACTTTTGATTACCAGACGTTGAAGGTGGCGAGGCTAGCATTCCAGGTTAACTGCTAAGATGCCCAAATACACAAACAGACGTGGTCAGACTAGTTTAGTCACATGACTGCCTGTTGGTGTTTTTTGAATTTGAACTTGCCACAGAGAATTTGAACTCAGAAAGCTGTTTGCTCCTGGACTGAGAACATCTCTCTCCTGTCTGCTCCCATCTCTTTCTCATGGAACTGAAGATCCGTTGAAGACACATGAACCCCAACAGAGAAAAGTCTCCTACAGTGAACAAGGTTTAAGAAGAATACTGGGCCCCGATGAAAGGTAAGACTACCTTTTCTTTTTTCTTTTTGGGCCTCCTTATCTCGAGAGACAATGGATACGCGCCTGGAGGTGGTCAGTGGTTTGTGAAGCAGTGCCTGGAGTGGCTATAAAGGCCAATTCTGGAGTGACAGGCTCTTCCACAGGTGCTGCAGAGAAATTTGTTTGTTGGGGCTGTTGCACAGTTGGCTCTCCCCTTGCGCCTCTGTCTTTTTTCCTGCCAACTACTAAGTCTCTTCGACTCGCCACAATTTAGCCCTGTCTTTATGGCTGCCCGCCAGCTCTGGCGAATGCTGGCAACTGACTCCCACGACTTGTGATCAATGTCAAACGATTTCATGTCACGTTTGCAGACGTCTTTATAACGGAGACATGGACGGCCGGTGGGTCTGATACCAGTGGCGAGCTCGCTGTACAATGTGTCTTTGGGGATCCTGCCATCTTCCATGCGGCTCACATGGCCAAGCCATCTCAAGCGCCGCTGACTCAGTAGTGTGTATAAGCTGGGGGTGTTGGCCGCTTCAAGGACTTCTGTGTTGGAGATATAGTCCTGCCACCTGATGCCAAGTATTCTCCGAAGGCAGCGAAGATGGAATGAATTGAGACGTCGCTCTTGGCTGGCATACGTTGTCCAGGCCTCGCTGCCGTAGAGCAAGGTACTGAGGACACAGGCCTGATACACTCGGACTTTTGTGTTCCTTGTCAGTGCGCCATTTTCCCACACTCTCTTGGCCAGTCTGGACATAGCAGTGGAAGCCTTACCCATGCGCTTGTTGATTTCTGCATCTAGAGACAGGTTACTGGTGATAGTTGAGCCTAGGTAGGTGAACTCTTGAACCACTTCCAGAGCGTGGTCGCCAATATTGATGGATGGAGCATTTCTGACATCCTGCCCCATGATGTTCGTTTTCTTGAGGCTGATGGTTAGGCCAAATTCATTGCAGGCAGACGCAAACCTGTCGATGAGACTCTGCAGGCACTCTTCAGTGTGAGATGTTAAAGCAGCATCGTCAGCAAAGAGGAGTTCTCTGATGAGGACTTTCCGTACTTTGGACTTCGCTCTTAGACGGGCAAGGTTGAACAACCTGCCCCCTGATCTTGTGTGGAGGAAAATTCCTTCTTCAGAGGATTTGAACGCATGTGAAAGCAGCAGGGAGAAGAAAATCCCAAAAAGTGTGGGTGCGAGAACACAGCCCTGTTTCACACCACTCAGGATAGGAAAGGGCTCTGATGAGGAGCCACCATGTTGAATTGTGCCTTTCATATTGTCATGGAATGAGGTGATGATACTTAGTAGCTTTGGTGGACATCCGATCTTTTCTAGTAGTCTGAAGAGACCACGTCTGCTGACGAGATCAAAGGCTTTGGTGAGATCAATGAAAGCAATGTAGAGGGGCATCTGTTGTTCACGGCATTTCTCCTGTATCTGACGAAGGGAGAACAGCATGTCAATAGTCGATCTCTCTGCACGAAAGCCACACTGTGCCTCAGGGTAGACGCGCTCGGCCAGCTTCTGGAGCCTGTTCAGAGCGACTCGAGCAAAGACTTTCCCCACTATGCTGAGCAGGGAGATTCCACGGTAGTTGTTGCAGTCACCGCGGTCACCTTTGTTTTTATAGAGGGTGATGATGTTGGCATCGCGCATGTCCTGGGGTACTGCTCCCTCGTCCCAGCACAGGCATAGCAGTTCATGTAGTGCTGAGAGTATAGCAGGCTTGGCACTCTTGATTATTTCAGGGGTAATGCTGTCCTTCCCAGGGGCTTTTCCGCTGGCTAGGGAATCAATGGCATCACTGAGTTCCGATTTGGTTGGCTGTATGTCCAGCTCATCCATGACTGGTAGAGGCTGGGCTGCATTGAGGGCAGTCTCAGTGACAGCATTCTCCCTGGAGTACAGTTCTAGGTAGTGCTCAACCCAGCGGTCCATCTGTTTGCGTTGGTCAGTGATTATGTCCCCCGATTTAGATTTGAGGGGGGTGATCTTCTTGATGGTTGGCCCAAGAGCTCTCTTCATGCCATCATACATTCCTCTGATGTTTCCGGTGTCTGAGGCCAGCTGAATATGACTGCATAGGTGTTGCCAGTAGTCGTTTGCGCAACGCCTAGCTGTTCTTTGTGCAGTACTTCTGGCTGCTTTAAGTGCTGCGGATGTTAAATCGCTGGGGGCTTTCTTGTAGTTCAAAAGTGCAATGCGCTTAGCGGCTATGACAGGTTCCAGCTCTTCATTATGAGATTGAAACCAGTCTGCATTTCTCTTCGCACTTTTGCCGTAGGTGGTCAAAGCTGACTCATAGATGGCGTCTCTGATGTGGGCCCACTTGGTCTCAGCATCCCCTGTGGGAGTGTTTTGAAGGGCTGTTACAAGTGAATTTAGAAATTTTTGTAACAGTAATAAGGTTCAAGATGGCTCCTGGGCTGGAAGCTCCCTAGGAAGCTCCCTTGCTGTTCAACTCTATCCATGGCCATCTGCTCCCATCCCTAACGTTTTCTCCCCCAATCTGCCCTCTTAAACTGTTTAAATTCCCCTGGCTCTTTAAATCAGTTCATTTTAGCCCTATCTAAAAGTTAACAGTTAGTTTAGTGTATGTTACCTGGGCCCACTGCCCTCCCCCAGCCACACCTGCTCTTTGTTTTCTCAATGAAATTGATCCGGATGAAACTGACGAGCACAGCTGCCGATACTTCAATCTCCGATCCTGCTGTCTTCACAGTCCAGAGTGTCTGCAGCCACGGCATGCGGTAAGTCCATTGAGGTGAAGAAGGAGCTGCGGGACCCGAGAGAAGTCCTGTGAAAAGGTGCCCCGAACACCCAAAACATCCACGAACGGCCCCCCCGGCCGCAACTTCAAAGCGCCCGCGGGAGATGGCTCGGAGAGCATCTGCAGCGCACTGTCGGCAATGCTGCATGCCTTTATTTAAACCACTGCAAAAAAAAAAACCCTCAGCAAATGTAATCACCTCTAAGTCTGCCAAATGATGCTTCACCTCCCGAAGGACGTGGATGAGCTTTCCGGACGTCGATGGTGGGCACTGAGGAAATGGCTTATTACCTGCACCAGATTCCACCCCCCCTCCCCCCCCCTTTACCCCCCTTCCACCCCCCCCCCCCACCCCCGTCCCCTTCCCTGCTCCACCCTCTCAGCTCACCCCCTCACAACCCCGTCCCAGCCCGCCCCCCCCTCGCACCATCTTCACCCCGCACCCCCTTCCCCTGCACCCCCCCCCCCACCCCCTCCCTCTACCCCTCCCCCTTGCATCCCCTCCTCCCACCGGCACCATCCTACACCTGTGTAGGGGCCCCAACAACCCCACTGCCTTGTGGGCGTCTCGGGAGAGACCAAGGCTAAGGGAGTAAACCCTAACAGAAAATCCGGAGCGGAACCCCGTAGGCGGTCATGTGTCACCTTTGGCATGTTTCCGGCAGTTCCTGCAGCCATACTGGTGCCAAACGTCGTGTCCTGCACTCCTTTGGACCCCACCAGAAAGGCCGAGAGGGGGGTTTTGACGACTGGGCAACTCTCAACCTCCATAAATTTGCCCAGGCATGCGCCATGGAGAGGTCACTCCATAGTTGCCTCACAGCGACTAAAACAACACGGAAGGCAGCAGTTACGGGTTATAAGTCCAGATAAATTGGCGTAGAAACTGGGCGCCACGGGTTGCCTTTGTCGGTGGGAGAGGTCATTGCACCTCACTGGACAGCTACCGCCCGCCTCAAACCGGGCAGCCCCCGGTCAATAAGGTTCTGTCCCGCCACAGTCTGCCTGCTTCAATGGGTGCTTGGAGCTCAGGGTCATTGCCCGAAAGGTGGACTGATACACCGCACCAAACAACATGAAAAAAGGAAAGAAGGTACCAGCCCTTCGCTTTGCAAGCTGGAACGTCAGAACTATGTGTCCTGGCCTGTCGGAAGACCTTACACAAATCAACGATTCTCGGAAGACCGCCATCATTAACAACGAGCTCAGTAGATTCAATGTGGACATTGCAGCACTTCAGGAGACTCGCCTCCCCGCGAGTGGCTCTCTAGCAGAGCAAGACTACACCTTCTTCTGGCAGGGCAGGGATCCTGAAGAACCAAGACAGCATGGAGTGGGCTTCGCCATCAGAAACTCCTTGCTCAGCATGATAGAGCCTCCCTCAAATGGCTCGGAACGCATACTGTCCATCCGACTGCTCACCACCTCTGGTCCAGTACACCTACTCAGCATCTATGCTCCAACACTCTGCTCCGCACCTGAAGCTAAAGACCAGTTCTATGAACAACTCCATAACATCATTAGCAGCATCCCCAACACCGAACACCTATTCCTGCTGGGGGACTTTAATGCCAGGGTTGGGGCCGACCATGACTCATGGCCCTCCTGCCTTGGGCGCTATGGCGTTGGAAGGATGAATGAGAACGGGCAGAGACTGCTTGAGTTGTGTACCTATCATAACCTCTGCATCACCAACTCGTTCTTTCACACTAAACCCTGTCACCAGGTTTCATGGAGGCACCCAAGATCACGTCGTTGGCACCAGCTAGACCTCATTGTCACAAGGCGAGCCGCCTTAAACAGTGTTCAAATCACACGCAGCTTCCACAGTGCGGACTGCGACACCGACCACTCCCTGGTGTGCAGCAAGGTTAGACTCAGACCAAAGAAGTTGCATCATTCCAAGCAGAAGGGCCACCCGCGCATCAACACGAGCAGAATTTCTCACCCACAGCTGTTATAAGACTACCTACAATCAAGGATTACAGTGAGCTCGAAGCACAGTAAAAATCCCTCTTCAGAGATTGCCTGAAACTTTTTCACTTTATTTTTCTTCTGCTCTTTTCTGTCTCTATTTGCATGTGCGTATCGAATATGTCTGCTACCGTGGGATGTGGCATGTATCCGTAGGTGTAACCAGATTAGAGGTTAAGTTTTAATAAATTTCACTTTTCTTCTTTAAACCTAAGAAAGCCTGTTTATGCTCATTTCTTCCCCTTCTAATTGGAAAATGGTGAACAAGGATTCACCAAGTGGGAGTGTGTTTAAAATTAAACCCTGTTACAATAAGACCAGGTGAAGACAGTAAAAGACCCCTTGGCACCTTTCACACCTGGTCGTAACACTTGTATAATAAGGTACAGTCTATACTATAGTAATGGCATTAGCCGTTGAAGCAGAGATTTTGGGAAAGCAAAGTGTTTTCCTCAGTGACTTGATAACTTTAACTAAGAACAAATTAAAGGAATTGGTGACAAAATTGGGGTTAGAATTCAAATCAGGTGCCAAAAAGCAGAGATAATTGACATAATAGCCCAGATCTGGAATTAGAAGTAGAAGAAGAAGAAGCAGAAGAAGGGGAATACAAGGAACAAGAAAGCAGTAGGTCAGAGAATGATGCAGTGGTATTGGCTAGGCTTCAGTTAGAAATGAAAAAACTTGAATTGGAAAAAGAGGAAAGGAAGAAAGAGAGAGCATTTCGGAAAGAAAGTGAAAGAGAAGAGAGGGAATTCAGGCTAAAAAAGATGGAACTAAGACAAAGGGGTAGTCTTAAATTCGGGGAAAATTCGGGTCAGGAAGAACCTGAATTTAACTCAGAACCCAGCGAAAAGTTGTTTAAATTTATTGAAGCTCTTCCTAAGTTTGAGAAAAGGGCATTTTTCATATCTTTTGAAAAAATAGCCAAACAGATGAAATGGCCGAAGGGAAGTTGGACACTGCTTATGCAAAGCAGAGCTCATGAAGTTTATGCCATGCTTCCTGAAGAGGCTTCTGCAGATTATGAGATGGCAAAAAAGGATATTCTCGCTGTGTATGAGCCAGTCCCTGAAGCTTACCGTCAGAAGTTTCAGAACTTATGGAAATTGGCTAGGCAGACATATGTAGAATTTGAGAGCGTGAAGCAAATTAATTTTGACCGCTGGATACGGGCATTAAAGATGGAAACCACATATGAGAACCTTCAGGAGTTGATTCTCTTACAAGAGTTTAAAAACTCCATTCCTTTAGTAGTGAGAACTCGTGTAGATAACCTGAAAGGTTTGAAAGCTAGGCAAACATTGGAAATTGCTGATGATTGTGAACTTGCGAATAAGCCAACCTCTTTTGTCCATCACCTCCATAAACCCGAGAAGGATAGAAATTGGGAGAGTGAAATTAAGGAGAGTAGTCAGGAACAAGAAGGAACACTTGGGCATGCCCCAGGATCACCTCCTCAGGTCAGAAAGGAAGGTGCTGAGGGTAGAAGTGAGGTTCGCAAGCCGAAGTGTTATCATTGCCTCAAAACGGGTCATCTTCGTTCAGAGTGCTGGAAATTGCAAGGTAAACCCATAGGACTTGTTGGGGTACGTAAAGCTAGTGCAGAGGAAAAGACTCTTGACTGACAGTATAGCAGACCAGGCTATAGCTTTAACGACAGTGTAAAACCAGATACTAAAACTAAAAGGAGTGTAGAGGTTAAGAATAAAGTACTCGAAAGTTACATTGAATTTTTGTCAAAGGGGAGAGCAACACCATATCGTTTAAGTTAGGCTGGAAAACCTATCATTATACTCAGGGATACGGGAGCAACCCAAACTCTCCTGCTGAGTGTCATGAAGGCAGCCACCTGCCAAGAATGAGGCACATTAATTTCGCCACATGGACATTAAATTTAAAATTGTTGCTGGGAAGAAGAGAAGGCCTATTACAAGGGCTGCCAGACTGGCTGGAAAGACATTTTTGCATATTAACAGACAGTACTTGAAAGGACAAAGGGACTATTCCCTGCTCCAGTTTAACCCACAATGGATCACTAGGTATTGTGTGTAGAGGAGACATTCCAAGGTCTGCTAGGACAGGACACTCCACAATCCACAAGGGCCAGAATTGGTTAGGTGAGCTGATCCTATGACTAACTGGCTGTTGCAGGTGTTTTTGAACTTGCCACAGGGAGTTTGAACGCAGAAAGCTCTTGGCTTCTGGACTGAAGCAGACCTCCTTTCCTCCTGTCTGCTCCCATGTCTTTCTCACGGAACTGAAACCCACTGAAGACACATGAACCCAAGAGAGAAAAGTCTCCTATAGTGAACAAGGTTTAAGAAGAATACTGGGCCCCAATAAAAGCAAGATCAACCTACAAAAGGACTCCACCGTGAGCTCGAACAATCATAACAAACTCTTCAGATATTGCCGCAAACCTTTCCTTTTTATTTTTCTTCTGCTCTTTTCTGTCTCTATTTGCATGTGCGTATCGCATATACATGCTAGTGTGGGGCGCAGTGTGTATCTGTAGGCATTAACTGTATTGGAATTTTTAGTTTAAGTTTTAATAAATTTCACCTTTCTTCTTCAGACCTAAGAAAGCCTGTCTGTGCTCATTTCTTTGCCTTATCATTGGAAAGCAATGAACAAGGATTCACCAAGGGGGAGCTCAAAACACGGTATGTTTAAAATTAAACCCTGTTAGAGCAAAACCAGGTGAAGGAAAAGTAGCACTGCTATTCAAGAAAGGAGGGAGAGGGAAAACAGGGAACTACAGGCCAGCTAGTTTGACATCAGTCGTCAGGAAAGTGCTAGAATCTATTATTAAGGAAGTATTAACCATGTACTTAAAAAGCACAGTAAGATTAGAACAAGTCAACATGTTTTACTAAAGGGAAATTGTGTTTGACATATTTATTCGAGTTTTTTGAGGATGTAACTAGTAGGGTAGATAAAGGGGAACCAGTGGATGTAGTATACCTGGATTTCCAAAAGGCATTTAAGGTGCCACACAAAAGGTTAATATGCGAATAGGGGCTTATGGATTGGGGGTAATATATTAGCATCGATAGATGATTGGTTAATGGACAGGAAGCAAAGAGTTGGCAAAAATGGGGCATTTTCAAGTTGGCAGGCTGTAACTAGTGGAGTTCTGCAAGGATCAATGCTGGGGCTTCAGTTCTTTAAAATCTATATTAATGACTTAGACAAAGAGACAGGGAGTAATGTACTGAAGTTTTCTGATGATACAAAGGTAGGTGGAAATGCAAGCAGTGAGGAGGACACAGAGAGGCTGCAAAGAGATGGAGACAGGTTAAGTAAGTGGGTGACAGATGGAGTACAATGTGGGGAAATGTGAGGTTACACACTTCGGTTGTAAGAATAGAAAAGCAGAATTTTTTTAAAAGCTGTGAAACTTGTATATGTTGACATTCAGAGAGACTTGGATGTGTTTGTATAAGGAACACAGAAAGCTAGCATGCAGGTAAGGTAAGCAACGACATATCATGATCAACCAAGCCAACATAGACAGCCACTTCATCCTCATGATGTTCCGTCATATCCGTGTCAAGGATAGCTACTGACCTATTTATGGTTAAAGTTGACGATTTTTTATTGATTACCGACTACTTCATTATTTGCCAGTTGAGGGATACATCAAGTGTATTGGTAGCAAACATAATTAATTCAATTTTTAGTCTGTTTGGTTCCCCATAGGAGATAGTGTTGGATAATGGTCCATAGTACTCCAGTAACCCATCTCAAGACATGTGCGCAAAGTGGGCTGTAAATCATGATATGTCGTTTCCACATTATCCAGGGTCAAACAGTCTGACAGAAAGGATGGTGCGGACAGTAAAGTCATTAGTTTCTCTACATTTCAGAATTAATCAGGATATCCAGAAAGCCATGTTGCGCCTATGAGCAACACCATTCGACACAGGATTACCATCCCCAGCACAGATTATGCTCCAAATGCAAGTAAGGACAACTTTTCTGAGTCATCACTTGACCAGATCGTCATCAATCCTAGATAAATTATTGGTGAGGCAAGAAAAAAAGAAAGTCACACATGATAAGCATGCAGACGAGGAGCTACCTCCTATACAGATTGGCTAAAGATTAGAGTGACCACCCGCAAGAGAAGACATGGTTCCCTGTGGAAGTGTCTATGATCTGTAATGAGGCATGGTCATATGAGGTAACCATCCCGAATGGAGTGACATTGAAATGGGATAGATGTCAGTTGAGAGAGTATTCCAACAACACCATAATAAAAGCAAAATATTGCGGATGCTGGAAATCTGAAATAAAAACAAGAAATGCTGGAACCACTCAGCAGTTCTGGCAGCATCTGTGGAAAGAGAAGCAGAGTTCCGATGAAGGATCACTGACCCGAAACGTTAACTCTGCTTCTCTTTCCACAGATGCTGCCAGACCTGCTGACTGGTTCCAGCATTTCTTGTTTTTATTCCAACAACACCATGCCTGACACCCCTGTAGCATCAAGAACATGTTCACTTTCAAGTCCTAAGAATGAAGTTCAGAACAATGACACATGCAACACTTAAGTGCAAGATAATTGTCAGTCCAAACCTACTAGTAAAGAGAAAAGAACTGACAATTCCAGAGCAATTATTTCAGGTGTGTGACCTTTCATCAGAACCTTAAACCTTAACCGTTCCTTTCCCCACAGATGCTGCCAGACCTGCTGAGTATTTGCAGCAGTTTTTGTTTCTATTACTTACGTTCTTAACACAGAAAGATCATCATCACCCATGACAGACCCTCCAAATCTTTCAATGCAGACACCATCTCCTGCATCACTAACCCCCCAAAAGAGTCCAACAAAGATTCACAATCTTCCTGATACAACCTCTGCCCTAAAGGTGCAACATAAAATCACCATCTCACGCATTATAAACTGCCAACCATCCAACACAGAGGCATCACCTCCCACATCACAAACCCCATAAACATGAAACACAGAGATGCCATGTGCCATATATAACCTATACTCCAAACATCCAACACCGAGACATCATCTCCCCCACCACAAACCGCCCCCAAACATCCAACATAGAGACACAATCCCCGATTACAACGCTCCCCCCCAACTAAACATCCAACACAGAGACACCATCTCGGCATCGCAAATCCCCTCAACTAAACATCCAACACAGAGACACCATCTCCCGCACTACCAATCTGCCCCCGCACAAACATGCAACACAGAGACATCATCTCCCCCACCACAAACACGGCCACAAACAACCAACAGAGAGAGACACCATCTCCCCATCACAAACCCCCACTAAACAACCAACACAGAGACGCCATCTCCCCTACCACAACTGTCCCCTAAGCACCCAACATAGGGACACCATCTCCCGATTACAACCCGCCAGCAACTAAACTTCCTACACAGAGACACCATCTCCCCATCGCAAACACCCCCAAACATCCTACACAGAGACACCATCTCGCCTACCACAAAGCCCCAGTAAACACCCAACACAGAGACACCATCTCTCCCATAATAAACCCCCCTAAACATCCAACACAGAGACACCATCTCCCCCACCACAAACCCCCCTAAACATCCAACACAGAGACACCATCTCCCCCACCACAAACCCCCACTAAACAGCCAACACAGAGACACCATCAGCCCCACCCCAAAATTCCCCTAAAAACCCAATGCAGAGACACCATCACCCCCACCCCAAAATTCCCCTAAAAACCAATGCAGAGACACCATCTCCCCCACCACAAATCCCCCTAAACACCCAACATAGAGACACAATCCCCGATTACAATGCTCCCCCCCAACTAGACATCCAACACAGAGACACCATCTCCGCATCGCAAATCCCCCCTAAATAACATCCAACACAGAGACACCATCTCCCACACTACAAATCCGCAACCCCCCCAACAAACATGCAACACAGGGACATCATCCCACCCATCAGAAACCCCCCCACAAACATCCAACAGAGAGACACCATCTCCCCATCACAAAGCCCCACTAAACACCCAACACAGAGATGCCATCTCCCCTACCACAACCGCACCCTAAGCACCCAACATAGAGACACCATCTCCTGATTACAACCCGCCAGCAACAAAATATCCTACACAGAGACACCTTCCCCCCCATCGCAAATCGCCCCAAACATCCAACACAGAGACACCATCTCCCCCCACCACAAACGCCCCCAAAACGCCCAAAACAGAGACACCTTCTCCCCCATCACAAACCCCTGCTAAACATCCAACACAGAGACACCATCTCCCCCTTCACAAATGCCCACTCAACAGCCAACACAGATACATAATCGCCCCCAACACAACACCCCTCTAAACATCCAACACAGAGACATCATTTCCCCCACCACAAACTCACCCACAAACATCCAACACAGAGAGACAATCTCCCCATCACAAACCCCCACTAAACATCCCATGCAGTGACAGCATCTCCCCCATCTCAAACCCCCCCTAAACATCCATCGCAGGCACACCATCTCCCCCATCACAATCCACCACTAAACACACAACAGAGACACCATTGCTGCCATCACAAACTCCCCGTAAACATCCAACACAGAGCCACCATCTCCCTACCACAGTCCCTGCACCGAACTAAACATCCAACACACAGACACCATCTCCCTGATTACAAACTCCCCCTAAACATCCAAAACATTGACAGCATCTCCCCCACTACAAACCCCCCCTAAACATCCAACACAGAGACACCATCTCCCCCACCACGAACGCCCCCTAAACACCCAATACAGGGACACCATGGCCCCTACCACAAACGCCCCCTAAATACCCAACATAGAGGAACCATTTCCTGTTTACAACCGTCCGCGCAACTAGACATCCAACACACAGAGACACCATCACCCCATCGCAAATCCCCACTAAACACCCAACACAGAGACGCCATCTTCCCCAGCACAAACCCCCCACTAAACAACTAATGCAGAGACACCATCGCCCCATCACAAACCCCCCACTAAGCACCCAAAACAGAGACAGCATCTCCCGATTACAACCCCTCCCAACGAAACATACACACAGATATCATACCAGAAATGTTGGGGAACACAGGATTTAGTGAGAGAGAGGAACTGAAGGAAATCAGTATGAGCAGAGAAATGGTGTTGGGGAAATTGATGGGATTGAAGGCCGATACATTCCCAGGGCCTGATGGTCTGCATCCCATAGTACTTAAGGAAGTGGCCCTAGAAATAGTGGATGCATTGGTGGTCATCTTCCAAGATTTTATAGACTCGGGTACAGTTCCTACAGATTGGAGGGTAGCTAATGTAACCCTGCTATTTAAAAAGGGAGGTAGAGAGAAAGAAGGGAATTATAGACCAGTCAGCCTGATGTCGGTAGTGTGGAAAATTCTAGAGTCCATTATCAAAGATTTTATAGCAGAGCACTTGCAGAATAGTGGTAGAATCGGGCAGAGTCAACATGGATTTACAAAAGGGAAATCCTGCTTGACAAATCGACTAGAATTCTTCGAGGATGTAACTAGTAGAGTTGATGAGGGGGAGCCAGTGGATGTGGTGTATTTGGACTTTCAGAAGGCTTTCGACAAAGTCCCACATAAGAGATTAGCGTGTAAAATTAAAGCGCATGGACTGGGGGTAGTGTATTGCAATGGATAAATTGGTTGGCAGACAGGAAACAAAGAGTAGAGATAAATGGGTCTTTTTCTGAATGACAGGTAGTGACTAGTGGGGTACCGCAAGGATCGGTGCTAGGACTCCAGCTATTCACAATATATATTAATGATTTAGATGAGGGAACTAAATGTCTCCAAATTTGCAGATGACACAAAACTGGGTGGAGGGTGAGTTGTGGGGAGGATGCAGAGAGGCTTCAGGGTGATTTGGACAAGTTGAGTGAGTGGGCAAATGCATGGCAGATGCAGTATAATGTGGATAAATGTGAGGTTATCCATTTTGGTAGCAAAAACAGAAAGGCAGATTATTATCAGAACAGCTATAAACTGAGAGATGGCAATATGCAGCGAGACCTGGGTGTTCTCGTACACCAGTCACTGAAGATAAGCATGCAGGTCCAACAGGCGGTAAAAAAGGCAAATAGTATCTTGGCTTTCATAGCGAGAGGATTCGAGTACAGGAGCAGGGATGGTTTGTTGCAAATATACAGGGCCTTGGTGAGGCCACACCTGGAATACTGTGTGCAGTTTTGGTCTCCTTCTCTGAGGAAGGATGTTCTTGCTATGGAGGCAGTGAAGGTTTACCAGACTGATTCCTGGGATGGTGGGACTGACATATGGGGAAAGACTGAGTCGGTTAGGATTGTATTCACTGGAGTTCAGAAGAGTGAGGGGGGATCTCATAGAAACCTATAAAAATCTAACAGGGACTTGACAGGGTAGATGCAGGCAGGATGTTCCCGTTGGTGGGGGAGTCCAGAACTAGGGGTCATAGTCGAAGAATACGGGGTAAACCATTCAGGACTGAGATGAGGAGAAATTTCTTCACCCAGAGAGTGGTGAACCTGTGGAATTCGCTACCACAGAAAGCAGTTGAGGCCAAAACATTGTATGTTTTCAAGAAGGAGTCAGACATAGCTCTTGGGTTTGAAGGGATCAAAGGATATGAGGCAAAAGCGGGAACAGGTTACTGAATTGGATGATCAGCCATGATCATAATGAATGGTGGAGCAGGCTAGAAGGGCCGAATGACCTAGTCCTGCTCCTATTTTCTCTGTTTCTATGTTTCTATGAGACACCATCTCCCCCACCACAAATCCCCCCAAACGCCAAACACAGGGACAACATCTCCCGCACCACAAACACCCACCTCCACCAAACACCGAACACAGAGACATATCTACCCCACCCCAACCGCCCCACAAACATCTAACACAGAGACACCATCTCCCCGACCACAAACCCCCACTAAACCAACACAGAGTCACATCTCCCCCAGCACAAATGCCCTCAAACCATCACAGAGACAACATCAAACCGACCACAAACCCCCACTAAACAACCATCACAGATACACCAACGACCCGACCACAATCGCCCACTAAATGACCAACACAGAGACACTATCACTCCGACCACAAACCCCCACTAAACCAACACAGAGACACATCTCCCCCACCACAAACGCCCTCAGACAACCATCACAGAGACACCATCGACCCGACCACAACCCCCCCACTAAACAAGCAACACACAGACACAATATTCCCATCACAAACACCACCTAAACACCCAATATAGAGACACCATCTCGCCCACCACAAAACCCACCTAAGCACCCAACACAGGGACTCCTTCTCCCCCATCATAAATCCCACTTAAACACCCAACACAGAGACACCATCTGTCGCATTTCAATGCCCCCCCAAACATCCAACGTGGAGCTCGCATCTCCCCATCGCAAACCCCCCCTAAACACCCAACACAGTGACACCATCTATCCCACCACAAATCCCCATAAACATCCAACACAGAGACACCATCTCCCTCACCATAAACCTCCCCAAAACACCCAACATAGAGACAACATCTACCGATTACAACCCCCCTCAACTAAACATCCAACAGAGAGACACCATCTCCCCCCTACAAACACACCCCCAACATCCAACACAGAGACACTATCTATCCCACCACAAATCCCCATAAACATCCAACACAGAGACACCATCTCCCTCACCATAAACCTCCCCAAAACACCCAACATAGAGACAACATCTACCGATTACAACCCCCCTCAACTAAACATCCAACAGAGAGACACCATCTCCCCCCTACAAACACACCCCCAACATCCAACACAGAGACACTATCTCCCCCAGCACAAACCCCCGAAACATCTAACACAGAGACAGCATCTTAACCAGCACAAACGCCCTAAACATCCAACACATTGACACCATCTCCCCCACCACAAACCCCCCTAAACATCCAACACAGAGACACCATCTCCCCCGCCACAAAACCCCCTAACCATCCAACACAGAGACACCATCTCCCTCACCACAAACCCCCCTAAACATCCAACACAGAGACACCATCTCCCCCACCACAAGCCCCCCTAAACATCCAACACAGAGACACCATCTCCCCCGCCACAAAACCCCCTAACCATCCAACACAGAGACACCATCTCCCCCACCACAAACCCCCCTAAACATCCAACACAGAGACACCATCTCCCCCAACACAAACCCCCCTAAACATCCAACACAGAGACACCATCTCCTCCAGCACAAACACCCTAGACATCCAACACAGACACACCATCTCCCCCAACACAAACCCCCCTAAACATCCAACACAGAGACACCATCTCCCCCATCACAAACCCCCTAAACATCCAACGCAGAGACACCATCTCCCCCACCACAAACCCCCCTAAACATCCAACACATAGACACCATCTCCCCCGCCACAAACCCCCCGAAACATCCAACATAGAGACACCATCTCCCTCACCACAAACCCCCCTAAACATCCAACACATAGACACCATCTCCCCCGCCACAAACCCCCCGAAACATCCAACATAGAGACACCATCTCCCCCACCACAAACGCCCCTAAACATCCAACACATAGACACCATCTCCCCCAACACAAACTCCCGTAAACATCCAACACAGAGACACCATCTCCCCCACCACAAACTCCCGTAAACATCCAACACAGAGACACCATCTCCTCCAGCACAAACACCCTAGACATCCAACACGGAGACAACACCTCCCACACTAAAAATCCCCCATAATCCTCCAACACAGAGATACCATCTTCCCCACTACAAAACCCTGCCCCAATATCCAACACAGAGACACCATCTCCCCTGCCACAAACTAAACTCCCAAACATCCAACACAGAGCCACCATCTCACCCACCACAAACGCCCTCTAAACACCCAAAACAGAAACACGACCGCCCCAACCACAAACGCGCCCTAAACACCCAACACAGACACACGATCTCCCCCACCACACCCCCCCACTAAACACGCAACACAGAGACACCATCTCCGATTACAACCACGCCCCCCCGACAAAACATCCAACATAAAGACACCATCTTCCCCACTACAAACCAATCCCCAAACATCCAACACAGAGATACCATCACCCCCTCCACAAAGCCCACCTAAACGCCCTACAGAGACACCATCTTCCCACCACAAACTCCACTGAGCATCCAACAGAGAGACACCATCTCCCTCATCACAAACCCCCACTAAACACCCAACATAAAGACACCATCTCCCCCACTAGAAACCACCACTAAACACCCAACACAGAGACACCATCTCCCCCATTTCAAACCCCCCTAAACGTCGAATGCAGAGACACCTTCTCCCCATCGCAAATCCCCCGTAAACATCCAACACAGAGACACCATCTACCTCACCACAAACTCCCCAAAACACCGAATATAGAGACAACATCTCCGCCACCACAAACCCGCCTAAATGCCATACAAGGCACACCATCTCCCGATTACAACCCCCTGCCAATTAAACATCCAACACAGAGACACCATCTCCCCATCGCAAATTCTCCCAACTAACATCCAACATAGAGGTACCATCTCTCCCACTACAAAGCCCCGCCCCAAGCATCCAACACAGAGACACCATCTCCCCCACCACAAACACCCCCTAAACACCCAAAATGGAGACACCATCTCCCCATCACAAACCCCCACTAAACACCCAACACAGAGACACCATCTCCCCATCACAAACCCCCACTAAACACCCAACACAGAGACACCATCTCCCCATCACAAACCCCCACTAAACACCCAACACAGAGACACCATCTCCCCATCACAAACCCCCACTAAACATCCAACACAGAGGCACCGTCTCCCCCAACATAAACCTTCCCGAAACAACCAACACAGAGACACCATCTCCCCCATCACCCCCCCACTAAACACCCAAAACAGAGCCACCATCTCCCCACTACAAACCCCCACTAAACACCCAACACATTGACACATCCCCCATCTCAAACCCCCCCAAACATCCAATGCAGCGGCAACATCTCCCCACCACAAACACTCCCTAAACATCCAACACGGAGATACTATCTCCCCCATCACAACACCCCTCTAAACAACCAACACAGAGACACCATCTCCCCCACCACAATCCCCACTTAACATCCAACACAGAGACACCATCACCCCCACCACAATCCCCACTGAACATCCAACAGAGAGACACCATCTCCCCATCGCAAACCCCCCCCCAAAACATCCAACACAGAGACACCATCTCCCCACCACAAACGCCCCCTAAACACCCAGCATACAGACACTATCGCCCGATTACAACCCCCCACGCAACCAAACATCCAACACACAGAGACACCATCACCCCATCGCAAATCCCCCCTAAACATCCAACACATGGACACCATCTCACCCACCACAAACGCCCCCGAAACTCCCAACGCAAAGACACTATCTCCCCCACCACAAATCCCCACTAAACAACCAACACAGAGACACCATCTCTCCTCCCACAAAACCCGCCCTGCAAACACCCAACACAGAAACACCTTCTCCCCCATTTCAAACCCCTCTAAATGTCGAATGCAGACACCATCTCCCCATCGCAAATTCTCCCAACTAACATCCAACATAGAGATACCATCTCTCCCACTACAAAGCCCCGCCCCAAACATCTAACACAGAGACACCATCTCCCCCACCACAAACCCTCCCTAAACACCCAACACAGAGACACCATCTCCCCCACCACAAACCCCCCCTAAACACCCAAAACAGAAACACCATCGCCCCATCACAGACCCCCACTAAACACCCAACACAGAGATACCATCTCTCCACCACAAACCCCCACTAAACACCCAACACAGAGACACCATCTCCCCACCACAAACCCCCCCTAAACACCCAAAACAGAAACACCATTGCCCCATCACAGACCCCCCACTAAACACCCAACACAGAGATACCATCGCCCCACCACAAACCCCCACTAAACATCCAACACAGAGACACCATCTCCCCACCACAAACCCCCAATGAACTAAACATCCAACACAGAGACACCATCTCCCCCACTAAAAACTCCCCCTAAACATCCAACACACAGACAGCATCTCCCCCATCTCAAACTCTCCCTAAACATCCAATGCAGAGACACCATCTTCCCATCGCAAATTCTCCCAACTAAAAATCCAACACAGAGACACCATCTCCCCCAGCACAAACCCCACCTAAACACCCAACACAGAGACACCATCTCCCCCATCACAAACATACCTCGACATCCAACAAAGAGGTATCATCATCCCATTGCAAACTACACTTGGTTTCCAACTGCTGGAAGTGATTACCTGGATGCTATGTCTGGGAAGATACATTTATAGAAACATAGAAAAATAGGAGCAAATGTAGGCTATTCAGCCCTTTGAGCCTACTCTGTCATTCAATACGATCAAAGAATAAAGAACAAAGAAAAGTACAGCACAGGAACAGGCCATTTGGCCCTCCAAGCCTGCCTAAACTAACACCTTCTGCACTTCCGGGGCCCATATCCCTCTATTCCCTTCTTATTCATATATTTGTCAAGATGTCTCTTAAACGTCCCTATCGTATCTGCTTCCACCACCTCCCCTGGCAGCAAGTTCCAGGCACTCACCACCCTCTGTGTAAAAAACTTGCCTCGCACATCCCCTCTAAACTTTGCCCCTCTCACCTTAAACCTATGTCCCTTAGTAACTGACTCTTCCACCCTGGGAAAAGGTTTCTGACTATCCACTCTGTCCATGCTGCTCATAACTTTGTAAACCTCTATCATGTCGTCTCTCCACCTCCGTCGCTCCAGTGAAAACAATCTGAGTTTTTCCAACCTCTCCTCATAGCTAATGCCCTCCAGACCAGGCAACATCCTGGTAAACCTCCTCTGTACCCTCTCCAAAGCCTCCACGTCCTTCTGGTAGTGTGGCGACCAGAATTGCACGCAATATTCTAAGTGTGGCCTAACTAAAGTTCTGTACAGCTGCAACATGACTTGCCAATTTTTATACTCTATGCCCCGACCGATGAAGGCAAGCATGCCGTATGCCTTCTTGACTACCTTATCCACCTGCGTTGCCACTTTCAGTGACCTGCGGACCTGTACGCCCAGATCTCTCTGCCTGTCAATACTCCGAAGGGTTCTGCCATTTACTGTATACTTCCCACCTGCATTAGACCTTCCAAAATGCATGACCTCACATTTGTCCGGATTAAACTCCATCTGCCATTTCTCCGCCCAAGTCTCCAACCGATCTATATCCTGCTGTATCCTCTGACAATCCTCATCACTGTCCGCAACTCCACCAACCTTTGTGTCGTCCGCAAACTTACTAATCAGACCAGCTACATTTTCCTCCAAATCATTTATATATATACCACAAACAGCAAAGGTCCCAGCATTGATCCCTGCGGAACACCACTAGTCACATCCCTCCATTCAGAAAAACACCCATCCACTGATACCCTCTGTCTTCTATGACCGAGCCAGTTCTGTATCCATCTTGCCAGCTCACCTCTGATCCCGTGTGACTTCACCTTTTGCACCAGTCTGCCATGCGGGACCTTGTCAAAGGCTTCACTAAAGTCCATATAGATAACATCCACTGCCCTTCCTTCATCAATCATCTTCGTCACTTCCTCAAAAAACTCAGTCAAATTAGTAAGACACGACCTCCCCTTCACAAAACCATGCTGTCTCTCGCTAATAAATTCGTTTCTTTCCAAATGGGAGTAAATCCTGTCCGAATAATCCTCTCTAATAGTTTCCCTACCACTGACGTAAGGCTCACTGGCCTATAATTTCCTGGATTATCCTTGCCACGCTTCTTAAACAAAGGAACAACATTGGCTATTCTCCAGTCCTCTCGGACCTCATCTGCAGCCAATGAGGATGCAAAGATTTCTGTCAAGGCTCCAACAATTTCTTCCCTTGCCTCCCTCAGTATTCTAGGGTAGATCCCATCAGGCCCTGGGGACTTATCTACCTTAATGCTTTGCAAGACACCCAACACCTCCTCCTTTTGATAATGAGATGACTGAGACTATCTGCACTCCCTTCCCTCGGCTCATCATCCACCAAGTCCTTCTCTTTGGTGAATACTGATGCAAAGTACTCATTTAGCACCTCGCCCATTTCCTCTGGCTCCACACATCGATTCCCATCTCTGTCCTTGAGTGGGCCAACCCTTTCCCTGGTTACCCTCTTGCTCTTTATATATGTATAAAAAGCCTTGGGATTTTCCTTAATCCTGTTTGCCAATGACTTTTCATGACCCCTTTTAGCCCTCCTGACTCCTTGCTTAAGTTCCTTCCTACTGTCTTTATATTCCTCAAGTGCTTCATCTGTTCCTAGCCTTCCAGCCCTTACAAATGCTTCCTTTTTCTTTTTGACTAGGCTCACAATATCCCGTGTTATTCAAGCTTCCCGAAACTTGCCAAACTTGTCTTTCTTCCTCACAGGAACATGCTGGTCCTGGATTCTAATCAACTGACATTTGAAAGACTCCCACGTCAGATGTTGATTTACCCTCAAACAGCCGCCCCCAATCTAAATTCTTCAGTTGCTGCCTAATATTGTTATAATTAGCCTTCCCCCAATTTAGCACCTTCACCCGAGGACTACTCTTATCCTTAGCCACAAGTACCTTAAAACTTATGGAATTATGGTCACTGCTCCCGAAATGCTCCCCCACTGAAACTTCGACCACCTGGCCGGGCTCATTCCCCAATACCAGGTCCAGAATGGCCCCATCCCTAGTTGGACTATTTACATACTGTATCAAGAAGCCCTCCTGTATGCTCCTCACAAATTCTGCCCCATCCAACCCCCTAGCACTAAGTGAGTCCCAGTCAATATTGGGGAAGTTAAAATCACCCACCACCACAACCCTGTTACCTTTACATCTTTCCAAAATCTGTCTACATATCTGAGATACATGGCTGATCATCCAAACTCAGTAACCTGTTCCCACTTTCTCCCCGTATCCCTTGATCCCAATAGCCCTAAGAACTATATCTATCTCTTTCTTGAATATTTTTAATGATCTAGCCTCAGCTGCTTTCCGTGGTAGAGAATTCCACAGGTTCACCACTCCCTGGGTGAAGAAATCCCTCCTCATCTCAGTCCTAAATAGTTTACCCCTTATCCTTAGATTGTGACCCCTGGTCCTGGACTCCCCCGCCATCGGGAACATCCTTCCTGCATCTAGTCTGTCCAGTCCTGTTATAATTTTGTAGGTTTCTATGAGATCCCCTCTCATTCTTCTAAACTCGAGCGAATACAAGCCTAATCGACCCAATCTCTCTTCATACGTCAGTCCTGCCTTCCCAGGAATCAGTCTGGTGAACCTTCGCTGCACTCCCTCCATAGCAATAACATCCTTCCTCAGATAAGGATACCAAAACTGCACACAATACTCCAGATGTGGCCTTGTATAATTGCAGGAAGACATCCTTGCTCCTGTCCTCGAATCCTCTCGCTATGAAGGCCAACATACCATTTGCCCTCTTAACTGCCTGCTGCACCTTCATGCTTAATTTCAGCGACTGGTGCACAAGGACACCCAGCTCTCGCTGCACCTCCCCCTTTCCCAATCTATTGCCCTTCAGATAATAATCTGCATATCTGTTTTTGCACCAAAGTGGAGAACCTCACATTTATCCACATTATACTGCATCTGCCATGAATTTGCCCACTCACTCAACCTGTCCAAATCACACTGGAGCTTCTCTGCATCCTCCTCACAGCTCCCACTCCCACCCAGCTTTGTGTTGTCTGCAAACTTGGATATATTACATTTAATTCCCTCATCTATATCATTAATATATATTGTGAATAGCTGGGGTCCTAGCACTGATCCCTGCGGTATCCCACTAGTCACTGCCTGTCACTCTGAAAAAGACCTGTTTATTCCTACTCTTTGTTTCGTGTCTGCCAACCAGTTCTCTATCCATGTCAGTACCTTACCCCCAATCTCATTTGGGAGATTTTGCACGCTATTCTCTTATGTGGGACCTTATTGAAAGCCTTCTGAAAGTCCAAATACACCACATCCACTGGTTCTCCCTTATCTATTCTACTAGTTGCGTCCTCAAGCATGATTTCCCTTTCGCAAATCCATGTTGACTTTGTATCCAAGCTTAGATGTTTGTGGGTAGAGTGGCAAACTGACCAAGTAATGGTACCATTTTATGATGGTTTATGGCATATGGATACTGTGTGCTAAGGAGAATGATATTGGAACAATCACAAGTAGCAGCATCTGTCATCAGATATCTGGGCCACGTAAGGCCATAAGGTAAATGACTGACGAATAACCATGGTTTATGGAACTTGCGGTTCACCTACCCAGCCATGGATAACCATGTAACCAAACACTCATACAAATAGGGTGGTCCTGGACAAACAAACAACAGGAAGGTTACCAAGGCTAAGTCCTACTAACCATGTGGTTTTAGCTGTCTAGTCTCCCGCAGCCTATCTGTGCACAGTTGAGGATGGTAGCAAGCTGCAGTGAACAACAACTTGCATTTAAATAGCACGTTTAACACAGTAAAATGTTCCAAGGCGCTTAACAGGAGCATTAGTAAGCAAAATTTGACACCAAACTGCATAAAGAGCTATTAGCACAGATGGCCAAATGTTTGGTCAAAGAACTAGGTTGTAAGGAGTGTCTTAAAGGCGGAGAGACAGCTAGAAAGGCAGGGAGGTTGAGGAAGGGAATTCCAAAGTTTAAGGCCCAGGCATCTAAAGGCATGGCTGCCAATGGTGGAGCGATTAAAATCGGGAATGCAGAAGAACAAAGAACAGTACAGCACAGGAACAGGCCATTCGGCCCTCCAAGCCTGCGCCGATCTTGATGCCTGCCTAAAATAAAACCTTCTGCACTTCCGGGGTCCGTATCCCTCTATTCCCATCCTATTCATGTATTTGTCAAGATGCCTCTTCAACGTCGCTATTGTACTTGCTTCCACCACCTCCTCCGGCAACAAGTTCCAGGCACTCACCACACTCTGTGTAAAAAACTTGCCTCGCACATCCCCTCTAAACTTTGCCCCTCTCACCTTAAACCTATGTCCCCTGGTAACAGACTCTTCCACTCTGGGAAAAAGCTTCTGACTATCCACTCTGTCCATGCCGCTCATAACTTTGTAAACCTCTATCATGTCGCCCCTCCACCTCCGTCGTTCCAGTGAAAACAATCCGAGTTTATCCAACCTCTCAGCATAGCTAATGCCCTCCAGACCAGGCAACATCCTGGTAAACCTCCTCTGTACCCTCTCCAAAGTCTCCACGTCCTTCTGGTAGTGTGGCGACCAGAATTTCACACAATATTCTAAGTGTGGCCTAACTAAAGTTCTGTACAGCTGCAGCATGACTTGCCAATTTTTATACTCTATGCCCCGACCGATGAAGGCAAGCATGCCGTATGCCTTCTTGACTACCTTATCCACCTGCGTTGCGACTTTCAGTGACCTGTGGACCTGTACGCCCAGATCTCTCTGCCAGTCAATACTCCTAAGGGTTCTGCCATTTACTGTATACTTCCCACCTGCATTAGACCTTCCAAAATGCATGACCTCACCTTTGTCCGGATTAAACTCCATCTGCCGTTTCTCCGCCCAAGTCTCCAACCGATCTATATCCTGCTGTACCATCTGACAATCCTCATCACTATCCGCAACTCCTCCAACCTTTGTGTCGTCCGCAAACTTACTAAGCCAGAGTTGGAGCAGCATAGAGAGCTTGGAGGGTTGTAGGGCTGAAGAAGATGACAGAGATAGGGATGAGCAAGGCCATGGGGGAATTTGAAGATAAGGATGAAAATTTTAAAATCAAGGTGCTGCAATGTAGCTCAGCAAGCACTGGTGTGATGGGTGATCGGGACTCGATGTGAGTCAGGGTACAGGCAGTAGAGTTTTGGATATCAAGAGTGTGCAAGGTGGGAAATCAATCAGGAGAGTATCGGAATGGTCGAGTCTGGAGGTAACAAAAGCATGAATGACTGTTTCCACAGCAGATGGCTGAAGCAGAGGAGGAGATGCACATTTCACGGAAGGTTGTAAGGCTTGAGGGGGTTACAGAGAAAGGGAGGAGAGAGGGCATACAGGGATTTGAGCAGCTGGATGAGATTCGGCACTCAGTCTGCACTATCTGGTAGAAATCCAGCAGAGTGCATCACACTCCCTTAGAATAAGAGGTCGCGTCTGACACAGGTAACTGATGCACTCCAGCACAGAACAACCAGGTGGTAAAGATAGAAATCTACCCCTCTATTCAGGTAAGAAAAGGCTGCTCCAGTGAAGATTTTCCATAGCTTAGTTTGAGGGTATCTAAAGAAAGGGTTTCTGTGTGGATCAAAAAAAACCTGTCTAAACTCACCAATGAGCAGTGGATACGTGGGAGGGATGTGGAATGTGCCGAAAGAATGAGTCAATAAGGATAGAATTGGGGGTCGGGGACAGAATTTAATGATCCTTGGAAAAAATACAAAAAGGTCAGTGACACTTTCAGCAGCTTTTCGGAAGTCTCACTTCATCATAGCTGCAGTCTCGGAGACTGTGGCAATGAAGTGTGAAACAGGTTTAATTACAGGCTCCGATTAATTATGTCATACACTAATCAACTGCCTGTTAGCTGGAAGGCAACATTTTATCATTGGATTACTGATATAGTAATGCCTAATTAGTCAGTAACTATTCATTTCTCAATTACTTTTAATCTGGATTAAAGCTCCATGACTATCAGCCATCTTTCATACCTCACACAGGTAATGCTGGCAGGTGACTCAGCCTCAAGTACAGCTTGGACTTGGAACAGTGAAACTCCCATCAAACACTCCCAGGGCAGGTACAGCACGGGGTTAGATGCAGAATAAAGCTCCCTCTGCACTGTTCAATCAAACACTCCCAGGGCAGATATTCCATGGATTAAATACAGTGCTCTACACACTCACATAACGGGGTTCATGTCCCAAGGAAACAATTGGAGGAAGCTATCAGAGTGACATTTCAGTAAAAATTAGATACTTGAATCGTTTATATTTACTGACCTCTGACATCTGTGGGAAGAGGCTGATGGCGACTGGCAGTGCAAATCCAAATGCTGCCAGGCACACGAGGCTATGCAAAGGAAGAGCTAATCTCGGACGTGCTTTAAGTATCCATGATCTATGAAGAAATATACAGATAAGTATTGTTCTTTCCTCCCCTCAACTGTTTAAATATAGATTTTTATCCATTTTCCCCAATTTTCTCTTGTCTTCTCCTGTAGATACAAACTCTTGAGGAAGCACTGGACTGATGGTAGCTCACCCAATTAAACATTCTTCACTGTGTAAGACTCAACAGTGGGTTCGCCAGGAAACCCGGCTGATTCCTTTGCTTACCCGAGGTCCTCACATGCACTTTTCAGGAGTTAATGAACAACAATCAGGAGCAGAAACCCTATATGATCTCTCCTCATCTCAGCCCATTGGTACAACTTCAATTCAAAGCACACAGACTGCTACCATCCAGTGAGATTGGCTGGCTCTGCTGAGACAGGGAATCAATCCTAAGGTCCTTTGTCTATGTGACTCATTCCCATACCAGGTGATGTTGTTACCACCAGAGGAGCCATTCCTTTATATTTATGTCATTATGAATCACAGCATGGGGGAACTGCTGCGTAACAAAAATACTGACTGTATGAATTATCTAAAGTAAATTCCTTCAGAGCATCACCAATCATTACTTCCAATACAAAGCAACCCTTCTGATTATATCTCTAACTTCAGTGAAAACATCTCTCTACACTGCTGCATCAAACACCTCCAGGACAGGGGCAGTATGAGTTAGATACACATTAAAGCTCCCTCTACACTGTACCCATGTTAAAAAAAAGGGGGAAAAAAGGATTATATACAGAGTAAGGGCAGGTACAACATGGGTTAGATATAGAGAAAAGCTCCCTCCACACTGTCCCATCAAACACTCCCAGGACAGGTGCAGCATGAGTTAGATATAGAGTAAACCACCAAAACCCCCCCCTGCCCACACTGTCCAATCAAACACTCCCAGCAGAGGTACAGCACGGGGTTAGAAAAAAAAGGAGCTGGCGGGAGAGTATGGAGCACTTCCTGTGTGCAATCAGGCGAAACAGCTGCACCTGTGCAGGCTGGTGGGAGCTGCAACTGGAGAGGAGAGAGGAAAGTGGAGAGAGCTGCAACTTACAACTGTGAAACTGTTTCTAGTTATTCGAGAAAAGAGGACCTGCAAGTTATTTTGGAGAGGTGGGTGTTGGAACACCAGAGAACTATTTTTTGTTTGTACTGTTGGGGGAGGGACGAGGCGCCAGACGATCCAGGGGTGGGGCTGCCAGATTCTATAGGGAGCCCCTGTATTTGCTCTTGTGCTCTTTTCTTCCATCCTGCACAAAGGGAGCTCCCTCCCAACCCCAACTGCGTGACTCCAGACGGCTGGAGCTGCCCGGCTGAACACAGTCTTTGCACAACAGCAAGAGGCAAGAACCGGGTGACTCTAGCCGACCCGGGCGAAGAACCCTCCCCTGACTGGAGGACTGGACTTTAGACTCTGTAGTAAAGTGCTCCAACCACCGATCATAGAGTATCATCGCAGCCTTTCTCTTCTACACTCAATCACTGATCCTCTCCTTTTCCTCTTCCTTTCCACCCTATCTTCCTCTACTTCCACCACCCCCAACATATTGTTTAAAGTTTATAAAAAACTGTCAATTCCTTTGTTTTTTGGGGGGGCGTGGCTCTTCGACCCCTTGGCAAGCCTTTCATCACTGGTGGCGGGGTCTTCTTGCATGTATGCTGCTGTGGCTGCACCTGCTGCCCCATCACCATTTGAGTTGATAACATCAAAGCATGGGGGCAAGAGTTACGTCCACCCCAAAATGTCAGTAGAGGCATGTGTAAAAGCAATGGCTGCGGTTGTCGGTCCCTCGGCCATTGTTGCTGCCTCTAAAATGATTGGGAAGACTGTGTTTTTCCTGAAGACCGAATGGGTGGTGGTCACTTCTAGCAATACTGTCATGGACAGATACATCTGCGGCAGGCAGATTGGTGAGGACGAGGTGAAGTAGGTTTTTCCCTCTTGTTGGTTTCCTCACCACCTTGCCGCAGACCCAGACTAGCAGCTATCTCCTTTAGGACTCGGCCATCTCAGTCAGTAGTGGTGCTATTGAACCACTCTTGGTGACGGACTTGGAAATATATTACTGTTCCTTCACTGTCGCTGGGTCAAAATCCTGGAACGCCCTTCCTAACAGCACTGCGGGTGTACCTACCCCACATGGACTGCAGCGGTTCAAGAAGGCAGCTCACGACCACCTTGTCAAGGGCAATTAGGGATGGGAAGTAAATGCTGGCCCAGCCAGCGACATTCACATCCCATGAACGAATAAAAAAAAGGCCGCCCTTAACCCGGCCTCGTGACAGGTGTAGAAAGAGAAGGGCGCGCTGAGGGACCGGAAACTTGTAGGGTCTTGAGGCGCGTACGTGAGGTCGCGGATCCAGATCACTGAAGATTTGGACTGTGCCTCACCCTTCTTCTACTCACTGCAAAAATAGCGGGGGGCCATAAGCAGCTCATTGTGCTGCTGGGCAACAGCGGATCCTCCTTCATGGATCCGGAGGTAATGGGCCTCTTGGTCCGTACCTATTATGGCACGTTGTTCTCTCTGGATCTGGCCAGCGAGGACGCGTGAAGAGTTTCATGGGAAGACCTGCTGAAGGTCAGCCCGGAGGGCGCAGAAGGACTGGAGGCTCCGCTCATGTTGGTGGAGCTAACTGACGCCCTCCACCAGCACTTGAGGGGCAAATCCCCGGTTCTGGATGGACTGACTGTGGAGTTCCTCAGGGCGCGGTTGCAGACCCGGTTTGAGTAGTTAAGGGGCTGCTCCTCAGGTTTTGGTTGCACATCAGCCCCAAGCTCCTGATCTTTGGGCACCCGTGCAGAGGGGGGTCGGTCCTGAGGAGGATCTCCTCTTCGGTCTGCTCCTGGGCCTGGCCAAGCTGGCAATTCACAGGTCCAGGCAATGGGCCCCTCTTCTGAGGTTACGGTAACGCCCGGGTATCCCTGGAGAAGGAGCAGGAGGTGTCTGCCAGTTCACTTGTAGCCTTCTGCGACCAGTGGGCACCGCAGGGGCTGGAATGCATCACAGATGCAGAAAATGGCATTTAAATTTTTTATTTATCTGCTTTTTATAAAGTAATTTATATAAAATGTAAAAAGGGGGCCTGGGGTATAAAGGCCCCCTTCAAGAAAGAAAAGGAAAAATCAGGGTTAGATACAGAGTAAAACTACACAGGTGCAGGATGAGGTAGATACAGATTAAAGCTCCCTCTACACTGTTCCATCATACAGTCTCAGGGCAGGTAAAGCACAAAACAGACACACTTTAAGGCTTGCTCTATATTTCCCATCAAGAACTCTTAATATCTGCCACAGGAAAGTTTACTTACAGAGTAAACTCTCTTAATGTGAGGTTCTTGAGCAAATTGTCATAGAGAGTGACAAGGTATTGGAGGTTTTGGCAGGCTTAAAAGTGGACAAATCTCGAGGTCCGGACGATTTGTGTCCCAGGATGCTGTGGGAGGCGAGGGTGGAAATTGCAGGGGCTCTGACCCAAATTTTTAATTCCTCTCTGGCCACAGGGAGGTGCCAGAGGACTGGAGAACAGTTAATGTGGTCCCACTATTAAAGAAAGGTTGTAGAGATAAGCCAGGGAACTACAGACCATTGAGTCTCACGTCAGTGGTAGGGAAACTATTGGAGAAAATTCTGAAGGAGAAAATCTATCTCCACTTGGAGAGGCTAAATTTAATTAGGAATAGTTAGCATGGCTTTGTCAGAGGGAGGTCATGCCTAACAAATGTGATTGAATTTTTTGAGCATGTGACCAGGTGTGTAGATGAGGGTAGTGCAGATGATGTAGTTTACATGGATTTCAGCAAAGCCTTTGGCAAGGTCCTACATGGGAGACTTATCAAGAAAGCAAATGCACATGGGATACAGGGTAACTTGATAAGGTGGATTCAAAATTGGCTTAGCTGTAGGAGACAGAGAGTGATGACAGACGGCTGTTTTAGTGACTGGAACCCAGTGTCCAGTGGCGCACCACAGGGATCTGTGCTGGGTCCCCTATTGTTTGTCATTTATATAAACGATATAGATGACTATGTGGAGGGTAGGATCAGTAAGAGCGCGGATGACACAAAGATTGGCCGAGTGGTTAACAGTGAGGTGGAGTGTCTTAGGTTACAGGAAGATATAGATGGGATGGTCAAATGGGCAGAAAAGTGGCAGATGGAATTTAACACTGAAAAGTGTGAGGTGATACACTTTGAAAGGAGTAATGTGACACGGAAGTATTCAATGAATGGCCTGACACTGGGACGTTCGTAAGAACAAAGGGACCTTGGCGTGTTTGTCCATTAATCTCTGAAGACAGAAGGGCAGGTTAATAGGGTGGTGAAAAAGGTATATGGGACACTTGCCTTTATCAATCGAAGCATAGATTACAAAAGCAGGGAGGTCATGTTGGAGTCGTACAGAACTTTGGTAAGGCCACAGCTGGAGTACTGTGTGCAATTCTGGTCGCCACATTATAGGAAGGATGTGATTGCACTGGAGGGGGTGCAGAGGCGATTCACCAGGATGTTGCCTGGGATGGAACATTTAAGCAATGAAGAGAGGTTGGATAGGCTTGGGTTGTTTTCGCTGGAGCAGAGAAGACTGAGGGGTGACCTGATCGAGGTGTACAAGATTATGAGGGCATGGACAGGGTGGATAGGGACCAGCTGTTCCCCTTAGTTGAAGGGTCAGTTACGAGGGGACACAATAAATCATATTTCTATCGAATAGCCTCAAGAGGTTGAATGGCCTCCTCCTGTTTCTACATAACAGGCTTGAGGGGCTGAATGGCCTCCTCTTTTTACTATGTAAGAGGCTCGAAGGGTTGAATCGCCTGCTGTTACGGTTCAGTCACCTTCCTGGACCCATGGGCCTACATCTTGTAAACCCCACACCCAGTAAGAGTCAGGGGCTTTCAAGGAGGAAGAGTGGAAAAAATTTGAAATATAAAGACCAAAAAAAGACAGTTGTTAAATTACTGACTGACAGAAATTGCCAGAAATTGCCGTCCTGCCAAAACCAATTTGTGGTTCTGACTGATAGAGAAATGAGGTGCGAACGCCCAGCATGTTTTACTCTCAGGCCAGGTTACAAACTAGTCATCAGAAGGTCCTAATTAAGGATGCTCTGCCACAATTAAGCTTCTAATTATCACATCCAATTTCCCATTCTAATTTGAAGCTGTGTTTTACTGGAAAGCAAAGTAGAAATGGATTCACATCAAATTCCAAATAGTTTTTCCTTGTCTCATGGCTGTCATCATTGATAAGAGTTGGTCTGAATACATGCAAGATCATGATGATCAAGAACACATATATGGGCCAACGTTTTGAGTACATGCTGTTGCCGTGAAGCTCTGATCAGCAGTTGTACTTATCAGACAGTCATAGTTCAGTACCTTAGTTTAGTTTAGTTTAGTTTAGAGATACAGCACTGAAACAGGCCCTTCGGCCCACCGAGTCTGTGCCGACCATCAACCACCCATTTATACTAATCCTACACTAATTCCATATTCCTACCACATCCCAACCTGTCCCTATATTTCCCTACCACCTACCTATACTAGGGGCAATTTATAATGGCCAATTAACCTATCACCCTGCAAGTCTTTTGGCATGTGGGAGGAAACCAGAGTACCCGGAGAAAACCCACACAGACACAGGGAGAACTTGCAAACTCCACACAGGCAGTACCCAGAATTGAACCCGGGTCGCTGGAGCTGGAGCTGTGAGGCTGCGGTGCTAACCACTGCGCCACTGTGCCGCTTGTTCCGCTTGTGAGAACCATACCAAGTAATGCACTTTGTACTAATGTAAGAAATTGGAAAATTTCATGTCGCATTGTTCATGATGAGTTGTGAGCTTTTGTAAGGTTAGGGGTGTTCGCATGACTGAGGGCACTGAATTGGTACTGCAGCAGATCTGGGAACTTTAAACACTGGGACATGGAGTCAGGCAGTACGGGGATGGGGTCTCTGGCTCGGGAGTTCTTTGAGAGAGTCTAGGGTCTTGAAACACTGGCAAAGTGGTGGGGGGTGTGCATTCCAGGACCATTGCAGAGGAAGCTTCTGATAATGCAAAAGCCATGGTCTATTTGAATTGAAGAACAGGCTTGAGGGGATGATTAGACAAATCATATCTAACGAACAGCCTCAAAGAGCTGAATGGCCTCCTCCTGTTTCTACATAACAAGCTTGAGGGGCTGAATGGCCTTCTCTTTTTCCTATGTAATAGGTTCGAAGGTTGAATAGCCTGTTGCTACGGTTCAGCAATCTGCCTGCACCCATGGGCCTACATCTTGTAAACTCCACTCCAGTAAGAGTCAGGGGCTTTCAAGGAGGAAGAGGGGGAAAAATTTGAAATATAAAGACCAAAAAAAAAACAATTGTTAAGTTACTGACTGACAGAAACAGAAACCTTTTAATTGCCGTCCTGCCAAAACCAGTTTGAGGTTCTGACTGATAGAGAAACGAGTTGCGAACGCCCAGCATGCTTTACTCTCAGGCCTGGTTACAAACTAGTTATTTTGTAAGCAAACTCGACCATACCAGATCTTGGAGTTCTCAATGGGGCTGTGTAGAGGGAGATTAACTCTGTATCTAATATTGTGTGCTTGATCCGGGAGATATTTTCTTGTTTTTGTTTACAAGATGGAGGTGATGTTGGCAAGGCTGCATTTGTTGCCAATTCCTAGTTGGCTGAAGGTGAAGGTGAGTCCAGATGGTGATAGTGCTTCTGCGATGGTGTCAAGTCGGGATTTGCACGCTTTTGGCCTAGAGCTAATTAAGGGATAGTAAATAGGTAGAAGTCAGGATAGCATGCAAGTTGTATGGAAACTTGGAGGTGATCTCATTGAATCTTACAAAATTTTTACAGGGTGTGACAGGGTAGATGTGAATAGTATGTTTCCTCTGGCTGGCGAGCCTAGAACCAGGGGACACAGTCTCAGAATAAGGGGTAGGCCATTTAAGACTGAGATGAGGAGGAATTGCATTACTCAGAGGGTAAATCTTTGGAATTCTCTATCCCAGAGGGCTGTGGAAGCTCAATCATTGAGTATGTTCAAGACAGAAATTGATAGATATTTGGATATTAATGACATCAAGAGATATGGGGATAGTGGGGAAAAATGGTGTGGAGGCAGATGATCAGCCGTGATCTGTTTGAGTGGCAGAGCAGGCTCGACAGGCCGAATGGCCTACTCCTGCTCTTATTTCCTATGTTCAATTAGAGACCAAAAAGGTAACTTGTGTGTGGAGGCAGAAGACAGGGGTCATGGAGTTTAATCCGGACAAATGTGAGGTAATGCATTTTGGAAGGTCTAATGCAGGTGGGAAGTATACAGTAAATGGCAGATCCCTTAGGAGTATTGACAGGCAGAGAGATCTGGGTGTACAGGTCCACAGATCACTGAAAGTGGCAACGCAGGTGGATAAGGTAGTCAAGAAGGCATACGGCATGCTTGCCTTCATCGGTCGGGGCACAGAGTATAAAAATTGGCAAGTCATGCTGCAGCTGTACAGAACTTTAGTTAGGCCACACTTAGAATATTGCGTGCAATTCTGGTCGCCACACTACCAGAAGGACGTGGAGGCTTTGGAGAGGGTACAGAAGAGGTTTACCAGGATGTTGCCTGATCTGGAGGGCATTAGCTATGAGGAGAGGTTGGATAAACTTGGATTGTTTTCACTGGAACGACGGAGGTGGAGGGGCGACATGATAGAGGTTTACAAAGTTATGAGCGGCATGGACAGAGTGGATAGTCAGAAGCTTTTTCCCAGGGTGGAAGAGTCAGTTACTAGGGGACATAGGTTTAAGGTGAGAGGGGCAAAGTTTAGAGGGGATGTGCGTGGCAAGTTCTTTACACAGAGGGTGGTGAGTGCCTGGAACTTGCTGCCAGGGGAGGTGGTGGAAGCAGGTATGATAGCGACGTTTAAGAGGCATCATGACAAATACATGAATAGGATGGGAATAGAGGGATACGGTCCCCGGAAGTGCAGAAGGTTTTAGTTTAGGCAGGCATCAAGATCGGTGTAGGATTGGAGGGCTGAATGGCCTGTTCCTGTGCTGTACTGTTCTTTGTTCTCAATGAATACCTTATGCCTGTTTTCATAAAAGAGGGGAAGGAAGCAGATGTCGTAGTTAAGGAGGAGGAATGTGAAATATTGGATGGGATAAACATGGTGAGAGAGGAATTATGAAGGTATTTAGCATCCTTGAAAGTTGATAAAGTTTCGGTCTGGAATGCCCTGCCTGGGAGGGTGGTAAAGGCAGGTTGCCTCACATCCTTTAAAAAGTACCTGGATGAGCACTTGGTACGTCATAACATTCAAGGCTATGGGCCAAGTGCTGGCAAATGGGATTAAGTAGACAGGTCAGGTGTTTTAATGCATCGGTGCAGACTCGATGGGCCGAAGGGCCTCTTCTGCATTGTATTATTCTGTGATTCTGTGTGATAAATCACCAGGCCCAGATGAAATATATCCCAGGTGCTAAAGGAAGCAAGGGAAGAAATAGCAGAAGCTCTGACCATCATTTTGCAATCCTCTCTGTACACAGGCGTGATGCCAGAGATCTGGAGGACTGCAACGTTATATAGTTGTTTAATAAGGGAGGAAGGCATAGCCCGAGTAATTACAGGCCAGTTAACCTAACCTCAGTAGTGGGCAAATTGTTCAAAAAAATTCTGACAGCATAAATCATCATTCAGATAGGCATGGATTAATCAAGGACAGTCAGCATGGATTTGTTAATGGATGGTCGTATCTGATGAATTTGATTGAATTTTTTGTGGAGGGAACAAGGTTGGATTTTAGCAAGGCTTTTGACAAGGTCCCACAGGGAAGACTCTGTGGCTCGCCAGCTTGTCATGGTGGAGATGCTTGTGTGCTCCGACGATCCCTTGAGCAATGCCGTCGGGAGCTCCTTGCTCCTGTTAGGGTCACCCATGGTGGCAAGGTGTCAGACAATGTATGGTCCAAAAAGTCCTCAATGGCAGAACAGGCAAAAGAAGACTGTGCATCTCACCGGCTGTGAAGGTGGAAGAAGGCTGCAGTGGCATGGTGGTCCAGGTTGTCGTGGTTTGACATGTCACTGAAATCTGACCACCAATCCATCAAGATCGTGTAGACAATGACGGCACCTCAAGGTCCCCATGTTAAACAAGTCACGTGCAGGCTTCTACCAGGGTCCATTTGCCAAGTCCTGTGTGATGAAGAATTGGTGACGGGGACAGGGCTGTGAACCTGGGAGTCACTCGTCAAGAATCTGCACACAGGCGAGAGTTTTATTTTATTTGTTCGTGGGATGTGGGTGTCGCTGGCTAGGCCAGCATTTGTTGCCTATTCCCAATTGCCCTTAAGAAGATGGTGGTGAGCTCCAGACCTTAGGGTGTAGGTACACCCACAGTGCTGTTAGGAAGGGAGTTCCAGGATTTTGACCCAGCGACAGTGAAGGAGCAGCGATATAGTTCCAAGTCAGGATGGTGTGTGGCTTGGAGAGGAACATGCAGGTGGTGCTGTTCCCATGCATCTGCTGCCCTCGTCCTTCTAGGTGGTAGAGGACGCAGATTCAGAAGGTGCTGGTGAAGGAGGCATGGTGAGTTTGCTGCAGTGCATCTAGTATACGATACACACTGTTGGGTCAGTGATGGAGGGAGTGGATCTTGAAGATGGTGGATGGGTGCCAATCAAGTGGGCTGCTTTGTCCTGGATGGTGTTGGGCTTCTTGGGTGTTGTTGGAGCTGCAACCATCCAGGCAAGTGGAGAGTATTCTATCACACTCCTGACTTGTGCCTTGTAGATGCTAGACAGGCTTTGGGGAGTCAGGAGGTGAGTTACGTGCTGCAGAATTCCTAGCCTCTGACCTGCTGTTGTAGCCCCAGCATTTATGTGGCTGTTCCAGTTCAGTTTCTGGTCAATAGTAACCCCCAGAACGTTGATAGTGGGGATTCAGCAATAGTAATGCCATTGAACATCAAGGAGAGATGGTTAGATTCTCTCTTGTTTGCTACGGTCATTGCCTGGCACTTGTGTGGCGCGAATGTTACTTTCTGGATGTTGTCCACGTCTTGCTGCATATGGACATGCGTATCTTCAGTTGCAAATGGTGCTGGACATTGTGCAATCATCAACGAATATCCCTACTTCTGACCTTATGATTGAAGGAAGGTCATTGATGCAGCAGTTGAAGATGGTTGGGCCTACGACACTACCTGGAGTTCAGCTCTTTTGTCCATTTTTGGACAAAGGCTGTAATGATGTCTGGAGCTGAGTGGCCCTGGCGGAACCCAAACTGAACGTCAGTGACCAGGTTATTGCTGAGTAAATGCCGCTTGACAGCACTGTCGATGACCCGTTCCATCACTTTGCTGATGATCGAGAGTAGACTGATGGTGCAGTAATTGGCCAGGTAGCATTTGTCCTGCTTTTTGTGCACAGGACATACCTGGGCAATTTTCCACATTGTCGAGTAGATGCCAGTGTTGCAGCTGTACTGGAACAGCTTGATTAGTGGGGGGGGGGGGCGGCTAGTTCTGGAGCTCAAGTCTTCAGTACTATTGCCGGAATGTTGTTAGGAACCATAGCCTTTGCAGTATCCAGTACCTCCAGCCTTTTCTTGATATCACGTGGAGTGAAGCGGATTGGCTGAAGACTGGCATCTGTAATGCTGGGGACCTCAGAAGGAGGCTGAGATGGACTTTGACAACATGACTCATGTCATGAGTCAGCATGGATTTGTCATGACAGAAGCATGAAGGTCATTGGACACCTGTGTTGGGACAGAGGTGTCTTTGGTAGCAGCATCTGTGACTGAGCAGTCTTCTCCAGGACACCCTCTACTCACTCCAAATGGGGAGGACAATAGAAAAGGTGCCCTGAAAATAGGCTGTCCCACTTACTCCCTGGCTGGGGAACCACACCCTGTGGGATCACCATTTTTGTGGTCAAAAGAAGAAAACTTTAAATTTTGCCATGTGGAATGTTAGAACACTCATGGATAATCTCAAGAGTGACCGTCTGGAAAGAAGAACTGTAATCGCATCATGTGCGGCAACAAGACTCCAAACTGACAATGCCGCATTCAGTGAGACCCGCCTTCCTGGGGAGGGGCAGCTGAAGGAACAAGCGGGGGGGATACACCTTCTACTGGAAAGGAAAGGCTGACAGCAACCCTCGTGTTCACGGAATTGGTTTTGCCATCCATAATAGGATCTTGGATGCACTGCCAGAACTCCTCAACCGCATAAATGAAAGATTCATGACACTTTACCTATAGCTCAGCTGTAATCAATATGCCATCATCATCAGTGCTTATGCCCCGACCCTCGACTCCGATGAAGATGTTAAGGAAAAGTTCTATTCTGACCTTGATGAAGTCCTCATTGCCATCCCAAAAGAAGAGTAGATCATCCTTCTGGGGGACTTTCATGCTAGGGTTGGCCGTGACTCCGATGTCTGGACAGGAACCTTTGGAAAAAAATGGGGTGGGAAGAGCCAATGCAAATGGTGTCCTCCTGCTGACAAAGTGTACTCAGCATGGCCTCATTATATCAAACACCCTCTTCCGCCAGAAGGACAAAGACAAAACCACATGTAGACATCCTAGATCAAAGCACTGACAACTCCTGGATTATGTTGTTATTCGAGTCAAAGATCTAAGTGATGTCTGTATCTCTCAATCCATGCGGGGAACTGATGCCTGCTGGACAGATCATCGATTTGTTTGATTGGTGATGAACATCCACCTAGCACCAAGACATCACAAGACCCAAAGGTTTGAGAGGAAGAAGATCAATGTCTTAGCCCTAAAGCAGCCCGACTGAAGAGAGGAATTCCAAGTGCATCTCACAACCAATCTGGAAAATCTTCACATATCCAACTCAATTTCAGAATAGTGAGAACAAATCAAATCAGCTGTACTAGATTCCTGTGTCCAGACCATTGGGTTCGAGCATCATCGTCCCCAGCACTAGTTTGACGAAAATGATGCTGAAGTATGTGACCTGCTGGAACAAAAACGAGCAGCCTTCATTGCCTGGCAGAACAACCCAAGGTCGCAAGTCAAGAAGGTCGCATTCGAACAGCTCAAGGCTGACACCCAACGACAAATCCGGAAGATAAAGGACAAGCGGTGGGAAGAGAAAGCCCGAGAGATCCAACAATATGCCGCCCACCATGACATGAAAAGCTTTTTTGAAGCCACCAGGGCCATCTATAGACCAAGGTCAAATGGACAAAATCCCCTACGCTCACAGGATGGTGTCTCTCTTCTTAAGGATGACAATGCCATCCGTCATCGCTGGAAAGAACATTTTCAACAACTCCTCAACAGGGAATCCACAATGGCAGCTGATACTCTTCAGGCTCTCCCCCAGTATCCTGTGGTAGAATCCGTGGATGAACCACCATCGATGAGAGAGCTGCAACAAGCAATCAAACAGATGAAAAACAACAAAGCCTGCAGCCCCGATGGTATTCTAGCTGAGGGCTTCAAAGGCGACAGGCTTTTGCTCGCACCAAGACTCCATGCACTCATTTGGGAGGAAAAAGAACTCCCCCCAGCTTCAGGAATGTGACAATTATAACTATCTTCAAGAGGGGAGATAAATCATGCTGTGGAAACTATCAAGATATTTCCCTCTTGTCCATAGCAGGGAAAATCCTGACACACATTCTCCTGAATTGCCTCCGTCCTGTGGCTGAGGAAATCCTCCCAGAGACACAGTGTGGCTTTAGACCTTCCAGAGGTACCTCTGACATGGTCTTTGTTGCCCGACAAATCCAGAAAAAATGTCGAGAACACCACCAAGAATTCTTCATTGCATTCATTGACCTGACCAAAGCATTTGACTCAGTCAATCGCAAGGCTCTGTGGATTGTGTTCCAAAGATTTGGATGTCCAAGAAACTTCATCACAATTGCTCCATGATGATATGACTGCCCCTGTCTTGAGTGGGAGATCTGAAACAGACACCTTCAAGATCCGGACTGGGGTCAAGTAAGGCTGTGTGACAGGCCCAACACTATTTACAATCTACCTGACAGTGACTATTCACATCATGAAAGATCAGCTGCCCTCTGGTGTGAGTATTAAATAGATGGAAAACTTTTTAACCTCAGTTGCCTCCATATCAAAACTAAACTGACCATCACAGACATATATAATCTACAGTTTGTGGATGACTGCAATATCATTGCCCACTCTGCTCCAGATTTGCAAGCTGTCCTCGATCTCTTCAATTCTGCAAACAAGAGACTCAGCCTGTCCTTGAATGTTGCCAAAACAAAACTCGTGCATCAATTCACACCTGGCCAACCAAATATTCCACCTCCCATATATGTTGAATGAGAGACTTTGGAATATGTTGAGCACTTCCCATACCTTGGCAGCCACCTCTCTCAGAAGTCCACCAGTGACGAGGAGATCCAACACCAGATCAACTGTGCCACCTTTTTCCTTTATTTGTTCGTGCTGGCTAGGCCAGCATTTATTGTCCATCTGCAATTACTCTTGAACTGAGTGGCTTGCTAGGCCATTTCAGAGGGCATTTAAGAGTCAACCACATTGCTGTGGGCCTGGAGTCACATGTAGGCCAGACAGCAGATTTCCTTCCGTAGTGAACCAGATGGATTTTTACAATCTACAATGGTCATTATTAGACTAGCTTTTTAATTCCAGATTTATTAATTGAATTCAAATTTCATCATTTGCCATGGTGGGATTCGAACCCATGTCCTCAGAGCACAAGCCTGATTCTCTGGATTATTAGTCCAGTGGCATTACTACTATGCCACTACCTCCCCATGGCTCAACCTTCTACAGACTACGGCAGCGAGTGTTTAATAACAAAGACCTCTGCAAGTCAACAAAAATCCTAGTGTACAGAGCAGTTATTGTCGCCATACTGCTGTAGTGCAGTGAGGCCTGAACACATAAAAACGCTAGAGATATTCCATCAACAATGCCTCTGCCGCACCATCTGGATTAAACGGGACGACTGTCAAACAAATGCCAGTGTCCTTCTTGAAGTCAGCTCCACATGTATTCAGGCAAAACTCCCGTAAAACCAACTTCGATAGACTGGACACTGTGTCCATATGACTGAAAATCCCATCAGGTCATCAGGTCCTGTTTTCTCAACTCTCAACTGGCCAGTGTTCTGGGTAGGACAAAGAAAATGCTTCAAAGGCACTCAGAAGTTCTCTTTGAAGAGCGGCAGCATTGACATTGATAACTGGGAGGAACTTGTGACCAGTTGTTCAAAATGGCGACAACTTGTCCATCAAGCTGCATCATGCTTTGAGTCCAAACACCTTAATATCGAGGCAACGCGATGGCAGAGAAGGAAAGAAAAGGAAGAAAATCCTGCACTCCAGATCCTACTACCTTGTGGGACATCCTGTCCCATGTGCTCAAAGATCTGCGGGTCGAGAATCGGCCTGTTCAGTCACCTGAAGACCCATGGCAGAAACTCGCGATCCTGAATAGACATCATCCTCGAATCGAGGGACAGCCGATGATGACATGGAAGACTGGTCCAAGGGAAAGGAGCAAGTTGATCCAAAATTGGCTCAGTAGTAGGAAGCAAACCTGCTGATAAGGGGGATGCTTTGTTGTCTGGCATACTGACCTCTACCTAGCAGAGGCTGAATGTCAACTCTCCCTACCTCCCCCTTGACCATGACCCCAATCCCCAACAGCAAGCCATTGTATCCAGGACTGTCACTGACCTCATCTCTGGAGATCGTTCCTCCACAGTCTCCAACCTCATTGCTCCCCAGCCCCATACAGCCCGCTTCCACCTCCTTCCCAAACTCCACAAACAAGACTGCCCTGGTAGACCCATTGTTTCAGCCTGTTCCTGCCCCAGTGATCTGATTTCTTCCTATTTCAACTCTAGTTTTTACTCCCCTTCTCCAATCTCTTCCCTCCTCCATTACTTCAACAGTTTCCAGTTTTCTGGCCCTCATCGTCTCCTATTCACCATTGACATCCAATCCCTCTACACCTCCATCCCCCAAAAGTATGGTCTGAGAGATCTCCATTTCTTCCATGAATGGAGACCCAACCAGTACTCATCCACCACCACCCTCCTCCGCTTGGCTGAACATGTTCTCACATTGAACAACTTCTCCTTCAACTCCACTCACTTCCTCCAAATAAAAGGGGCTGCTATGGGTACCTGCATGGGTCTTAGTTATACCTGCCTTTTTGTGGGATATGTGGAACATTCTTTGTTCTACTTAGGCCCCCTCTTCTTCACCTCTTCTTCCGGTACATGATGACTGGATCAATGCCACTTCCTGCTCTCGCCCTGAACTAGAAAATTTCATTGACTTTGTCTCCAATTTCCACCCTTCTCTTCCCTTCACATGATCCATCTCCAATTTTTCCCTCCCTTTCTCGACTTCTCCGTCTTCATTTCTGGGGATAGGCTAGCAACCAATATTTACTATAAACCCACAGACTCCCACAGCTGGCTGGACTATACTTCCTCACAACCCACTTCCTGTAAGGATTTGATTCCATTCTTCCAGTTTCTCCATCTCCATCGCATCTGTTCGAATGATGCAACCTTCTATACTAGCATTTCTGATATGTCTTCCTTTTTCCTCAACTGAGGATTCCCCCCCAATCCCACCGCACCGTGGTTGACAGGGCCTTCAACCGGGTCTGATCTATTTCGTGCACCTCTTCTCTCAACCCTTTCCCTCCCTCACAATGATAGGGTTCCCCTTGTCCTCACCGTCCACGCCACCAGCCTGTGTATTCAACGTATCATACTCTGCTATTTCTGCCACCTCCAGCATGATGCCATCACCAAACACATTTACCCCTCTCCTCCTCTTTCAGCATTCCAAAGGGACTGTTCCCTCCGTGACACCCTGGTCCACTCCTCAATTACCCCAACACCTCCCCCCTTTCCTACTGCACCTTTCCATGCAAGCTTAGGAGGTCCAACATCTGCCTTTTTACCTCCTCCCTTCTCATCGTCCAAGGCCTCAAACACTCCTTCCAAGTGAAACAGTGATTTATTTGTACTTCTTTCAATTTAGTATACTGTATTCTCTGCTCACAATCTGGTCTCCTCTATATTGGGGAGACTAAATGCCGACTGGGTGACCACTTTGCGGAACACCTCCGCAAGTGCGACCCTGAGCTGCCTGTCGCTTGTCATTTCAATTCTCCACCTTGCTCTCACTCTGACAAAAGGTTTCTGTCCTTTGCCTGCTACTGTGTTCCAGTTCCAGTGAAGTTCAACGCAAGCTCGAGGAACAACACCTCATCTTTCGACTGGGCACTTTAAAGCCTTTTGGATTCAACATTAAGTTCAATAATTTTACCCCATTTTTTTCTTTTTTTGTGTTTTTTTGCTGGTTCATTTTTTTCTTCCCCTCAGTCTTGTTTCTTTCTTAATCCCTTTACTTTGTGTTTGAACAGCTGCTATCCTGCTATTTACCTCATCCAGACAAATCTTTTGTTTCTTTACTTCTCCCATTACCACTCCCTTTGGCTTTGTACCATGAAACCTTTTGTCATTTAGTCTCTCCTGTTCTCGAGCCCACCTTCCATTTTGTTCTTCTACCCCCCTCCCCATTTTCACTTGCTCAAAACCTACTACATTTCTAACTTTTGCCACTTCTGGTGAAAGGCCACAGACCTGAAACGTTAACTCTGTTTTTCTCTCTACAGATGCTGCCTGACCTGCTGAATATTTCCAGTATTTTCTGTTTTTATTTCAGAGTTCCAACATCCGCAGCAGTTTGCTTTTGTGTTGATGAAGAAAAGGGTAATGGTCGACAGGTATTTTTGTGCTGAAAGGCTGTTTCCATTAGGGTTCCGCAAGGCTCAGTACAGGACTAGGATCCCTGCTGTTTGTGATATATATCAACGATTTAGACTTAAATGCAGGGAGCATGATTGCACATGATATGAAAATTGGCTGTGTGGTTGATAGTGAGGAAGAAAACTGTAGACTGCAGGAAGGTATCAATGGACTGGTGAGGTGGCAGAAAAATGCCAAAAAGAATTTAATCTGGAGGATTGTGAGATAATATATATGGGAAGGACAATCAACGTAAGAGAATAACAATAACAACTTATATTTATATAGCACCTTTAACATAATAAAATGTCTCAAGGCACGCCACAGGAGCATTATAAAACAAAGCATGACACTGAGCCACAAAAGGTGATATAAGGTCAGATGACCAAAAGCTTGGTCAAAGAGGTAGGTTTTAAGGAGTATCTTAAAGGAGGAAAGTGAGGTGGAGAGGCAGAGAGGTGTAGGGAGGGTATTCCAGAGCTTGGGGCCGAGGCAACAGAAGGCGCGGCTGCCAATGGTCGAGCGATTAAAATCAAGGATGCATGACAGGCCAGAATTAGATGAGCGTAGATATCTCGGAGGGTTGTGGGGCTGGAGGAGATTACAAAGATAGGGTGGGTGAGGCTATGGAGGAATTTGAAAACAAGGATGGGAATTTTAAAAGATGTTGCTTGACCGGGAGCCACTGTAGGCCAGCAAGCACAGGGGTGATAGGGGAACAGGAATTGGTGCGAGTAAAGACAAGGGCAGCAGAGCTTTAGATGACCTCAAGTTTACGGAGAGTAGAATATGGGAAACAATGCCAAAAGTGTGTTGGAATAGTTAAGTCTAGAGGTAACGAAGGCATGAATGAAGGTTTCAACACCAGAAGAGCTGAGACAGGGGTGAAGTTGAGCAATGTTACAGAGGTGGAAATTAGAGGTCTTAGTGATGGTGCAAATATGAGGTCAGAAACTCATCTCAGGGTCCAATGTGACACTAAGGCTGCGAACAGATTGGTTCAATCTCAGACTGTTGCCAGGGAGAGGAATGGAGTCTGTAGCTAGAGAACGGAGTTTGGAGTGGGGACCGAAAACAATGGCTTCAGTCTTCCCAATATTTAATTGGTTAAAATTTCTGCTCATCCAGTACGGGATGTCAGATAAGCAGTCTGATAATTTAACAACAGTGTTGAGATAAGTTGTGGTGAGGTGGAGCTGGGTGTCATCAGCATACATGTGCCGTATTTTCGGATGGTGCTGAGGAGCAGCACTTGGATGAGAAATAGGAGGGGGCCAAGAACAAATCCTTAGGGGACACCAGAGGTCACGGTGAGGGAGCAGGAAGAGAAGCCATTGCAAATGATTCCCTGGCTACGATAAGATAGATAAGAATGGAACCAGATGAGAACAGTCCCACCCAGCTAGACGACAGTGGAGAGGCATTGGAGGAGGATGGTGTGATCAACCATGTCAAAGGCTGCAGACAGGTTGAGAAGGATAAGGAGGGAAAGTTTACCTTTGATAGAGTCACATCGGATGTAATTTGTGACTTTGATACGAACTGTTGTGTTACTGTGGCAGGGGCAGGAACCTGATTGGAGGGATTCAAACATGGAGTTCTGGGAAAGATGGGAATGGATTTTGGAGGCGACAACACATTCAAGGACTTTGGAGAGGAAAAGGAGGTTGGATATGGGATGGTAGTTTACAAGGGATCAAGAGTTGGTTTTTGGACGAGAGGGGTGATGACAGCAGATATAAAGGAGAATGGGACAACATCTGAAGAGAGAGAAACAGTTACAATTGATGCAGGGTGTCCTCAGTGTAAAGGCGGGACTTCATCTCCACAAGGACTGTGTGGTGGTAACTACTACCCATACTGTCATAGACACTACCACAGTGCTTAAATATGTTAGGAACAAATCTAGCAGTTCAAAACTGGGCATCCATGAGGTAGTGTGGGTCATCAGCAGCAGTAGAATTGTATCCACCACAATCTGTAACCTCATGGCCTGGCATATCCCTCACACTACCATTGCTATTAAGTCAGGGGACCAACCTTGACTCAATGAGGAGTGTAGGAAAGCATGCCAGGAGCAGCATCGGGCATACCTAATAATTAGGTGCTAACTTGGTGAAGCTACAACGCAGGACTACAAGCATTTTAAGCAGCAGAAGCAGCATGCTATAGACAGAGCTAAGTGATCCCGCTATCAACGGATCAGATCAAAGGTCTGCAGTAGTGCACTATCCAGTTGTGAATGGTGGTGGACAATTAAACAACTAACAGGAGGAGGAAGCTACACGAACATCCCTAGCCTCAATGATGGCAGAGCCCAGCATATGAATGCAAAACACAAGGCTGAAGGGTTTGCAACCATCGTCTGGCAGAAGTGCTGAGAGGATGATCCGTTTCGGCCTCCTCCTGAGGTCTCCAGCACCGCGGATGCCAGTCCTCAGCCAATTTGAAATCACTCCACGTGATATCAAGAAACATCTGAAGGCACTTGATACTGCAAAGGCTATGGGACCTGACAATATTCCAGCAGAAGTACTGAAGACTCATGCTCCAAAACTAACTGTACCCCTAGCCAAGCTATTCCAGTACAGCTACAACACCGGAATCTCTGTGACAATGTGGAAAGTTGTCCAGGTATGTCCTGTCCACAAGAAGCAGGTCAAATCCAATCTGGTCAGTTGCCTCCCCATCATTTCACTCTCAATTATCAGAAAAGTACTGGAAGGTGTCGTCGACAGTGCTATCAAACGATAAGTACTCAGCAAAAGCCTGCTCACGGATGCTAAGTTGGGGCTCCACCAGCACCACTCGCCTCCAGGCCTTGATCCAAACATGGACAAAAGAGCTGAATTCCAGAGGTGAGAGTGACTACCCTTGATGTTAAGGCAGCATTTGACTGAGTGTGGCATCAAGAAGCCCTAGTAAAATTGAAGTCAATGGGAATTTGGGGGAAAGCTCTCCACTAGTTGGAGTCATACCTAGCAAAAGGAAGATGGTTGTGGTTTTTGAAAGCCAATCATCTCAGACCCTGGACATGGCTGCAAGAGTTACTTAGGGCAGAGTTCTAAGTCCAGCAATCTTCAGTTGCTTCATTAATGACCTTCCCTGCATCATAAGGCCTGAAGTGGTGGTGTTCACTGATTGATTGCAGTGTTCAGTTCCATTGGCAACTCCTCATGCCCACAAGCAGCAAGACCTGGACAACATTCAATTCTGGGCTGATAATGGCAAGTAACATTGGTGCCATATAAGTGCCAGGCAATGACCATCTGCAACGAAAGAGAATCTAACCATCTCCTCTTGCCATTCAACAGCATTACCATTGCTGAATACCCCATTGTCAACATTCTGGCTACAAGAGCAGGTCAGAGGCTAGATATTCTGTGGCGAGTAACTCACTTCCTGACTTCCCAAAGCCAGTCAACCATCTACAAGGCACAAGTCAGGAGTGTAATGGAATACTCTTCACTTGACTGGATGTGTGTAGCTCCAACAATACTCAAGAAGCTGGACACCATCCAGAACAAAGCAGCCCGCTTGTTCGGCAGATCATCCACCAACTTAAACACTCACGCACTCTACCACCAGAGCACAGTGGCAGCAGTGTGTACCATCTCCAAGATGCACTGCAGCAACTGACCAAAGCTTCTTTGAGAGCACCTTCCAAACCCGCGACCTCAACCATCTAGAAAAACAAGGGAAGAGGTCGTTTTGAAGCACCGCCACCTGCAAGCTCCCCTCCAAGTCTCAAAACCATACTTACTTGGAAGTATATCGCCGTTCTTTCATTGTCACTGGGTCAAAATCCTGGAACTCCCTAACTAACAGCACTGTGGGTACATCAACACCACATAGACTACAACAGTTCAGGAAGGTGGGTCAAGGGTAATAAGGGATGGGCAATAAATGCTGGCCTTGCCAGAAATGCCCACAACCCATGAACGAATAAAAAAAAAGTTAATTGACCTTGAGCAACTATGTGAGGGTACTGAATTTCTTCTGGCATTGCTGCTAGGTTCCTCAGGGCCAGACTCCAGGAATTGCTCCAATTTCCTTCTCAGGCTGTGCCATGAGGGCCTTGGAAACATTGCATATCTCCTCCTTTCCACCTCCTGATCTAATGTCTCCAATGTCCCATCAGAAAAACTGGGAACCCTTTCTCTTTCTCATGTTTCTCCATTTTCTGTGCTTTTGCTTCTATCGAAGTCTTCCACAGGCAGTCTGCAGTAGCTTCAGAACAATGTGTGCAGCTCTCCTTTAAGCAGGGCAAGCTGCCTTTAGGGCTAGCTGAAACACATGATAGCCACACACACTGCTGGACCCCCTGTCAAACATGCAGCCAGTCAGGAGTGTGTTTCATGCTGAACTGCATGCAGAGATCAATTAGATAAGGAGGCAGCACAACGTTTGCGTGCTGCCTGTATCAGCGGGGCCGGGGACATCGTGACCCCTGCACCTCAAAATGGGCCTTGACAAAATTTTCCCCATGGTTTCTTGCCATCTCGAACTTTGTTCACCTAGATAAACACAAAAATTCACCCAAAGGAAGAAATCTATATATGTGTGTGTTTTTGAAAGTAAAAGGAAATTACAATCCAGGTGCTACAACAGAAGGTGTATTCACTAATCTGATAACTCATATAAGGTTGCACAGCCAAAACTGTGCCTGTTTTGGAAACATGAATCCTTTCAAGTGGAACAGATTAAAATATTGAGAGTTTTTCTTTTTATAGTAATGAACATGTTTATTGATGCAACTGTTTACAGTGATAACATACCCAAGCTGGTATGGTCACGCTAAAGACTCATTAGCTAAGCTGGGTTTGTGGTAATGAGCTCCATAATGACTAGTTTAACAGTCATTTGTTTATTTCAATTTGACCTCATTCTAATGATTGACAAAAGGTAGTGCTCCACAAGGATCAGAGCTGGGACCACTGTTGTTCATCATTTACATAAACAATTTGGACTCAGGAATCGAAAATACAATATCGAAATTATGAATGACATCGAATTGGAGGGTGTTATTAATACAGAGGAGGAGTGCAACGAAATACAAGAGATTAATAAACTTGTAGAATGGACACGCAATTTGAAAATTAACTTCGATACAATTAAGTATGAGGTAGTACATTCTGGTAGGTAGAATAAGGATGCAGCATACTCCTTGAAAAATTGTCTAAATGGGATAGAGGAGCAAAGGGATCAAGGGGTACAGATACACAAATAATTAAAAGTAGCAACAATAGTTCTGGTCTCCATATTATAAAAAGGATATATAGGCACTGGAGAAGGTACAAGAAAGATTGACTAGAAAGATACCAGAACTGAGAGCTTATACCCATCAGTAAGGATTGAATAAGTGGGTCTATTTTCTCTAGAAAAGAGAATGAAAGGTATCCTGACAGAGGTGAAATCCTAGAATGGTTACAGCACAAAAGGAGGTGATTTTGTCCATCATGTCTGTGCCGAGTCTCTGCAGCAGCAACTCAGCTCGTCCCACTCTCCTGCCCTTTCCCCGTAGTCCAGCAATTTATTTCTCTTCAAATAATTATCCAGTTCTGTTTTGAACTGAATCGATTGAATCTGCGTCCACTGTGCTCTCATACACTGCATTCCAGATCCTAACCACACACTGCGTAAAAAAGTTTTTCCTCATGTTGCATTTGGCTTTTTTGTCATTCAACTTAAATCGGTGTCCTCCGGTTCTCAATGCTTCCGTTATGGGAACAGTTTCTCCCTATCTACTTTGTCCAGTCCCCTCATGATTTTGAACACTTCGATCAAATCTCCTTTCAACCTTTTCTTCTCTGAGACCAACCAAAGCTTCTCCAATCTATGCATGTAACTGAAGTCCATCATCCCTGGAACCATTCTCATAAGTCTTTTCTGCATCTCTCTAAAGCCTTCCCATCCGTCCTAAGGTGTGTTGCCCAGAATTGGACACACTACTCCAGTTGATGTCGAACCAAAGGCTTACCATAACTTCCTTGCTTTTGTACCAGGAACAGGAGTAGGCCATTCAGCCTGCCCTGTCATTCAATACAACCATGTGCTAATCAACCACTTCACTGTCTTTTTCCCACACCATCCTCATATCATTGGTATTTATAGAGTCATAGAGAGATACAGCACCGAAACAAGCCCTTCGGTCCAACAAGTCCATGCCGACCGTCAACCACCCATTTATACTAATCCTACATTAATCCCATTTTTTTTCCCCTCTCACATCTCCTCAATTCTCCTACCACCTACCTACACTAGAGCAATTATTTTACAATAGCCAATTTACCTATCAACCCGCAAGTCTTTGGCATGTGGGAGGAAACTGGAGCACCCGGCAGAAACACACGCGGTCGCAAGGAGAACTTTCAAACTCCACACAGGCAGTACCCAGAACCAAACCTGGGTCACTGGAGCTGTGAGGCTGCAGTGCTAGCCACTGTGCCACTCTCAAATCTGCCAATCTCTGCTTTAAACATACTCAATGACTGAGCTTCCACAGCCCTCTGGGGTAGAGAATTCCAAAGATTCACAACCCTCTGAGTAAAGAAATTTCTCCTTATCTCTGTCTAAGTGGCTTCCCCCTTATTTTGAAATTGTGCCCCCTGGTTCGAGACTCCCCAACCAGGGGAAACATCTTACCTGCATCTACCCTGTCTATCCCTTTAACTATTTTGTAGGTTTCAATGAGATCACCTCTCATTCTTTAAAACTCTAGAGAATACAGGCCCACTTTCCCCAATCTCTCTTCATAGGACAGCCCCGCCATCTCGGGATCAAGTCTGGTGAACCTTCGTTGCACTCCCTCTATGGCAATAATATCCTTCCTAAGGTAAGGGGACCAAAACTGCACACAGTACTCCAGGTGCGGTCCAACCAAGGTTCTATACAACTGAAGCAAGACTTCACTACTCCTGCTCTCAAATTGTCTTGTGATAGGAAGGGTCACTGACCCGAGGCGTTGGCTCTGCTTCTCTTTCCGCGGATGCTGCCAGGCCTGCTGGGTGAATCCAACGTTTCTTGTTTTTGTTTCAGATTTCCAGCATCCGCAGTATTTTGCTTTTATACTATTAGCCTTAATTGCTTGCTGCACCTGCATGTTAGCTTTCAGTGACTTATTGACAAGGACACCCAGGTCCCTTTGTACATCTACACTTTCTAATCTCTTAATATTTAAGAAATATTCTTCACATCTATTCCTCCTACCAAAGTGGACAACCTCACATTTTTTCACATTATATTCCATCTGCCACGTTGTTGCCCACTCACTAAGTCTGTCCAAATTCCCTTGCAGCCGCTTTGCATCTTCCTCATAACACACATTCCCACCTAGTTTTGTGCCATTCACAAACTTGGAAATACTACATTTGGTCCCCACATCCAAATCATTGTGAACAGCTGGGGCCCAAGCACTGATCACTGTGGTACCCCACTAGTTACAGCCTGCCAATGCGAGACTGACCCGTTTATTCCCACTCTATGCTTTCTGCCTGTTAACCAATCCTGAATCCATGCCAGTATATTATCTCCTATCCCATGTGCTTTAATTTTTCTAACCAAACTCCTGTGGGGGACTTTATCAAAAGGCTTTTGAAAATCCAAGTATACCGTGTAGCAATTCTGTTAGTAACATCCTCAAAAAATTGCAACAGGTTCATCAAACATGATTTCCCATTCATAAATCATGTTGACTATGCCCACTCAGATCATTGTTATTCAAAAGTCCATTTATCACATCCTTTAGAATAGATTCTAACATTTTCCCAATGACTGATGTAAGACTAACAGGTCTGAAATTCCTGTTTTGTCTCCCCTCCCTTCTTAAATTGTGGGGTGACATTTGCTACCTTCCAATCTGCAGGGACTGTTCCAGAATCTATAGAATTTTGGAACGTGATCATTAATGCATCCACTATCTCCATAGCTACCTCTTTCAACACTCTGGAATGTAGAATATCATATCCTGGGGACTTAGCAACCTTCAGCCACATTAATTTTTTCAATACAACCTTCTTACTAATTCCTTCAATTCCTCATTCTCCCTAGTCACTTGGATTTCTGATTCTGGGAGATTTCTTGTATTTTCCTCAGTGAAGACAGACACAAAGTAATCATTTAGCTTCTCTGCCATTTTTCTATTCCCCATTATAAATTCTCCTGACTCTGCCTGTAATGGATTCACATTTGTCTTAGCCAAACGTTTTCTTTTTATGTTCTTATAGAAGCTTTTCAAGTCCATTTTTATAATTTTTGCTAGCTTGCATTCATATTCTATACTCCTTTTCTTTATCCGTTTCTTTGTCCTCCTTTGCTGTATTCTAAAATCCTCCCAATCCTCAGGTTTACAACTATTTCTGGCAACTTTATAGGCATTTCCTATAATCTTATACAATCCTTAACTTCCTTTGTTAACCACGGTTGACTGCCTTTACTTTTGGGGTTTTTGTGCCTTGAAGGAATGTATAGTTGCTGTAAACTATGTAACATTTCTTTAAAGACTATCCATTACTCTACTCTATGCCCAGGATCCCATATGCTTTATTAACCACTTTCTCAACCTGTCCTGCCATCTTCAGTGATTTGTGTACATATATCCACAAATATATAAGAAATAGGAGTATTAGTAGGCCATTCAGCCCTTCGAGCCCACTCCACCATTCAATGAGATCATGGCTGATCTTCTACTTCAACACCATTTTCCTGCACTGCCCCTGTACAGCTACAACCTTGGCATCTACTTGACAATGTGGAAAACTTCCCAGGTATGTGCTGTCCACAAAAAGCAGGACAAATCCAATCTGGCCAGTTACCACACCATCAGTCTATTCTTGATCATCAGCAAAGTGATGGAAGGTGTCATCAACAGTGCTATCAAGTGGCACTTACACAGCAATAACCTGCTCAGTGACGCTAAGTTTGGGTTCCACCAGGGCCACTTGGCTCCTGCTCCCATTACAACCTTGGTTCAAACATGGAAAAAAGAGTTGAACTCAAGAGGGGAGGTGAGAGTGACTACCCTTGATATCAAGGCAGCATTTGACCGAGTGCATCATCAAGGAGCCCTGGCAAAATTGAAGTCAATGGGAATCAGGGGGAAAACTCTCCACTGGCTGGAGTCATATCTTGCACAAAGGAAGACGGTTGTAGTTGTTGGGGGTTAATCATCTCAGTCTCAGAACATCGCTGCAGGAGTTCCACAGGGTAGTGTCCTAGGTGCAACTATCTTCGGCTGCTTCATCAATGATCTTCCCTCCATCATAAGGTCAGAAGTGGAGATGTTTACTGATGATTTTACAATGTTCAGTACCACTTGCAATTCCTCAGATACTGAAGCAGTCCGTGGCCATCTGCAGCAATATGCAGACAACATTCAGGCAAGTAACATTCGTGCCACACAAGTGCCAGGCAATGACCATCTCAAACAAGAGAGAATCTAACCATTGCCCCTTGACATTCAATGGCCCATCGCTGAATCTCCCACTATCAACATCCTGGGGATTACTATTGACCAGAATCTGAACTGGACCAGCCACATAAATACTGTGGCTACAAGAGCAGGTCAGAGACTGGGAACTCTGAGGTGAGTAACTCACCTCCTGACTCCCCAAAACCTGCCCACCATCTACAAGGCACAGGTCAGGTGTGTGATGGAATACTTTCCACTTGCCTGGATGAGCATGGCTCCAACAATACTCAAGATAACCCACAATCTCTACCACCTAGAAGAACAAGGGCAGCAGATGCATAGGAACACCACCACCTGCAATTTCCCCTCCAAGCCACACACCATCCTGACTTGGAACCGCTCCTCCACTGTCCCTGGATCAAAATCCTGGAACGCTCTTCCGAACTACCCACATCAGATAGACTACAGCGATTCAAAAAGGCGGCTCACCATAACCTTCTCAAGGGCAATTAGGATGGGCAATAAATGCTGGTCTAGCCAGTGATGCCCACATCCCATGAAAGAATAAAAAAGATTTGTCCAAGGGACTGTTAATATTGTCGCAGATTATCATATGTAAAAGTTTTGCCCACTACCAAGGTTAAACTGACTGGCCTGTTGTTCCTGGGCTTATCCTTACACTCTTTTTTTTAACATCTGCAATTCTCCAGTCTTCTAGCACCATCCCTGTATCTAAGGAGGATTGGAAGATTATGACCAGTACCTCCGCAATTTCCATCCTTACTTCCCACAGTATCCGTGGATGCTTATTGTCTGGTCCTGGTGACTTATCAGCTTGAAGGATAGCCAGCCATTCTAATACCTTCTTTTTATTAGTTTCCAGCCCATCCAATGTCACAACTTATCTCCTCTTTCGCTGTGACTTTGACTGAATCTTCTTCCTTCGTAAAGACAGGTGCAAAGTACTCATTTAGTATCTCAGCCATGCCCTCTGCCTCCCTGTGTAAATCCCCTTTTTGGTCCCTAATCGGCCCCACTTCTCCTTTTACTAACCTTTTACTATTTATATGCCTATAGAAGACTTTTGGATTTTTTTTTGGTCTTTTAGCTGCAAGTCTTTTCTCATACTCCCTCTTTGCTTCTCTATTTCTTTTTTTACTTCCCCTCTGAAACTTCTATATTCAGCCTGGTTCTCACTTGTTCTATCAACCTGACATCTGCCATATGCATCCTGTTTCTGCTTCATCTTACTCTCTATCTCTTTCATCATCCAGGGAGCTCTGGCTTTGCTTGTCCTGCCTTTCCCCTTCATGGTTATATACCTCCACTCTACCTGCACCATTTCCTCTTACTTGATCAGTATGTTCTCAGCCCAACTAAAAAAGAGGCATTGCTGGATCTGATGCTGGGAAATGTGGTGGGCCAAGTGGACCAAGTGTCTGTTGGGCAGCACTTAGGTAAGAATGATCATTGTATCATAAGGTTTAGACTAATACTGCAGAAAAGCAAGGAACCGAATAAGGTAGAATGTCTGGATCGGAACAGGGCTAATTTCAACGCGATGAGAAGGGACCTAGCCAGGGTAGAAGGGAACCAAAGACCGACAGGAAGAGCTGTATTGGAACAATGGATTATCTATAAGGAAGAGATGCTTCAGGTACAGGCTAGGAACGTTCCAACCAGGGCGAAAGGTAGGGGAACCAAGAACTGGGCTCCTAGGATAATAAGGGAGATAGAGATTATGATGAAACAAAAAAAGAGGGTGTATGATGCATGTCAGGTGAACTCATCGAGTGAAAACCAGGCATGTACAATAAGTTGACAGGGGAGGTGAAAAGGAAAATAAGACTGGCAAATAGAGAATATGAGAATAAAATGACAGTAAATATAAAAGGGAACCCAAAGATCATCTATCGGCATGTAAATAGTTGGCAAGTAGTAAGAGGCACAGGGCCTCTAAGGAAATTGAATCTGAAAAAATATCAGCAGAAGCAGAGAGAGTAGAGGCAATGGATAGGGTAAAAATCGAGAGGGGGAAGGTACTAAAAAGGCTGGGTATGCTTAGGGTAGATAAGTCACCTGGTCCAAAAGGCTTGCATCCCAGGGTGCAAAAAGAAGTGGGGACGGATATAGTAGAATGGTTTGCCATAATCTTCTAATCATCCCTGGATATGGGGGAGGTGCCAGAGGATTGGAGAGTGGCAAATGTGACACCCTTATTCAAGTAAGGGTGTAAGGGCAGCACTAGCAACTACAGGCCAGTTAATTTAACATCAATGGTTGGTACGGTTTTAGAAACAATAATCATGGAAAATATCAACAGGCACTTAGAGAGGTTCGAGTTAATTAAAGATAGCCAGCATAGATTTGTAAAAGGAAGATCATACTTGACTAATCTAATTGAGTTTTTTGATGAAGTAACAGAGGAGGTTAAGGAAGGGAATGTGGTGGATGTTGTTTATATGGATTTTAGAAAAGTGTTTGATAAGGCACCACATAAAAGACCGGTTAACAAAATCGAGGCTCATGGAATAGGATGGTTAGTGTCCATTTGGATAAAAAAATTGGCTTAAGGACAGGAAATAGCAAGTCACAGTAAATGGTTGCTTTTCAGACTGGAGGATGGTAGATAGTGGTGTTCCCCAATGGTCAGTGCTGGGACCGCTGCTTCATTTGCTACACATAAATGACTTGGATCTTGGAATACAAAGTAGAATCTCAAAATTTACCAATGACACCAAACTTAGGGGTGCAGCAAGCAGTGAGGATGATATGAACTGCCTTCTTTCTTTCTTTTGGGCCTCCTTATCTCGAGAGACAATGGATACGCGCCTGGAGGTGGTCAGTGGTTTGTGAAGCAGCGCCTGGAGTGGCTATAAAGGCCAATCTGAAGAAGGGTCACTGACCTGAAACGTTAACTCTGCTTCTCTCACCACAGATGCTGCCAGACCTGCTGAGTATTTCCAGCATTTCTTGTTTTTATTTCAGATTTCCAGCATCCGCAGTATTTTGCTTTTATTTTAGTGTTTAATTCACTGCCACTTCTCTTCCAGGAATGCCTACCTTGAAGAAGTTCTGCTCTTCTCTCCGACGGGATTTTCGTTTGTCTCTTTTACCTTGTTCACCTTCATTGCTTTCTATTTCTCTCCTGGTGTTTGATAAAGTGTCCACCAAAACTTGTTTTCACAGCCACATCTCCTTCCTCAGTGATCTGTACTAATGCTTTGTCTTTCAACACACCATTAACATATTGTTTGCCTTTGCTCCATGACCTTCTGGTCAGCTATTCTGTGACCTTGTCCTATCTACACCTTCTCCTTTGTTATCTCTTGCCCCACCCCCGCTTTACTTGCTTATAACCTTTGACATTTCTAATATTTGCCAGTTCTGAAGAAGGGTCACTGACCTGAAACGTTAGCTCTGCTTCTCTCTCCACAGATGCTGCCAGACCTGCTGAGTATTTCCAGCATTTCCTCTTTTTATTTCAGATTTCCAGCATCCACGGTATTTTGCTTTTATTATAGCAGAATAGGTAGACAGGTTGCAGATGGAATTTAATACTGACACGTGTGAGGTGATGTAATTTGAAAGAAGGAATAGGGAAAGGCAATATATATTTAATGGCAGAGTTCCAAAGAGAGTGCAGGAACAGAGGGACCTGGGCATGCATGTGCACAGATCTTTGAAGGTGGCGAGACATATTGAGAGAGTGGTTAGTAAAACATATAGGATCTTGGGCTTCATAAATACAGCGTTGAGTACAAATTCAGGGAAGTAATGCTGAACCTTTATAAATATCTGGTTAGGCCCCAACTAGAGTATTGTGTCCAGTTCTGGTCACCACACTTCAGGAAGGATGCAAGGGTCCTTGAGAGGGTTCAGTGGAGATTTACTAGGGATGGGGGATTTTAGTTACAGGGTTAGGTTGGAAAAGCTGGTGTTGTTCATCTTCGAACAAAGGAGATTGAGGGGAGATTTAATAGAAGTGTACAAGATAATGACAGCCTTAGATAAGTTTGACAAGGAAAAACTGTTCCCATTAACTAATGGTACAAGAATGGTACAAGAAGGGTGACTAAAACTAGAGGGCATAGAGTTAAGGTGAGAGGGAGGAGGTTTAAAGGGGATCAAAGGGGTAAATTTTTCACACAAAGAATAGTGGGTATCTGGAATGAGCTGCCTGAGGAGGTGGTGGAGGCAGGAACAGTAGCGACATTTAAGAGGCATCTGGACAGGTACTTGAATGAGAAAGGCATAGAGGGATATGGAATTAATGCAGGCAGGTAGGATTAGTATAGATAGGCATTATGGTCGGCATGGATGCAGTGGGCTGAAAGCCTCTTTCTGTGCTGTACAACTCTATGACTAAGAATTAGGGGACACAGATTGGAAGTTTGGGAAAAAGATGCAGGGGGAATATGAGGAAGCACATTTTTACACAGTGGGTGGTAATGACCTGGAACTCACTGCGCACAGGGGTGGTGGAAGCAGAGACGATCAATGACTTCAAAAGGAAGTTGGATGGCCACTTGAGAGAACTAGACTTGCAGGGCCATGGGGACTGAACAGGGGAGTGGGACTGACAGTATAGTTCCGTAGAGAGCCGGTATGGACTCGCTAAGCCGAATGGCCTCCTTCTGTGCCATAAATGACTCTATGACCTGATCTCTGATGAAGAAGCATAGGCACTTGATCTGACACTCATAGCTGCCACCTCAGATACTAACCCTGTGTGTGCATTAAAAGGTAGTATAGGGATGTGGGTGTCACTGGCAAGGCCAGCATTAATTACCCATTAGAAGGTGGTGGTAATTTGCCTTCTTCAACCACTGCAGACCATTTGACTTTTCTGTAGCGGTTTGATACACTCGCTAGGCTTGCTAGGCCGTTTCAAAGGGCAGTTAAAAGTCAACCACACTGCTGTGGGTTTGGAGTCACATGCAGGCCAGACTCGGTGAAGACAGCAGATTTCCTCCCCTGAAAGACATTAGTGAATCAGATGGGTTTTTAATGACAATCTGGTAGTTTCACGATCATCACTGCTGAGACTAGCTTTTTAACTTCTAGATCTATTAATTAGACTTGACCAGCCGTTATGGTGGGATTTGAACTAATGTTTATCTGGAGCATTAGTCTGGCCTCTGGATTATTAGACCACTAACATTACCCCTATGTTACCATCCCCATCCTTTCTCAGGATGACTGCATTTGTGCACCCACCACTGCCATTCTGCCAGTGCCCTTGCTCTTGCCTTTCAGCCAGCCAAGGTTGTTGTTGCATGGTGAGATGGTGCAGTCTGAAGCCTGGCCCATGAGGCCCCAAGCTACTCAATGTTGTCTTGCAAGGTCATTTGCAGTCTCTTCCAGTGAAAGTCTACAGCCATCCACCAGCCATGCAGCAGGCACAATGTGGATCACTACTCATACCTTGGTAGCCTCCTCTCAGCAAGGGCAGACATCGATGATGAAACTCAGCATTGTCTCCAGTGTGCCAGCGCAGCCTTCGGTCATCTGAGGAAAAGAGTGTTGGATGACAAAGACGTCAAACCTGGCACCAAGCTCAAGGTCTACAGGGCCACAGTGTTACCTGTCCTCTTGTATGCGTTGGAAACAGCAGACATCTCAAAGCCCTGGAGAGATATCATCAACAGTGCCTCCGCAAGATCCTGTAAATTCAGTGCAGGACAGGTGCTTCAATATCAGTGTCTTCTCTCAGGCCAACATCCCCAGTATCGATACACTGGTCATGCCTAGTCAGTTACGCTGGGTGGGCCACATCGTCCACATGCCTGACACAAGACTCCCAAAACAAGCTTTCTACTCCGAGCTCCGTTTAGACACGAGGTTACCAGGAGGGCAGAGGAAACGCTACAAGGATGTCCTTAAAACCTCCCTGATAAAATGTGACATCTCCACTGATTCATGGGAATCTCTTGCCCGAGACTGTCCGAAATGGAGAAGAAGCATCCATGAAGGTGCCAGTCAGTTCGAACAACATCAACATGCCCAGGCAGAAACCAAGTGCAAACAGCGAAAGAAGCATTCGGAAATTCGAGCATCCCATTCACTCGCCTCACCAAACACCAGCTGCCCTACCTGTGACAGAGTGTGTGGATCCAGAATTGGACTATTGAGTCACCTACGGTCCCACAACCCTGGAGTGGAAGAAAGTCATCCTCGTTCCCGAGGGACTGCCTAAGTAGAGGAAGAATATGCTGCAGGCACCCACCAGCTATGCTGCAGCCACTGGGGTAGCAGTGCATAGGAGCACCAGGGCAGGCAAAGGCACCTGTAAGACAAGCACTAAGGAAATTAACAAGGGTGAATAGTTCAATTTTGTATGTATTTCTGGAAGTGGTGTTATGGAATGGTTTTTTTTATGGTGGCTTTTATCTCAGGATTTTAGCCAAGAGAACAGTGATGGTACATAGCAGATGGATTGATAGGTGGAGAGTTTTGGACCAACTGTGATGTAGGAATGACACCTTAGGGGAAATGGTTTCTCAGTACACCCTCACGGACAACTGTCCAGAGTGAAGGGCTTCCAGATGCCTACGCCCTGCCTCCTCCTCTTTCTCCTCCTTCCACTCCCAAGGTGGTCTTTGAATGTCTGGTGGCAGGGGCTGTGCCCTCATGAGAGCTAGATTGTGGAGGATGCAGCAGGCCACTACGACTTGGACACATGCTCTGATGAGTCCTGGAGGGCGCCATCCAAACAGTCCAGGCAATGGAACCATTGCTTTAGTATGCCAATGGTGTGCTCTATGACAATCCTTATTGCTGCATGGCTCCCATTGTAGGTACGCTCTCCTTGCATGGTTGGGTGTCACAGGTGTATTAACCAGGTGTATAACAAGTATATAAAAGCAAAATACTGCAGATGCTGAAAATCTGAAGTGAAAACAAGAAATGATGGAAATACTCAGCAGGTCTGGCAGCATCTGTGGAGAGAGAAACAGAGTTAACGTTTCAGGTCAGTGTGACTTTCCTGATAGACGGCGAACTGCGAGATGCCTGCTCCCGATGGAAAGAGCCACTGATGTCGAAATTTAGGGTGACGGTGACTTTGACAGCCACTGGCAGCACCCTCGTCTTCCTGCTGCGAGGCTGCAGGTCAGGTTGTAGGAGGTGGCATAATTCAGTTGAAATAGAGAATTGTTCAGTTCTGATGAAGGGTCACTGATCTGAAACGTTAGCCAGACCTGCTGAGTATTTCCAGCATTTCTTGTTTTTATTTTATATGTGCATGAATCGCAGAAAACTAGTTTGCAGGTGCAGCAGGTGATAAGGAAGGCAAATGGAATTTTGGCATTTATTGCTAAAGGAATAGAGTATAAAAGTAGGGAAGTGTTGCTGCAACTGTACAAGGCATTAGTGAGACCGCAACTGGAGTATTGCGTACAGTTTTGGTCCTTACTTGAGAAAGGATAGTTGCATTGGAGGCAGTTCAGAGGAGGTTCACGAGATTGATTCCACAGATGGGGGGGGGGCTTGTCTTATGAAGAGAGATTGAGCAGTTTAGGCCTATACTCTCTAGAGTTTAGAAGAATGAGAGGAGATCTAATTGAGGGATATAAGATGAGTAAGGGGATTGACAAAGTAGACAGAGAGAGGATGTTTCCTCTTGTGGGCGATCTAGAATGAGAGGTCATAGTTTTAGGATAAGGGGTTGCAGATTTAAAGCAGCGATGAGGAGAAATTACTGCTCTCAAGGGGTTGTGAGTCTGTGGAATTCACTATCCCAGAGTACGGTGGATGCTGGGACATTGGGTAAATTTAAGGAGGAGATAGACAGATTTTAAATTAGAAATGGGTTGAAGGGTTATGGAGAACGGGCAGAAAAGTGGGGTTGAGGCCAAGATGAGATCAGCCATGATTGTATTGAATGGCGGAGCAGGCTCGAGGGGCTGAATTGCCTACTCCTGCTCCTAGTTCTTATGTTATATGTATAGCAAGTATCCCTTGTTACCGAGCAGCCAGCATCTGTTTCTTTGTGGTGGTGCAAAGATGGCTGACTGCTGAAGCATGAAGGTGTCGTGGCTGTTGCCAGGATAACAGGCATTCTGCAAGAAGATCTTCTGGTCATGGTTGCACACAAACTGGATGCTAATCGTGTGGTAGCCCTTGTGGTTATGAAACATCTCCCTGTTAACATGTGCGGCTTGCAGAGCCACAAGCGTGCAGATGATTGCACCCTGCACCTTTGAGAATCTATCTAGCCTGGCAATCCATGTGCTGTTTCCTCTTGCTTCTCTTTGATTAGAAGACAATGAATCACAGAATAATACAGTGCAGAAGAGGCCCTTTGGCCCACCGAGTCTGCACTGATGCATTGAAGACACCTGACCTGTCTACCTAATCCCATTTGCCAGCACCTGGCCCATAGCCTTAAATGTTATGACGGGCCAAGTGCTCATCCAGGTACTTTTTAAAGGATGTGAGGCAACCTGCCACTACCACCCTCCCAGGCAGTGTATTCCAGACTGTCACCACCCTCTGTGTAAAAAGGTTCTTCCTCAAATCCCCCTTAAACCTCCTGCCCCTCACCTTAAACTTGTGTCCCCTCGTAACTGACCCTTCAACTAAGGGGAACAGCTGCTCCCTATCCACCCTGTCCATGCCCCTCATAATTTTGTACACCTCGATCAGGTTACCCCTCAGTCTTCTCTGTTCCAGCGAAAACAACCCTAGCCTATCCAACCTCTCTTCATAGCTTAAATATTCCATCCCAGGCAACATCCTGGTGAATCGCCTCTGCATCCCTTCCAGTGCAATCACATCGTTCCTATAATGTGGCGACCAGAATTGCACACAGTACTCTAGCTGTGGCCTTACTAAAGTTCTGGACCACTCCAACATGACCTCCCTGCTTTTGTAATCTATGCCTCCATTGATAAAGACAAGTGTCCCAAATGCCTTTTTCATCACCCTATTAACCTGCCCTTCTGCCTTCAGAGTTCTATCGACAAACACGCCAAGGTCCCTTTGTTCCTCGGAACTTCCCAGTGTCAGGCCATTCATTGAATACCTCCGTGTCACATTACTCCTTCCAAAGTGTATCACCTCACACTTTTCAGGGTTAAATTCCATCTGCCACTTTTCTGCCCATTTGACCATCCCGTCTATATCTTCCTGTAACCCAAGACACTCAAGCTCACTGTTAACCACTCGGCCAATCTTTGTGTCATCCACGAACCTACTGATCCTACCCCCCACATACTCATCTATGTCGTTTATATAAATGACAAACAATAGGGGACCCAGCACAGATTCCTGTGGTATGTCACTGGACACTGGCTTCCAGTCACTAAAACAGCCGTCTGTCATCACTCTCTGTCTCCTACAGCTAAGCCAATTTTGAATCCACCTTATCAAGTTACCCTATATCCCATGTGCATTTTGATTGTCTCCCATGTGGGACCTTGTCAAAGGCTTTGCTGAAATCCATGTAAACTACATAAACTGCACTACCCTCTCTCCTTCAATATGGGGCCCCTGTGACCTTCCTGATAGATTGTGAACTGTGAGATGCCTGTTCCCGATGGAAGAAGCCACTGATGTCAAAATTTAGGGTGATGGTGACTTTGACAGCCACTGGCAGCACCGTCCTCTTCCTGCTGTGAGGCTGAAGGTCAGGTTGTAGGAGGTGGCATAATTCAGTGACCACCTTCTTGTTGAAATACAGAATTACAGAATTGTTACAGCAGAGAAGGAGGCCATTGGCTCATTGTGTCTGCACCGGCCCTCCAAGTGAGCAATTCACTTAGTGCCATTCCCCCACCTTCTCCCCATAACGCTGTAAATTCTTCCTTTTCAGGTAACTATCTAATTCCCTTTTGAATGCCTCAATTGAACCTGCCTCCTCCGTACTCTTTGGCAATGCATTCCAGATCCTAACCATTCACTGCGTGAAAAAGTTTATCCTCATGTCGCCAATGCTTCTTTTGCCATTTACCTTAAATCTGTGCCCTCTCATTCTTGATCCTTTCATGAGTGGGAACAGTTACTCTCTATCTACTCTGTCCAGTCCCCTCATGATCTTGAATACCTCTATCAAATCTCCTCTCAGCCTTCTCTTCTCCAAGGAAAACAGTCCTAACTTCTCCAATCTATCTTCATAACTGAAGTTCCTCATCCTTGGAACCATTCTTATGAATCTTTTCTGCATTCTCTCCAACGCTTTTGCATCTTTCCTTAAATGCAGTGCCCAGAACTGGATGCGATACTCCAGCTGAGGCCGAACTGGTGTCTTATACAAGTTCAACATAACCTCCTTGCTTTTGTAGCCTATGCCCCTATTAATAAAACCCAGGATACTATATGCTTTATTGACAGCGCTCTCTCAACCTGTCCTGTCACTTTCAATAACTTATGCACATATACACCCAGGTCCCTCTGTTCCTGGACCCACTTTAGAATTTTACCAGCCCATCTATATCGTCCTGTAATCTAAGGCTTTCCTCCTCACTATTTACGACACCACCAATTTTTGTGTCATCTGCAAACTTACTGATCATACCTATTACGTTCACGTCTCAATCATTAATGTACACGACAAACAGCAAGGGTCCCAGCACGATCCCTGGGGTACACCACTGGTCACAGGCTTCCACTCGCAAAAACAACCCTCAACCATCGCCTCCTGCCACTAAGCCAATTTTGGATCCAATTTGACAAATTGCCCTGGATCCCATGAACTCTTACCTTCTTAACCAATCTCCCATGCGGTACCTTATCAAAAGCCTTACTGAAGTCCATGTAAACTACATCAACTGCTTTACCCTAATCTACACATCTAGTCACCGTCTCAAAAAATTCAATCAAGTTTGTTCGACACAATCTCCCCCTGACAAAGCCATTCTGACTATCCCTTATACAGCTACATCATAACCTCCCTGCTCTTATATGCTGTGCCTCGGCTAATAAAGGCAAGTATCCCATAAGCCTTCCTAACCACCCTATCTACCTGTGCTGCTGCCTTCAGTAATCTTTGAACAAGTACACCAAGGTCCCTCTGACCCTCTGTACTTCCTAGGGTCCGACCATCCATTGTATATTCCCTTGCCTTGTTAGTCCTCCCAAAATGCATCACCTTACACTTCTCAGGATTAAATTTCATTTGCCACTGCTCTGCCCATCTTACCAGCCGACCTTTGATTCCAATTTATTCGGCCCAGATCCATTCTTACCCCATTGAAGTTGGCTTTCCCCCAGTTATTATTCTTACTCTAGATTGTTGTTTGTCCTTTCCCATAGCCAACCTAAATTTTATGATGCAATGATCATTATCCCCCAGAAATTCTCCTGATATCTGATCCACTTAGCCCACCTCATTCCCAAGAACCAGGTCTAGCAGTGCCTCCTTTCTCATTGGACTGGAAACATACTGCTGTATAAAATTTTCCAGAACACACTCTAGGTACTCCTGCCCCTCTCTACCCATTACACTGCCACTATCCCAGCCTATATTCAGATAATTAAAGTCCCCTATGACTGCTCTATAATTCTTCACCTCTCTGTAATTTCCTTGCAAATTTGTTCCTCTACATCCTTTCCACTAGTTGGTGGCCTATAGACTACACCGAGCAATGTAATTACACCTTTTTTTGTTCCTTAGCTCTAGCCAAATAGATTCTGTCCTTGACCCCTTTGGGATATCCTTTATCTCAAGCCCCGTAATGCCCTCCTTACTGCCACTCCTCCCCCTTTTCTCCTTCCCTATCTTTCCTGAACACCACGAATATGTAACACCCAGTCCTGACCTTCTTTGAGCCAGATCTCCATAATAGCCGCATCATCATATTCCCACGTTAGTCTGCGCATGTAACTCACCAATCTTCTGAACTACACACCGTTCATTCACATACATGCACATTAACCCTGATTTAGACATTATTACTCCCTCCCCTACTCTGCCCCCACCTAAATAACTTACTTTTCCCTATAGTGCTATCTATCTCTCCCAGTATTCTGTGCACATTAGTAGTACTGTCTAACACTTCCACCTTATTCCTCTTTTATACTTCTGGTGCTCGTGCCCATCCCCCTGCTAATTTAGTTTAAACTCTCCCCAGCCACACTAGTGAACTTCCCTGTGAGGACATTGGTCCCAATCCAGCTGAGGTGCAAACCGTCCTTTGCCATAACTGGTCCCAATGCCCCAGGAGACTGAAGCCCTCCTTCCTGCATCATGCTTCCAGCCACGCATTGATCCTCCCTATCTTCCAATTTCTACTCTGGCTAGCACATGGCACTGGGAGGAATTCAGAGATTACTACCGTCGAGGTCCTACTCTTTAATATCCTCCCAACTCCTGAAAATCTGACCATAGGAACGCAATACCTGGCCTTGCTATGTCATTGGTCCCAACATGCACCACAACTTCTGGCTCATTCCCTTCCCCCTGCAGAATATCCTGCACCCTCTCCATGATGTCCTTTATCCCAGCAGGAGGGAGGCAACACACCATTCAGGACTCAAGATAACGGTTACAGAAATATCTATCTGTCTCCCTGATTATGGAATCACCCTCTTATACAGTCCGTTGCCCATTGGTGCCATGGTTTGGATTGCACTCCTTCAAGGCATCTCAAACACTGTTCCTGGCTGAGGTGGAGGTAGGAGAAATCCTCCTAAATACCCTTGGTATGTAGGACCTTCTTTTGAGAGCCCTCCTCCTCTTCCCTCTGTGTACTGCTTCCCTGCTCTGCTGCCTATGCTTCATTTTCAAGTCATGCTGCAGCCCAAAACTTACAGCAAATCTAGCCATTAGTGAAGCAGGCTTTCTCCTGACAGGGCAAACTACTCCTCTGACCTCCTTTTCAGGATCCAGCACCATTCCCTTGAAAATTCAAAAAGTTAGCAAAACTCCTCCAAGAACACAACATGATACTTCCACTAACTATACACCAGCTAAAGTAAGTTAAAACGATCTCATCTGAAGTTTGACTGTTAAGCCTTTTAAATAGGGCGAGTGGAGGGTCCCTTGAGCAGCTGAATGCATGTTTAGCTGGAAGCTATCTGAGTGGGTGTTGACTAGATCTGCCCGGTCTAGAATGGCAGATAGCGTGCCAAATCGGTGTTAAGAGACTTGGTTGATGCCATAATCCACCCACTCTGCATGCTTCTAGTGAACACATGGCACGCCAGCATTAGCACCCTGTCAGCCAGGGGGTGCCGTGCTGACTGCGCCATAAGTGGTTGGAAGCATCCTTGCTGACTTTTTTTTTCAGTTCGTGGCTCCCGTAGTACTGGCACCAGCAGTACTAGGGAGACTAATTACATGGCCCATGTTTCCATTTCCGTCCCCTGGTGCCAGCAACCTAGGTCAGAGGATGAGGGGAATGATGAGGAGGACAAGAAGGAGTAGGAGAAGGATCAGGAGGGCGAGGAAGGAGACATTGCTGGATCTGGTTTTGAGAAATGAGGTGGGTTAAGTGGATCAATGTCAGTAGGAGAACATTTAGGGAACAGTGGTCATAGTATTAAAAGGAGAAGCAAAATACTGCGGATGCCGGAAATCTGAAATAAAAACAAAAAATGCTGGAAATAATCAGCAGGTCTGGCAACATCTGTGGAGAGAGAAGCAGTGTAAACGTTTCAGGTCAGTGACCCTTCTTCAGAACTAGTAGCTTATGAGCCCAAGCCTGGATATTGTCCAGTTCTTGCCTCATTTCTACATGGACTGCTTCAGTATCTGAAGAGTGTGAATGTTACTGAGCATTCATCAGTGAATATCCCCATTTCTGACCTTATGATTGAAGGAAGGTCTTTGATGAAGCAGCTCCAGATGGTTGAGCCTAGGACACTACCCTGAGGAACTCCTGCAATGATGTCCTGGAACTGAGATGACTGACCTCCAACAACCACAATCATCTTCCTTTGCACTAGGTACGGCTCCAACCAGCGGAGAATTTTCCCCTGATTCCCATTGACTCCAGTTTTGCTCGGGCTCCTTGATGCCATACTCAGTCAAAAGCTGCCTTGATGTCAAGGGCAGTCACTCTCACCTCACCTCGTGAGTTCAGCTCTTTTGTCCATGCTTGGACTAAGACTGTAATAAGGTCAGGAGCTGAGTGGCCCTGGCGGAACCCAAACTGAGCATCACTTAGCAGGTTATTGCTAAGCAAGTGCCGCTTGATAGCACTGTCGACCACACCTTCCGTCGCTTTACTGATGATCAAGAGTAGACTGATGGGACTGTAATTGGCTGGGTTGAATTTTTCCTGCTTTTTGTGTACTGGGCATACCTGGGCAATTTTCCACATTGCCGGGTGGATGCCAGTGTTGCAGCTGTACTGGAACAGCTTGGCTAGGGGCATGGCATATTCTGGAGCACAGATCCTCAGTACTATTGCCAGAATGTTGTCAGGGCCCATAGCCTTTGCAGTATCCAGTGCCTTTAGTCGTTTCTCGATATCACGTGGAGTGAATTGAATTGGTTGGAGACTGGCATCTGTGATGCTGGGGACTTCAGGAGGAGGCCGAGATGGATCATCCACTCGGTACTTCTGGCTTAAGATTGTTGCAAATGCTGCAGCCTTATTTTTTGCACTGATGTGCTGGCTCCCCCATCATTGAGGATGGGGATATTTGGAGCAGCCTCCTCCAGTTAGTTCTGATGACGGGTCACTGGCCTGAAATATTAACTCTGCTTCTCTCTCCACAGATGCTGCCAGACCTGCTGAGTATTTCCAGCATTTCTTGTTTTTATTCCTCCAGTTAGTTGTTTAATTGCCCACCACGATTCACGACTGGATGTGGCAGGATCTGATCCGTTGGTTATGGGATCACTAAGCCCTATCTATCACATGCTGCTTACGCAGTTTGGCACGCAAGTAGTCCTGGGTTGTAACTTCACCAGGTTGACACCTCATTTTGAGGTATGCCTTGTGCTGCTCCTGGCAAGCCCTCCTGCACTCTTCATTGAACCAGGGTTGATCCCCCGGCTTGATGGTAATGGTAGATTGGGGATATGCCGGGCCATGAGGTTACAGATTGTGGCTGAGTACAATTCTGCTGTTGCTGATGGCCCATAGCGCCTGATGGATGCCCAATTTTGCACTGCTAGATCTGTTCGATATCTATCCCATTGAGCATGGTGGTGGTGCCACACAACACGATGGAGGGTATCCTCAATGTGAAGAGGGACTTTGTCTCTACAAAGACTGTGCGATGGTCACTCCTACCAATACTATCATGGACAGATGCATCTGCAACAGGCAGATTGGTGAGGATGAGATCAAGTATGTTTTTCCCACTTATTGGTTCCTTCCCCACCTGTCGCAGATCCAGTCTAGCAGCTATGTTCTTTAGGACTCAGCCAGCTTGGTCAGTAGTGGTGCTACCGAGCCACTCTTGGTGATGGACATTGAGGTCCATCACCCAGAGTACATTCTGTACCCTTGTCACCCTCGGGGCTTCCTCCAAATGCTGTTCAACATGGAGGAGTACTGATTCATCAGCTGAGGGAGGGCGGTAGGTGGTAATCAGCAGGAGGTTTTCTTGCCCATGTTTGACCTGACGCCATGAGACTTCATGGGGTCTGAAGTCGATGTTGAGGACTCCAAGGGCAATTCCCTCCCGACTGTATATCCTGGTCTGTGAGACAGCTCTCCCAAGTGTGGGTACAGTCAAGGTACAGTTCCACACGAAGGAAAGGTAGAGCAACCAAAGCCAGAGCTCCCTGGATGACAAGAGACAGTGAGTAAGGGTAAGAAGTACAAGAGTGCACATAGAGTCATTGAGTCATACAGCATAGAAAGAGGCCTTCGGCCCACAGCGTCCATGCTGACCATAATGCCTATCTATACTAATCCCACCTGCCTGCATTGATTCCATATCCCTCGATGCCTTGTTCATTCAAGTACCTGTCCAGATGCCTCTTAAATGTTGCTACTGTTCCTGCCTCCACCACTCCTCTGTAAATGAATTCCAGATACCCACGATTCTGGTCAGTACCTCTGCTATTTCCACTGTTCCTTCCCTCAGTAATCCTCATACATCCCATCCAGACCAGGTAACTGTTCTACTTTATTATGGTACAATAAGTGCTGAATTGAAAAGTGTTAACTGAACCTGGTTGTTCAGTGACTCTAATTAATGTCAGTCTCCATGGAGCCTAATTGTGTCACTGGAGGGTTTCCTTCTTCTATTAATAAGGGACTTCTTTCAATGTGTTATCCCATAGTGTCAGTGGGAGCATCACGCTCGGCACTAACAGGGATCAGCTGCTCCAGAGAGAGGGAGCGGATAGATCAGAATCTGAGAACAATAGATTGGAATGTTACAAAAATGGATCAGAATCTGAGTCCAATAGATTGGAATGTTACAACAATGGGTCAGAATCTGAGAACAGTAGATTGGAATGTTACAACAATGGACAGGAGTTTCATCTGGGAGTTTGACTATCTTTCTGCAAATTATGATTGGCTATCATTAACATCTCGGATCAGATACACACTTTGGATTATTCAATACATTTACTATCCCATCCTTGCTATTGTTGGTGTTCCTGGTAAGTCTCTCTATCCAGCTACTAATTCTATAAACCATGTTTAACTGCATACTGCTCTTGTTATTTATTCTCCCCTCCTTGCTGCTGTTGTTACTCCTGGTGAGTCTCTGCTACTGGGTATGGACTCTGAAAAACTGTTGCTAACTGTATTGTTGTACCTGTAATTTACTCTCTTATTGTTGCTGCCGTTGGTGTTCCTGGAAAGTCCCTGTGTAGAGCTATGAGATCGTAGACAACTTTTTCACTGCATTGCCGTTCTTGTAATTTTACTATTTGGTCCCCATCACAAACTATGCTCCCCATCTACGGACTCCATCTCCCTCTCTGCCTAATATCTGAGGCTGAATGAGACTGTTCACAATCTTGGCGATACTTTTGACTCTGAGTGAGTTTAGATCTCATATCCTCTCCAGTATCAATCCTGTCTACTGCCAGCTCTATAATATTGTCCCCTTCCACAATCCATCAGCTGCAGAAACACTTATCCCGCCTTTGTAAAATTCACTGTCCTAATGTTACCCTTGTCAGCCTCCCAGTTGTAAACTTTCAGAGACCACAGCCCATCCAAAGCTCTTCTGCCTAACTCTCAGTGAATCCTATTCACCCCATCTCCCTCGCACCCACCTCATCTACATTGGCTCCTCGTCTGGGAGTATTTCGCCTTTTATATGATCACATCTCCAATTTCTCTCTGAGTTTCCCACATTCCTCCGCGTTCCCCATAAAGTAAATTTCTGTCCCTCTGTCTCTCTCCCTGGCCATGATTTTGGGCTCAGTTGAGCCACTGGTGTCAGTGCTACAAAGCCAGAAACTGTACAATGGTGCGGGGAAAGCTGCTGGTCACTTCCAGCGTGTCTCACATGGAGCTGCATGTTGGGCAGGGCACCTGGCAGCTTGATAGGCTGGGTTTATTTTCCCTGTAGTGAAGGAGGCTGAGAGGGGACATGATAGAGGTATATAAAATTATGAGAGGCATAGATAGGGTAGATAGCCAGAGTCTGTTTCTCATGGTAGGGGTGACTAAAACTAGAGGGCATAGATTTAAGGTGAGAGGGAGGAGGTTTAAAGGGGATCAAAGGGGTAAACCTAGACTTGGGTGTACAGGGCACAATTTCAAGATTTGGAGATAACAGGAAGTTTGGAAGTATTGTGAACTGCAAGGAGGACAGTGACAGACTTCAAGTGGATGTAGACCTCTGGGTGGAATGGGCGGACACGTGGAAGATGGAATTTAATGCAGAGAAGTGTGAAGTGATTCATTTTGGTAGGAAGAACCTGGAGTGACAATATAAGATAAGGGATACAATACTAAAGGGGATGCTGGAGCAGAGAGACCTAGGGTATATGTGCACAGATCATTGAAAATGGCAGGGCAGGCTGAGAAAGTAATTAAAAAGGCATACTGGATCCTGGGTTTTATCAATAGAGACATAGGGTGCAAAAGCAAGGAAGTTATGATGAATCTTTAAAAAACACTGGTTCTTCTTTAACTGTAGTATTGTGTCCAATTATGGGCACCGCACTTTCGGAAGGATGTGAAGGCATTAAAGAGGATGCAGTAAAGATTTATGAGAATGGTCCCAGTGATGAGGGACTTCAGATACGTCGATAGATTGGAGAAGCTGGGATTGTTCTCCTTAGAGAAAAGAGGTTGAGAGGAGATTTGATGGAAGTGTTCAAAATCATGAGGGATTTGGACAGAGTAGATCGAGGGAAACTGTTCCTATTGGCGGCAGGGTCAAGAACCAGAGGAAACATATTTAAAGTGATTGGCAAAAGAACCAATGGCGACATGAGGAAAAACTTTTTTATGTAGCAAGTGTTTAGGATCTGGAATGCACCACCTGAAAGTCTGGTGGAGGCAGATTCAATTGTGGCTTTCAAAAGGGAATTGGATAAACAGCTGAAAAGAAAACATTTGCAGGGCTACAGGGAAAAGGCAGGGGAGTGGGACTAGCTGAGCTGCTTTTGCAGAGTCGGCATGAACACAAAGACCGGATGGCCTCCTTCTGTGCTCTATAATTCTATGAAAATGAGGATGATGATGATGGAAAATAAAATGAGGATGAGAAGGAGCAGCATGTTGATAGAACAGGGGGTGCATGAGGAAAAGGAGGTAGTGTTGAAGAAGAAGGAGGATGATGAGAATAAGAAATGTGAATTATGCTCATGAAGGAAATTAGGAGGAGAATAATGGGTTAGAATGATGAAGTGGATGAGGAGCAGAAGGATAATGATAACTCTTATTTCAATTTCTATTGGCACCTTTGCAAGAAAATGGCCCGATGTCATTTACAGATGGATAAGTGGACATTGAGCAGAAAGTAAGGGAGAAGTGGGGAGAGCTGACCGAAGATGCAATCTAAGCAGCAGGGTTTGAGAAGGTCTTTGAAAGCAGTGGTAGGGGAAATGATTCAAAGCGTGAGGTCCAGAATCTTGAGGGAAGCAGAGGAGATGTAGTGACTGGGCACTCTGCCAGCAGTGGTGAACTGGAAAGAGGAAGGAACATAAATTGGGACAGTCAAAAGAATGGAGGGTGCATGCTAGGACATAGGTTTGTATAAAACTGCAGAGTCAGGATGCAGTGAGGCCATGGAGATACCTGAGGTTCAGAAGAAGAATTGTGTTGGAGGGTAGGGTGTCAACCAGTGGAGGCCTGAATGAATGGAAGTTCAGGTAGATTACAGGTTGTGACATTTTGGGTACATTTTTGAAGGCGAGACTATTTATCCCTCAAGCAACATCATTAAAACAGATTATCTGGTAGGGGTCATTTATCTCATTGCTGTTTGTGGGATCTTGCTGTGCACAAATGGGCTGCTGCATTTCCTACATTACAAATGTGACTAGCACTTCAAAAGTGGCTGTAAAGTGCTTTGGGCGGTCCTGAGGTTGTGAAAGAAGCTATAGGAACACAAGTCCTCTCCTGCTTTCTCCTTCAAAGTTGTGAATGAGAGTTTTAGCAGCTGCACGAGGTGGGGTAAGACAAGGGCAGGTAATATTCTCAAGGTGGAAGTAAACAGTTTGGCAATGACCGAATAGGAATTTTGAGGTTTAACTCTATATTGAGCAGGACATTGGGGCTGTGCTGCTTTGGGTTCAGTCAGAGTGAGCAGCTGGGATGAGAAACGGAATCAGCATCTGACGTGTGAAGTGTCTGGCAGGAGCCACAAGAGGATGGCTTGTGTCTTGTCAATGTTTAGCTGGAGAAAGTTGTGCCTCATCCAAGGCATGGTATGTGCCAGGCAGTAAGACAGAGAGCACAATGCTAGTTGTGATATGGTAGCATAGTCATTATGTTACTGGACTTAATAATCCAGAGAGTGTGAGAATTTGAATTCAGTTTTTAAAAAATCTGGAAATAAAATTTGGTATCGGTAAAAGTAACCATGCACCCATCGGATTGTCATAAAAACCCAAATAGTTCACTAACGAAGAGGAAACCAGCCTGAGCCTATATGTTTTTTTTATTCGTTTGTGGATGTGGGTGTTGCTGACTGGGCCAGCACTTATTGCCCATCCCTAATTGCCCTTGAACTGACTGGCTTGCTAGTCCATTTCAGAGGACATTTAAGAGTCAACCACATTGCTGTGGGTCTGGAGTCACATATAAGCCAGACCAGGTAAGGGCGGCAGATTTCCTTCCCTAAAGGACATTAGTGAACCAGATGGGATTTTACAACAATCGACAATGGTTTCATGGTCACCATTAGACTAGCTTTTCATTCCAGATTTATTCATTGAATTCAAATTTCATCATCTGCCGTGGTTGGTGTCATACCGAGCACAAAAGAAGATGGTTGTGGTTGTTGGAGGACAATCATCTCAGTCCCAGGACATCACTGCAGGAGTTCCTCAGGGTAGTATCCTAAGCCCAACAATGACCTTCCCTCCAAAATAGGATCAGAAGTGGGGATGTTCGCTGATGATTGCACAAGATTCAGCACCAATCACGACTCCTCAGATAATGAAGCAGCCCCTGTCCTTTGCGCTAGGTATGACACCAACTACAGCAGATGGTGAAATTTGAATTCAATTAATAAATCTGGATTTAAAAGCTAGTCTAATGGTGACCATGAAACCATTGTCGATTGTTGTAAAAACCCGTGTCCCCAGAGCATTAGCCTGGGCTCTGGATGACTAGTCCAGTGACATTACCACTATGCCACTGACTCCAGTCCCACACCAATGTGGTTCATTATTAACTTTTTTGTATTCGTTTGTGGGATACGGGCATCGCTGGTATGCCAGCATTTATTGTCCATCCCAAACTACCCTTGAGAAGTTGGTGTTGAGCTGCCTTCTTGAACCGCTGCAGTTCTTGGGGTGTAGGTACACCCACAGTGATGTTGGGAAGGGAGTTCCAGGGTTTTGACCCAACGACAGTGAAGGAATAGCGACATAGCTCCAAGTCAGGATGGTGTGTGGCTTGGAGGGGAAATTGCAAGTGGTGATGTTCCCAGTCATCTGCTGCCTTTGTCCTTCCAGGTGGTCGAGGTTGCGGGTTTGGAAGGTACTGTCACTGTGCGTCAGTGATGAAGGGACTGAATGTTGAAGATAGTGGATTGGGTGCCAATCAAGCATGCTGCTTTGCTCTGGATGGTGTCGAGCTTCTTGAGTGTTGTTGCAGCCACACTCATGCAGGCAAGTGGAGAGTATTCCATTACACTCCTGATTTGTGCCTTGTAGATGGTGGACAGGCACTGGGGAGACTGGAGGTGAGTTACTAGATGCAGAATTCTTAGCCTCTGGCCTGCTCTTGCAGTCACAGCATTTATGTGGCTGCTCCAGTTCAGTTTCTGGTCAATGGTAACTCCCAGGATGTTGGTAGTGGGGGTTTCGGAGATGGGAATGCCATTGAACATCAATGGGAGATGGTTAGATTCTTTCTTGTTTGAGATGGTCATTGCCTGGCAATTGTGTTGTGCGAATGTTACTCATCACTTATCACCCCAAGCCTGGATGTTGTCCAGGTCTTGCTGCATATGGACATGGGCTGCTTCATTATCTGAGGAGTCGCGAACGGTGCTGAACTTTGTGCCATCATCAGCGAACATCCCCACTTCTGACCTTATGATGGAGGGAAGGTCATTGATGAAACAGTTGAAGATGGTTGGGCCTAGGACACTCCCCTGAGGAACCCCTGCAATGATGTACTGGGACTGAGATGATTGACCTCCAAAAACCACAACCTTCTTTCTTTGCGCTAGGTATGACTCCAACCAGCAGAGAGTTTTTCCCTGATTCCCGTTGACTCCAGTTTTGCTAGGGCTCCTTTATGTCACACTCAGTCAAGGGCAATAAATGCTGACCTAGCCAACGACACCCACATCCCATGAATGAATTTTTAAAAATGCTGCCTTGATGTCAAGGGCAGTCAATCTCACCTCATCTCAGTAGTCAGCTCTTTTGTCCATGCTTGCACCAAGGCTATAATGAGGTCAGGAGCTGAGTGGTCCTGGAAGAACCCAAACTGAGCATCAGTGAGCAGGTTATTGCTGAGCAAATGCCACTTGATAGCACAGTCGACGACCCCTTCCATCACTTTGCTATGATCAAAAGTAGACTGGGTTGGATTTGTCCTGCTTTTTGTGGACAGGATATACCTGGGTAATTTCCACATTGCCGGGTAGATGCCAGTGTTGTAGCTGTACTGGAACAGCTTGGCTGGAGGCATAGCTAGTTCTGGAGCACAAGTCTTCATTATTATTGCCGGAATGTTGTCAGGACCCATAGCCCCAGGTGTATCAAACTGCGTTCAAAAGGGTGGCACAGTGGCGCAGTGGTTAGCACCGCAGCCTCACAGCTCAAGCGACCTGGGTTCAATTCCGGGTACTGCCTGTGTGGAGTTTGCAAGTTCTCCCTGTGTCTGCGTGGGTTTCCTTCGGGTGCTCCGGTTTCCTCCCACATGCCAAAGACTTGCAGGTTGATAGGTAAATTGGCCATTATAAATTGCCCCTAGTATAGGTCGGTGGTAGGGAAATATAGGGACAGATGGGGATGTGGTAGGAATATGGGATTAGTGTAGGATTAGTATAAATGGGTGGTTAATGGTCGGCACAGACTCGGTGGGCCGAAGGGCCTGTTTCAGTGCTGTATTTCTCTACAAGGGAGGCACATCACCATTTGGGGCAACTGGGGCTGGGTAACTAAATTTCATTCCAGCAGTAATGAGGGCTCGACAGCAAAATAGATCAGAAGAAAAATGTAAAAAAATGAAGCAAATTTACCAAAAAAAGTTCAATTACAGTGGAAATTAAAACAGAGCAAATTTCTGAATCAGATGATCATTAGGCTCCTAACAGCAGATCAATCTCACTAACTCACACCCCTCCACCACTGCCTTCGCACTGTATTCCTCAATCCCTGCTCGCTCCAGATATGCGTTTATAACTGGCCCTGAAGTTTTTGCTTTAGTTTTGGTAGGAGAAATGGTACAAAGAAAAATCGGAAGAATCTCCACAGTAATTCAGGGCCACTGTCATTTGACCCCATTTACAATGTCTTCTCCAATGTCCTTCCCTGGTACTTCATCCACAACTCGATTTTTCCTCTTGCATGGAAACATTCCGCCCGTTCTCCTTTCTTACTCTTACATTCCTTGTCTTTTTAAGCTTGTGTTCCCTGGCATGTGAACCCTTCACCATAGTAAATACATTTGGCTGCATGAACTTTTCTCAATCCCCTCGACTGGGACTGCGCGTCTGTACGTGTGACTCTGTGTTGTAAATTGGCAAGTGGTGTGTCGAAGGGTGAAGTGCACCAGTGCAACATGACATTTAGCTGAGGGTATTTTCGTGGGCGAGGTACATTTACGTTTACGCTTCTAATTCACTTCCATGTGCTAAACAAACAGCCGAGCTGCAGGTTGAGGTGTTTATTAGCAAGTGAAAGCTGTCTGATGCAAAGAACATGCTGGAGATGTCTAAATTTATCACTATTATAGCAGCTCTCAGTGAGTTTACATTTAAAGAGAAAGTTAATAAGGAATGGGAAAAGCTCATTCAGCCAGCCAGTGGAGCCCATTCCCTCCAAAATACCAAGTACAATTCATTATCATAGCCTCTGACGAACTCAACCAGAAGGTCTTGAGGAAGGTATTTTAAGTGTGGTATAATTTCCAAAAAGTCAGACTTGCTCCAAATACTCTTGCCACATACTAAATAACAATAAATCGTGCTCCATAAATGATGACCTTGGCCTGAATCCACCTGTATAATAATCGCTCTCCTTTTCTTTGAAAGTGCAAAGTGAAAGAGGGTACTGGGTATGGTAGCCTGGTGGCTATGTTACTGCAACTGTAATCCAGAGATGTGATCTAATAATCTAGAGAATGGCAGTTCAAATCCCACTGTGGCAGAATTTGAATTCAGTTTAAAAAAACATGGAAATAAAAAGTTCTTCTCAGTAAAAATAACATGAAACAGAAGTAAAAACTCAACTGGTTCACTATTGCCCTTTAGGAAGGAGACCTGTCATCCTTACGTCCTGTTCTAGGCCGATATGTGACTCCAGATCCACAGTAGCATTGGTAACTTTTAACTGCTCTCTAGAGTGGACAAGCTGGCACTGCCACCCAACACCAACTTGCATTAATATAGCACCTTGAATGCAGTAAAATGTCTCAAGGCACTTCACAGGGTCGAAATTCGACAAAAATTGACAGCAAGTCACAAAAAGCGATATGAAGGAAGGTGACAAGTGGTAGGTTTTAAGCAATGACTTAAAGGAAGAGAAAGGTAGAGAGATTTAGGGAGGGAATTCCAGAGCTGAGGGCCTAGGCAGCTGAAGAAATGGCTGTCAGTGGTGCAGTAATGAAAATTGGGGATACACACTAAGCCAGAATCGGAGGGGCACAGAGACCTTGGCAGGTTGTAGAGCTGGAGGAGGTTACAGAGTTAGGGAGGGGTAAGGCCATGAGGGATTTGAACAACACAACCCAGCTTCTTTTCTCTGCTATAAACTCCTCTCCCCTGTCTCCTCCACCCTCACCACTGAAAAACAGGTGCAAAGAACTCAGGGACTTCTTTGTTACTAAGACTGAGACCATCCGATTAGCTGCCTCTGTTACTTCACTTCATTCCACTAGCTCACTGGGCCAAATAGAGTCATTGAGTTATACAGCACAGAAACAGGTCCTTAGGCCCATTGTGTCCGTGCCGGCCATCAAGCACCTATCTACTCTAATCCCATTTTCCAGCACTTGGCCTGTAGCTTTTTATGCTATGGTGTTTCAAGTGCTCATCTAAATACGTCTTAAATGTTGTGAGGGTTCCTGCCTCTACCACCCCTTCCATATGTTCCATATTCCAACCACCCTCTGGGTAAAAACATTTTTCCTCAAATCCCCTCTAAACCTCCTGGTCGTTACCTTAAATCTATGCCCCCTGGTTATTGACACCTCCGCTAAGGGAAAAAGTTTCTTCCTATCTACCCCATCTATGCCACTCATAATTTTGTATACCTCAATCAGGTCCCCCCTCAGCCTTCTCTCCTCTAAGGAAAACAACCCTAGCCTATCCAGTCTCTCTTCATATCTCCTCTAAAGTTTCCCCCTGCCTTAGCCCTAACCTTGTAACATTCCCTAGTTTCTCTCCTATCTTCCCTCATCCTATCTTGTCCATGAGAGCTACTTCCTCCTTTCTCGACCCTGTTCACACTAAACTACTGACTATCAAACTTCCCCCTCCTGGTTCCCATATTTACTGATACTCTCCTCAAAAACAAACCCTTGACTCCTCTGTCCTTGCAAATTACTGCCCCATCTACAACCTTCCTTTCCTCTCCAAAGTCCTTGAACACGTTGTTGCTTCCCAAATCCATACCCATCTTTCCTGGAACTCCATGTTTGAATCCTTCCAATCAGGTTTCTGCTCCTGCCACAGACCGAAACAGCTCTTAGCATAATCACAAATGCTATCCTATACAACTGTGACAAAGTTAAATGATCTCTCTTCATTTTTTAACCTGTTTGTAGCCTTTGACCATACCATCCTCCTCCAACGGCTCTACATAGTCATCCAACTGGGTGGGACCGCACTCGTCTGGTTCCATTCTTATTTAAGCACAGCCAGAGAATCACCTGCAATGACTTCTCTTCCCACTCCTGCACTGTTACCTTTGGTGACCCCCCAAGAATCTATCCTCCCATTTCTCATCTACATGTTGCCCCTTGGCGACATCATCTGAAAACACAGCATCAGTTTGATGACAACAACCAGCACTACCTCACCACCACCTCTCTCGACCTCTCCACTGTCTCTAAATCATCAGACTGTTTGTCTGGCATCCAGTAGTAGATGAGCAGAAACTTCCACCAATTAAATATTAGGAAGACTGGAGCCATTGGCTTCGGGCCCACTACAAACTCCGTTCTCTAACTACCAACTCAATCCCTCTCCCTGACAACTGGCCGAGGTTGAACCAGATTGTTCGCAACCTTGGTGTTATATTTAATCCCGGGATGAGCTGCCGACCACATATCCACATTATCAGTAAGACCGCCTATTTCCACCTCCGTTACATAGTGCAACTCCACCCCTGCCTCAGCTCATCTGCTGCTGAAACTCTTATCCATACCTTTATTCCCTCCAGACTAGACTATCACATTGCATTCCTGGCCAGCCTCTCACATTTTTTCCTGGGATATGCCACCACTCTGCTGGAAATCCCGTCTACACTTGGAATGCTGAACCAACAATAAGGGTAAAGGGTACCGCTGCTAGGCCCATTGGAGGAGCAGCAGCTCCGGCAGAATTCTGGGCCACTGTCTAGACAAATACATGTGGCACCAGAGGACAGGGGAGAGCACGGAATCCCAACAGGGTCAGCGCCTGCAGAAGAGGAGTAGAAACAATCAAAATAACAATGGGACACAACATCAACACTTACTTCTCCAGCAGTGACATAATAATTGGGGGTAGCACCAGGATAGGGATAGGGAGGACTATTCTAGTCATGGCAGTCTCCATCAGTGCCTGCAAAATACAAAAACATAATTTCAGTAAATATACTTAAACCGAGTAGTCACTATACCCAGACTCCCTTGAAGCCAATTGTGACCTGACCTGCTGCGAGGCTGACAATGCTGTTTTTTTGTGATTATTTTTCTTATATAAAAATTACTCTGTTGGCTCTTTTCTCCCTTCAATTATGAGCTTGTGGTTAATTATATGAGGGCACTAGTGCTGAGGAACAAAACAACTGCCTATTTCAACCAACTAGTATTCCATCAAACACTCCCATGGCAGATACCGCACGGTTAGAGACAGAGTAAAACTCCCTCTACACTGTGCCATCAAACACTCCCAGGCCGGGTACAGCATGGGTTAGACATAGAGTCAAGCTTCCTCTACACTGTCCCCATCAATATACTTTAGGTCCAGTACCTCAGTAGAGTACCTTCCTACTATGACATTTTTATTTCCAGTTCCAGCTGTCATATCTAACCATTTGAAAGTCAATATAATGCTATTTAGTTACTATCTGTGGAATAGCACTTACTGGGAACTCTGATTCAATCTCATTGTACTTACAGTCTGCAGAAAGAAGAGACTTTCATCTGATTAGTCACAGGCTGCCTGTGAAGCCAGCACTGCCACCTTATTCCTGCAGTAATTTTAATTCTCTATAACTTTGTTTAATTTTTTCTTGACAAGCCCTCTCTGTACCAACAATAGGCTGAGCTCCTGATAGTTTTTGACCCACAAAAGCAGGGCCCCACCCAGTGCTCTGCCAATTCATGGTCGCTGAAATTGCTGTGGAATTTCTCCCCTGTGCACAGAATGAGATGCAAAAGTATGGTTGTCAACTCTCCAGGATTGTCCTGGGGGTACCAGGAATTAAAGATTAATTCCAAGGGCACCCCAGGAAGAAAAATCACAGCATTAAAAAAATTGCATTTCTTCATTTTCTTTAGTTCATTAGTTATAAAAGATACTGGAAATGGGGGGAAATGGCTGTTTGACGACCACTCAAGAGTTACCTAATCGGGTGCCTTTTTGCTATTTGGCCGCTAAGCTTAGAAAGATTTAGGATGCAGGAGGAGGCCATTTGGCCCATCAAGTCCACGCTTGTTGAAAAAGAGCTATCCAATCATATTCCAGCTCTTGGTGCATAGCCCTGTACGTTACGGAACCTCAAGTGCATATCCAAGTGTTTTTTTAAATGCAGTGAGGGTTTTTTGCCTCTAACACCCTTTCAGGTAGTGAGTTTCAGACCTCCACCACCCTCTGGGTCAAAGAAATTACTCAACTCCCCCCTAATCCTTCTACCAATTACTTTAAATATATGTCCCCTAGTTACTGACCTCTCTGCTAACAGAAACAGGTCCTTCTTATCCCTCTATGGGCTGGATTTTGTTCTCCTGCAGGCGTCGGGTTCCGTGATGGGGGGGGAGGCCTGAAGATGCCTCTGGGAGAGGGCAGCCAAGGACCCGGACACCGAGAGGGCCCGGCCCGATATTTCCAACGGCGGCAAGGCCTCGTGGCGGCCCAATGCCGCTCGGCGACAGGACCCCAAATTGAATATTTAAATAAATTAAAATGAATGAATTAATGAGGGTCACGTCGCCACCTGTTGCCCCGCTGTGATCTTCAGCCCGGTGGCCGGCTCTCCCGCACCTTCGGATCCCTGCCCTGGGAAATGAGGCGCTACACTGGTAGGGAGGCGGGGGGGGGAGAAGGCAGGTTTATCAGTGTGGGGGTGGGGCGGTGGGAATGGGGTCAAATTAACGTCATGGGTATGGGGATGGTGGGAAGGGTTGTAGTTGAATGTTTGTGCAGTTTGGGGGGGGGAGAAGGTCATATGGTAATGATAAGTGTTTTGTGAGGGAAAGGGAAAATAATTAATTGTTATTGGGGAGGTGGAAGAGGGGGCAAAAAAAATTATTTATTTATTTTAATTCACTTTACCTTTAAATATTTAACTTAGCTGGTAGGCTAACAGCCCTTTAAAAATGGTGTCAGTGCCTGCACACAGGCAGCTGATGCCATTGCCAAGGACGGACAGCCGCTCCCTCCGCATGATCTAGGTGAGTGCGGCCTGCCCTGGCTCTTTAAATGAGCCGCTGCACTTAGAATCACGGTGGCTCCGTGACATGCAGGCCGCCGTTTTTTTAGGCGGCGGGCACACAAAATTCAGCCCAATGAAGGCCGCTCGTAATTCTTTTTTTATTAAATCACTCCTTAGCCTCCTCTGTTCCAAAGAAAACAACAGCCTATCAAATCTTTCTTCACAGTTAAAATCTGCTATTCCTGGCAACATTCTTATAAATGTCTACCTGCTCTAGTGTGATCATATCCTTCCTGTAATGCGGTGGCCAGAATTGCACGCAGTACTCTAGCTGCGGTCTAACTATTATTTTATACAGTTCTAGCTGCTCTTATACTCTAGTGCTCAGCCAATAAAGGAAAATATCCCGTATGACTTTTTGACTACCTTATCTACCAGTCCTGGACATGTACCCAAGGTCCCTCAGTTCCTCTACACTCTCAGAATCCTACCAATTATTGTGTATTCCCTTGCCTTGTTGGTCTTCCCCACATGTATTACCTCACACTACTCTGGATTGAATTCCATTTGCCATTTTTCTGCCTACCTGACCAGTCCTTTGATACCTTCCTGCAGTCTACAGCTTCTTCCTCACTATCAACCACACAACAATTTTCATATCATCTGCAAACTTCTTAATCATGCCCCTACATTTAAGTCTAAATCATTGATATATACCAGGAACAGCAAGGGACCCAATATGGAACCCCACACGAAACAGCCATTGGGTCACAAAAACACCTGTCAACCACAAAACTTTGCTCCCTGCCACTGAACTAATTTTGGATCCAACCTGCCACTTTCGATTGGACCCCATGAGCTTTTAATTTTCTGACCAGTCTGCACTGTGGGACTTTGTCAAAAGCCTTGCTTAAATCCATGTAGACTACATTAAACACACTACTCTCATTCACCTCTTTATTACCTCCTCATAAAATTCAATCATTAGTCAGACATGACCCTCTCTTAACAAATCTATGCTGACTGTCCTTGATTAATTCCTGCCTTTCTGAATGGTGATTTATACCTTCTGTCAGACTTTTTTCCAATAATTTGCCCACCACTGAGGTTAGGCTGACTGGTCGATAATTATTCAGGCTATCCCTTCCTCCCTTTTTAAACAATGATACAATGTTAACAGTCTTCAGTCCTCTGGCACCATGCTTGTAGCCAGAGAGGATTGGGAAATGATGGTCAGAGCTTCCACTATTTCTTCCCTTGCTTTCCTTAGTAACCTGGGATACATTTCATCTGGTGACTTATCCACGTTCCAAGATGCTGAGCAACTTAATATTTCCTCCCTTGCTATGTTTCTCCCATCCAACATATCACAGTCCTCTTCTTTAACTACAATGGCTGCTTCGCCCCTTTCTTTTCTGAAATAGACAGATTTTATCTGGGCGAGGGAGGTCTCAAGGCCCGGAACAAGCGATGCCAAGAACCTCACGTTGCCTCTTCTATGGGAAGTCCATCGAATCAACTGTCAATTAGGCACTTAACTGGACAGCACGGGCATTCCACGGGATCAATGGAATTCCCACCCTCTGAGAGCTGCAGGCCAACCAGGGCCTCAATTGACGGCGGGGCGGGAAGGCCGTTCACAGGCCTTCCCACCCTGCACTTAATTTTGGTGGCGGCAGGAAGGTGGCAGGTCACCCACAACCCCCCACCACCCTCCGCCATGATCCCACCCAATTATATGCTCTCCTTGCCTCCAAACCTGCCACAGGGGACAGCATAAAATTCCCCCGAAAGTAGTCATTAAGAACTATGTCCATGTCTTCCACCTCCACACACAAGTTGCCTTTTGGTCTTTAATTGGCTCTACTCTTTCCATGGTTACCCTTTTGCTCTTTATGCAATTATGAAACATAGAGTCATACAGCACCAAAACAGGCCCTTCAGCCCACCGAGTCTGTGCTGACCATCAACCACCCATTTATTCTAATCCTACATTAATTTCATTTTTCCCTCTCACATCACCACCTTCCCTCAATTCTCCTACCACCTACCTACACTAGGGGCAATTATTTTTACAATGGCCGATTTACCTATCAACCCACAAGTCTTTGGCATGTGGGAGGAAACTGGAGCACGCAGAGGAAACCCACACAGTCACAGGGAGAACTTGCAAACTCCACACAGGCAGTACCCAGAACCGAACCCGGGTCGCTGGAGCTGTGAAGCTAAGGTGCTAGCCACTGCGCCTTTCTGCTGCCATGAATTCAAATTTCACCATCTGCCATGGTGGGATTTGAACCCCCAGAGCAATACCCTGGGTCTCTGGGTCACTGGTCCAGTGACATTGCCACTACGCCATCGCCTCCTTACATCTTTGGGTTTTTCTTGATTTTTCTTGCAAATAAAGAACAAAGAGCAAAGAACAGTACAGCACAGGAACAGGCCATTCGGCCCTCCAAGCCTGCGCCGATCTTGATGCCTGCCGAAACTAAAACCTTCTGCACTTCCGGGGCCCGTATCCCTCTATTCCCTTCCTATTCATATATTTGTCACGATGTCTCTTAAACGTCGCTATCGTATCTGCTTCCAGCACCTCCCCTGGCAGCAAGTTCCAGGCACTCACCATCCTCTGTGTAAAAAACTTGCCTCGCACATCCCCTCTAAACTTTGCCCCTCGCACCTTAAACCTATGTCCCCTAGTAACTGACTCTTCCACCCTGGGAAAAAGTTTCTGACTATCCACTTTGTCCATGCCGCTCATAACTTTGTAAACCTCTATCATGTCGCCCCTCCACCTCCGTCATTCCAGTGAAAACAATCCGAGTTTTTCCAAGTTCTCCTCATAGCTAATGCCCTCCAGACCAGGCAATATCCTGGTAAACCTCTTCTGTACCCTCTCCAAAGCCTCCACGTTCTTCTGGTAGTGTGGCAACCAGAATTGCACGCAATATTCTAAGTGTGGCCTAACTAAGGTTCTGTACAGCTGCAACATGACTTGCCAATTTGCAAATATTGTTTTATGCTCTCTCTCTTTCCTAATTTCCCTTTTAACTTCACCCCTGCATTTTAATATTCCTCTAGATTTTCTGCAGCATTAAGCTTTTGGCACCAGGTATAAATATCCTTTTTTTTGTCTTATCCTACTCTGTTTGCTCTTTGACCTCTGTGAGGTGTGGGGGTGGGTGTGGTCCTAGATTTAGGAGTCCTACCATTTTTTGTGGGAACATATTTGTTCTGAACCCTCTTTAGCTCCTCCTTGAATACCTCCCACTGCTCTGACAGTGATTTATGTTCAAGTCGCTGTTTCCAGTCCACTTTTACCAAATCACATCTCAACTTAGTAAAATTGGCCTTCCCCCGGTTGGTCTATCTTTATCCTTTTCCACAACTACTCTCAATCTAACTGAACTACAATGACTACCACTAAAATGCTCTCCCACTGATACCCCTTCCACCTGCCCAGCTTCTTTCCCTAAAACTAAGTCCAGAACTGCCCCTTCTCTTGTTGGGTTTGCCAAGTCCTAGCTAAAAAAGTTCGCCTGAAAGGGAGTGCATCTCAAACATGTACTTGAAGGGCAGCCAATGGTGGGAGTGTGGGTGTGTGGAGGCTGGAAGTCATGTGATAATCTTCTGGAATATGTGTCGAAGCAGAGTTGGTAATCCTAAGCAGTAGCACCAACAGCAGCAATAGGGATACGAGAATCAAAAAGCAGAAAGAGTGCTTACAGTAAATCTTTTAATCATAAAGACAGTCAGTAAGACTTCCACAATCAGCTAACTGTGAGTTGCAAACTTCCAACTCTCCTGCTAGTTCTCCTGCTGTTGTGATGACCAAACTACCCCTGTGGGTGTAGCTACACCACATGGACTGCAGCAGTTTAAGAAGGCGGTTCACCACCACCTTTTCAAGGGCAAGTAGGGATGGACAATAAATGCTGGCCTTGTCTGCGACACTCACATCCCAAGAACAAATTAAAAAAAACCTGCTCCCATAAGCTCGGGATCATGAGCCCTCCGCTTCTGCTGGTGGTCTCAAGCAGCCTGGCTGCTTGGTCCTGACTATTAGCTGGTCGATGGCTGTGGCTGGCTGGCTGATCAGCTGTGGATTGTCTGGCTGGCTAGCTATGGGCTGGCTCACTGTGGGCTGGTTGGCTTGCTAAGGGTTGGATGGCTAGCTGCTTCAGGTCTCCCTTTCCAGTTCTGTTACAGTCCCTGCTTCAGCTCCTGCTCTGCTGCCTTCTCTTTTCTCTGCTGTCTTCTCTCCTCCTCAGCTGGTACTGTAAGTTGAGAAACAAAAAGCAAAATACTGCAGATTCTGGAAATCTGAAATGAAAACAGAAAATGTTGGAAACACTCAGTAGGTCAGGCAGCCTCTGTGGAGAGTGGAAGGTAGGATTCAGATCAAAGATCTTTCAAAAGAAACCATTACTCTAAGATATCGGGGGTTCATAACTCTCTCCCGCAAGTACTACCTGACCTGCTGAGCGTTTCCAGTATTTACTATGTTTAAATGCCAGTCTCTAAACTTGTACTATTTAAAAAAAATTAAATGCTGCTGTTGTACTTTTCTTAAGACATAAATATGTGCAGGCAAGATAATAATGTGCTACATAATCCACATTTTTAGCCAAAGGAAGTGGTGGACTAAACTTCCTCTCCAGGGCTGCAGAAGTCATGGATCATGCATAATATACCTGGTAACACCGAGGGAGGCGAGGACATTACAGGTTTGAGGTCCTGTTTGTGTCGGAGAAGGGGGCAATCAGACTTGGGGGAAAGTTCTGCAATGTTGTGCTCTCAGTGGATAGCAGATCTTTAGAGAGTGTTCCTCAATATGGTGCTCCCAACGGGGAGCGGATGTTGAGGGAGTGTTCTGGAATGCTTCCAGTGGAGAATAGGTATTGAGAGACGTTGACGTGTAGCCCCCGCACCCCCGCTCCCCCCCTCCACTTCTAATCCATTTATTTGAATGAATGGACTGTGCACCTCTGGTGTCCCAAGATATGCTCCTTGTGAGCACCACTCCCCACTGAGATTACAGAAACGTTCCCTTATTTTTAACACAGTGAGGCTGCAGAGGTATTTGAAGTTTAGGCAGAATAGAATAAGCAATGACCAGGGACTCTGTTGATAAAATAGAGACAAGAAAAAGAAAGGAAACAAAATAAAGACTTGTCTTCCTCTAGTGCCTTTCATGACCTCAGGATTTCCCAAAGTACTTTACAGACAATGAAGTAATATCTGAAGTGTTGTGCACAGCAAGCTCAACAAAGAGAATGACCAGCTAATCTATTTTAGTGATGTTGGATGAGGGACAAATATTGGCTAGGACACTGGGGAGAACTCTCTGCTCTCTTTACATCCACTTGAGGGGGCAGACAAGGTCTTAGTTTAACATCTCATTCAAAAGACAGCACCTCTGAATGTACAGCATTCCCTCAATATTGCATTGGAGTGTCTACGTTGATTAAATGCTCAAGTTTCTGCAGTGGAATATAACCTGCTGACTCAGAGGAAAAAGTGCTAACCACTGAGCCACAGATGACACTAAAGCGATGTAGCAAGGTAGAGAGGTTGGTAGCAAGAGATGAGGCAGTTTGCAGATTGGATGATCAGCTACCTCTTGTACTACTGACCAAAGTGTGAGGAAAGGGTTCAAAAAGCTACTCAAGTTTAGGTATTTCCAAACTGTAAATGGGACAATGGAGGCAGGTGCAGCAATGGATGAGATATCCAAATTTCATTAACAACAACTTGCATTTATATAGCACCTTTAAAGCAGTAAAATATCCCAAGGTGCTTCACACGAGTGTTATCAGAGAAAGTTTGACACCAAAGCACATAAGGAGATATTAGCATAGAAGCAAAATACTGCGGATGCTGGAAATCTGAATTAAAAACAGAAAATGCTGGAAATACTCAGCAGGTCAGGCAGCATCTGTGGAAAGAGAAACAGTTAATGTTGCAGGTCGGTGACCTCTCGTCAGAAAACTGACCTGAAGCATTAACTCTGTTCGAAGAGTTAGGTTTTAAGGAGTGGCTTAAAGGCAGAGAGCTAGAGAGGTTTAGATTAGATTAGATTTTTAGATTAGAGATACAGCACTGAAACAGGCCCTTCGGCCCACCGAGTCTGTGCCGACCATCAACCACCCATTTATACTAATCCTACACTAATCCCATATTCCTACCTTAGGAAGGAAATAGGGGATGTGAAAGTTAGCAGAATTGGCAGTCAGATAAGGTCAGTTTGCACTGATAGTGGGGAGAAACACTGGGAGGAAACAAAACAAAACCATAGAGTCAAACACGCACGTGTCTGGCAGCGACCCTGGAGGATCCAATGACGTTTCCGTCCGCGTCCAACACAGAGATCCCTTCCTCCAGCTCACTGTGCCTCATCAGCACCACATTGCAGACATTTGCAGTTGCTGAAGGAAAACAAAATACACAGCACTCAGCAATATTATGGGCAAGTCAGGCACTTAAAAATACGTCACTCTGGAAAATTAATCATAGAATGATGGAATCCTACAGCACATAAAAAGGCCATTTGGCCTATCCTGCCTGTGTCAGTGGCAGTAATTCTCTACAATATATGTAGGGTCCCATATTACGAACAGGAGTTTAAATTCTCTCAAATACATACAAGATCTGCTAATCACCTAACTTTATTTATATGATCCCCTATGCCCCTATAACACACACAAGGGCTGCTGTTCTTTATAATATACAGAGAGAGATGTGTATAAGAGCAAGAGAGAAAGTGAGAGAAAACATAACAGGCTATACCAATTACACAACTGCTATAGTTTTAGCTGTTCAAATTACAGATAATCTATAAATAAAGGAAAGCGCGTTAAGCTGAGACCTGCCTCATCTGGCCTCTGTCAACGACCTTGCCAAAACTTGGAGGGTTGGAGGAGGTTCCGATGATGGCTGCATCAATGGTCAAGTGTGCCTCCCTGCCATACAAAAAGACTGGGAAATCCTTTTAAAAATCCTGAGCAGTGTTTGCCAGGCCCTCTCCACCAAAAGAAAGATTTAGGTGTTCCCACAGATAAAATAACGTAATTGTCATTCATCTTGAGTGTCTGGCTACAATCCTGGCCTAAGACTCCAGTTGGGTCCTGTAACTACCAGTACGCCTGGTCTCACACAGACTCCCTAAGTAGGTACAAGCCATGGAACCTCTAATGCTCCAACTCACTGCCCAGATCCATTCCCCCTTACATCTGTGGCCTAGTAAGGGGCAGGTGTAGGCTCCTTTGTGAGGGATAGAAACCTGGGTACAAACTGAGGTCCCAACTTAACCAGGTTCTAGCCATGTTTGTGGCAGACTTCCATTGAAGTTTTGGTGGGAATCTATCATATTTCCCCACAGATCCTTTGTCCAAAGCATTTTTCCTCAATCTAATTGGAGTGCTTTCCAAGAAAAACAATAAAGCAATTTTCAAAGCAAACAGAAAGCCTCTAATTATTATTTGATTAGCAAGGGGTGTTCTATTGATAGAAATATAAACATTCTCACCTTTGAGAAAGTAAGAACATGGAGACAGAGTTAATGAGATACGGGAGACAGAAAGGGAGAAATACACAGAGATAGACAAGAGTTTTTGCTCATCCTAATGTAAACCTTTGAAAAGAAATCTGTTGAATTTTGCCTCCAATTATCACCAGTGTTTTGCCACTGGTTGAAAATCTTTCTAATTACTGACACCTGGAAGATACAGAGACAGAGACACAAATTGCAATTCAGGATCTTACAACCAGTCTAGATCCCCATGTACATATTCAAGTAACCTGCTGCTTGTTTTAGACAAGACACCCATTTTACCTGAGAATTGCATCAGGCAGTCCTTGGAATGGGGTTGCCAACTCTCCAGGATTGTTCTGGAGTCTCCAAGAAATGAAGATCAATCTACAAAACACTGCTGCGAGCAACATCCGGGAGAAAAATCAGAGGGGCTTTAAAAAGATTGTGTTTTCTTCTTTATTTTCTTTGAAAACTTTCATTTATTAGCTATAAAAAGGAAAAGGGCTGGAATTTCCCACAGGCTTTGGGATCCCAATGTCGGGACCAAATGGAGATCCCGAGCTTACAACTTGTTGGCAGTGAGTCTGGCAATGCAATTTTCCAGGAGGTGGCCTCTTAATTGTCCACCTCCGCTTTTGCTGTCCTATTAAGGATCCTATTAAGATGGTGGGAGGGTTCTCGATGCTGCAGGCCCAGAGGGCCCACAATCTGGAGCCCTGGCAGCTTCACTGGGAGAGGCAGGTTGGGACCGCGAGGGCGCCTCAATATGGAGGCATTCTCACGGGCTGCACTGAAAACTCCTAAAGCTGGTAGGGCCATCAGGATGGAGGTGAAACCCCTTTGCAGGCCTATTCACAGATGGGGCTGGGGGCCTTTAATCCCCGTTGCCCCGCCATTGCGGCATGAAGCTTCAGGCTTCATTGGCCCCCTGGACTGCCACCGGGAGACCACTTTGATTCATCCAGTGGCCTCAGCACACGATGGGATGTGGGGGGGGGGTGGTGGGTGGTGGGTGCGCAGCTGCATCTGAAAAATACCGCACTGGTTCAAAATGGTCCCTACGTATGGCCTTAATTTCGAACAATTGGCTGCCCGCCTCCTTGAAGTGTTCCCCATCAGTCCCTAGGGAAGTCCCCCAGGGGCGGGAATGCGTCGGGAAGCTGTCCCGATGCAGCTGCCCCCAATTTTCCTGGCTCCCCTCTCCTCCAACTCTGTCTCCACAGGACCGGGAAATCCAGCCTTACAAGTCTGTTCCCTTTCCAATTGGCCGTGAGAAGGCACTAAGCCTGGAGGATGTACCAATCGTGAGAGTGTGGGATGGGGTGTTTTGAGATGGGAGGCCAAATTTGTTTTCACCTGTGAGTTAGAGAGACAGAGAAACGCCAATAGAAACAGAGCTAGACAGGAAGAGAGTGTGAAGCAGACACAGCAATACGCTCCGAGAAGTAATCACAAATACAAATATATGACCGGAATTTTACGTTAGGTGGGACTTGCACCTCTCTGAGGCAGGAAGTCCCACCTAATGGAGCTGCCGGCTAATCAGTGGCTGGCAGTTCTCAGTCCCAGCAATGCGGTTGCTAATGCTAGGACTGCAACCCAGTGGGACGATGGCATCGGAAGACAGGTAGGTTTTTGGGGCCTCGCCAGGGACAATTGGTCAGGCCCCGTCAAGGCAAAGGGGGGGGGGGGGGGGGGGGTCAGTTGGGTGGGGGGGGGGGTAACTTTCTTTCCGTGGGGGTGGGTGGGGCTTTGGGGGCAGCCCTCCGTGGGGCATAGGGTCAATGATCAAGAGGGCCCCCCCCAGCCTGCAAGGAAGCTGCCAGGCTTTACCTGGCAGCGTTCTGGGGGACTGAGCCGCAGTGGGAGGAGGCCCTTAAGTGGCAGTTAATTGGCCACTTAAGGGCCTTGATGGGCCAGGGGCGAGCGGGCCCTTTCTCACCACTGCCACCCCTCGTAAAATTGCAGCGGGGGCTGGAAGGCGTCGGGAGCGGTACCCACCGCCCTCACCAGCCCGCTCCTGTGGTGGGCCATAAAATTTTGGCCAATGTATTTAGAGGAGCGACAAACATTTAACACACTCCATGCATTTACATACATGCCCATTCATGACTCCTCAGATACTGAAGCAGTCCGTGTAGAAATGCAGTATGACTTGGACAATATCCAGGCTTGGGCTGATAAGTGGCAAGTAACATTCGCGCCACACAAGTGCCAGGCAATGACCATCTCCAACAAGAGAGAATCGAACCATCTCCCCTTGACATTCAATGGCATTACCATCGCTGAATCCCCCACTATCAACATCCTAGGGGCTACCATTGACCAGAAACTGAACTGGAGTAGCCATATAAATACCGTGGCTACAAGAGCAGGTCGGAAAGTAGGAATCCTGCGGCGAGTAACTCACCTCCTGACTCCCCAAAGCCTGTCCACAATCTACAAGGCACAAGTCAGGAATGTGATGGAATACTGTCCACTTGCCTGGATGGGTGCAGCTCCAACAACACTCAAGAAGCTCGACACCATCCAGGACAAAGCGGCCCGCTTGATCGGCACCCCATCTACAAACATTCACTCCCTCCATCACCAACGCACAGTGGCAGCAGTGTGTACCATCTACAAGATGCACTGCAGCAACGCACCAAGGCTCCTTAGACAGCATCTTCCAAACCCACGACCTCTACCAACTAGAAGGACAAGGGCAGCAAATACATGGGAACACCACCACCTGCAAGTTCCCCTCCAAGCCGCACACCATCCTGACTTGGAACTATATCGCTGTTACTTCACTGTCGCTGGGTCAAAATCCTGGAACTCCCTTCCTAACAGCACTGTGACTGTACCTACCCCACATGGACTGCAGCGGTTCAAGAAGACAGCTCACCACCACCTTCTCGAGGGCAATTAGGGATGGGCAATAAATGCTGGCCTGGCCAGCGATGCCCACATCCCATGAATGAATAAAAAGTATTATAAACATAACTGCTATTACTGATTGCATCACTCTCGTGTTGTCTGACCCACCTCTCCTCTCAATGCTGACAGCCACTAGGAATCCACCAGTGAGTCAGATCCCTGGTTAGAACTCCTTCTTGTGTACAGTGTGACAAGCTTACATTAGCACATAAATGTGGACATAGGAATTTATAATAGAAATGTTGTCAGGAAATGTTCACAGATGTAAGATTTTTTAATAGATTGTAATATAGCTGGTAAACCAATGGAAGTAAACTCAAGGTCACTCTTGTATGGTTTTTAAAGGATAATAGACCAAGAAATGGAATTCAATCCATGGTATCAGGAAAAATACCAGAAAACAATTTTTATGGAATTCAGCTTATTCAAATGCTCTAAGCCAGAGGCCCTGACCTTATCCCCTTGCCAGTGATAGCCACCGCAGCTTTTTAAAACAATGTACACTCTGATACACATACACAAATACCATCCAGATACATATAGCATACACTGTTTTGCAATAATTGTGGTATCGGTGTGTAGGATGATAAAGATATATTTGTACACATAGAAAGAGATATGCATACACTTGCAATTATGTGAGATTGAAAGCGTGTGTGCATGCTAAAGTGTGTGTATATGTGTGTGTGCATGAGTGTACGTGAGTGTACACATGTGCAAAGAACAAAGAACAGTACAGCACAGGAACAGGCCATTCGGCCCTCCAAGCCAGCGCCGATCTTGATGCCTGCCGAAACTAAAACCTTCTGCACTTCCGGGGTCCGTATCCCTCTATTCCCTTCCTATTCATGTATTTGTCAAGATGCCTCTTAAACGTCTCTATGGTACCTGCTTCCACCACCTCCCCCGGCAACAAGTTCCAGGCACTCACCACCCTCTGTGTAAAGAACTTGCCTCGCACATCCCCTCTAAACTTTGCCCCTCGCACCTTAAACCTATGTCCCCTAGTAACTGACTCTTCCACTCTGGGAAAAAGCTTCTGACTATCCACTCTGTCCATGCCACTCATAACTTTGTAAACCTCTATCATGTCGCCCCTCCACCTCCGATGTTCCAGTGAAAACAATCTGTGTTTATCCAACCTCTCCTCATAGCTAATGCCCTCCAGACCAGGCAACATCCTGGTAAACCTCTTCTGTACCCTCTCCAAAGCCTCCACGTCCTTCTGGTAGTGTGGCGACCAGAATTGCACGCAATATTCTCAGTGTGGCATAACTAAAGTTCTGTACAGCTGCAGCATGACTTGCCTATTTTTATACTCTATGCCCGACCGATGAAGGCAAGCATGCCGAATGCCTTCTTGACTACCTTATCCACCTGCGTTGCCACTTTCAGTGACCTGTGGACCTGTACGCACAGATCTCTCTGCCTGTCAATACTCCTAAGGGATCTGCCATTTACTGTATACCTCCCACCTGCCAAAATGCATTACCTCACATTTGTCCGGATTAAACTCCATCTGCCATTTCTCCGCCCAAGTCTCCAACCGATCTATATCCTGCTGTATCCTCTGACAATCCTCATCATTATCCGCAACTCCACCAACCTTTGTGTCGTCCGCAAACTTACTAATTAGACCAGCTACATTTTCCTCCAAATCATTTATATATACTACAAAAGGCAAAGGTCCCAGCACTGATCCCTGCGGAACACCACTAGTCACATCCCTCCATTCAGAAAAACACCCATCCACTGATACCCTCTGTCTTCTATGACCGAGCCAGTTCTGTATCCATCTTGCCAGCTCACCTCTGATCCCGTGTGACTTCACCTTTTGTACCAGTCTGCCATGCGGGACCTTGTCAAAGGCTTTACTAAAGTCCATATAGATAACATCCACTGCCCTTCCTTCATCAATCATCTTCGTCACTTCCTCAAAAAACTCAATCAAATTAGTAAGACACGACCTCCCCTTCACAAAACCATGCTGTCTCTCGCTAATGAGTTCGTTTGTTTCCAAATGGGAGTAAATCCTGTCCTGAATAATCCTCTCTGATAGTTTCCCTACCACTGACGTAAGGCTCACCGGCCTATAATTTCCTGGATTATCCTTGCCACCCTTCTTAAACAAAGGAACAACATTGGCTATTCTCCAGTCCTCTGATACCTCACCTGTAGCCAATGAGGATGCAAAGATTTCTGTCAAGGCTCCAGCAATTTCTTCCCTTGCCTCCCTCAGTATACTAGGGTAGATCCCATCAGGCCCTGGGGACTTATCTACCTTAATGCTTTGCAAGACACCCAACACCTCCTCCTTTTTGATAATGAGATGACTGAGACTATCTACACTCCCTTCCCTAGGCTCATCATCCACCAAGTCTTTCTCTTTGGTGAATACTGATGCAAAGTACTCATTTCGTACCTTGCCCATTTCCTCTGGCTCCACACATAGATTCCCATCTCTGTCCTTGAGTGGGCCAACCCTTTCCCTGGTTACCGTCTTGCTCTTTATATATGTATGAAAAGCCTTGGGATTTTCCTTAATCCTGTTTGTCAATGACTTTTCATGACCCCTATTAGCCCTCCTAACTCCTTGCTTAAGTTCCTTCCTCTTGTCTTTATATTCCTCAAGTGCTTCATCTGTTCCTAGCCTTCCAGCCCTTACAAATGCTTCCTTTTTCTTTTTGACTAGGCTCACAATATCCCGTGTTATCCAAGCTTCCCGAAACTTGCCAAACTTGTCTTTCTTCCTCACAGGAACATGCTGGTCCTGGATTTTAATCAGCTGACGTTTGAAAGACTCCCACATGTCAGATGTTTATATACCCTCAAACAGCTGCCCCCAATCTAAATTCTTCAGTTCCTGCGTAATATTGTTATAATTAGCCTTCCCCCAATTTAGCACCTTCACCCGAGGACTACTCTTATCCTTATCCACAAGGACCTTAAAACTTATGGAATTATGTTCACTGCTCCCGAAATGCTCCCCCACTGAAACTTCGATCACCTGGCCGGGCTCATTCTCCAATACCAGGTCCAGAATGGCCCCATCCCTAGTTGGACTATCCACATACAGTTTCAAGAAGCCCTCCTGGATGCTCCTCACAAATTCTGCCCCATCCAAGCCCCTAGCACTAAGTGAGTCCCAATCAATATTGGGGAAGTTAAAATCACCCACCACTACAACCCTGTTACCTTTACATCTTTCCAAAATCTGTCTACATATCTGCTCCTCTACCTCCTGCTGGCTGTTAGGAGGCCTGTAGTAAACCTTCCAACATCGTGACTGCACCCTTCCTATTCCTGAGCTCCACCCATATTGCCTCGCTGCATGACCCCTCTGAGGTGTCCTCCCGCAGTACAGCTGTGATATTCTCCTTAACCAGTAATGCAACTCCCCCACCCCTTTTACATCCCCCTCTATCCCGCCAGAAGCTTCTAAAGCCTGGAACATTTTAGTTTTTTTAGTTTTAGAGATACAGCACTGAAACAGGCCCTTCGGCCCACCGAGTCTGTGCCGACCATCAACCACCCATTTATACTAATCCTACACTAATTCCATATTCCTACCACATCCCCACCTGTCCCTATATTTCCCTACCACCTACCTGTACGAGGGGCAATTGCTAATGGCCAATTTACCTATCAACCTGCAAGTCTTTGGCATGTGGGAGGAAACCGGAGCACCCGGAGCAAACCCACGCAGACACAGGGAGAACTTGCAAACTCCACACAGGCAGTACCCAGAATTGAACCCGGGTCGCTGGAGCTGTGAGGCTGCGGTGCTAACCACTGCGCCACTGTGCCGCCCTGCCAATCCTGCCCTTCCCTCAACCAAGTCTCTGTCATAGCAACAACATCATATTTCCAAGTACTAATCCAAGCTCTAAGTTCATCTCCCTTACCTGTTATGCTTCTTGCATTGAAACAAATGCACTTCAGCCCACCATTCCCGCTGTGCTCAGCAACAACTCCCTGCCTGCTCTTCCTCTTAGTCCTATTGGCCTTAGTTACTATGTCCTCCTCATTTATTTCACTAGCTGTCCTACTGCTCTGGTTCCCACCCCCCTGCCACACTAGTTTAAACCCTCCCGAGTGACGCTAGCAAACCTTGCAGCCAGGATATTAGTGCCCCTCTAGTTTAGATGCAACCCGTCCTTCTTGTAGCCTATGGAGTAAATTACTGCACTGATCTCCTAGTTTATTAATCAACCTAAATCATTAGGCAGGAGAGGGTTAATTATCACATAAGCAAACAAATTAATTAGCGCATGAGCTCACAATCAGTCCTCCCCAAGGCTTTCACAACACAGGACGCCTCTGAGCACTCTGACAACAGCTGTTGGTATGTGTCTGTGAATGGAAGCCAGGCCAGCTCTCTTCCATGCCTGCGATGACAAAACGTTCTGGAACTCGCACAGTTTTCAAATCAGTAGGCTGTGTGCAGCTCCTAGGAGTTATCGGCTGACAGAGATAAATATTAACGAAGGCCGGGATATCGCCTGCAGAGAAATCCCAACACCGAGTGAAGCTCCAAGGGACAGCAGCTTGAGCTCCTGGTATTTACCAGAGCACAGGAAGAACACACAGAGTGGTGAGAATGTGGAACTCGCGACCACATGGAGTGGTTGAGGCAAAAAACGTAGAAGCATTTCAGGAGAAGCTAGATAAGTGCATGAGGGAAAAGGAATTAAAGGATATATTGATTTGAGATGTAGTAGAATGGAAGGAGCCTTCTGTGTAGCATAAACATCGGCAGAGACCTGCTGGGCTGAATGGCCTCTTTCTGTGCTGTAAATCCAATGTACTGCAGCAGAATACCAAAGTGGTCTTAACTATCTTGAAAAAATAGACCTCATCATATGTGACACAATGACAAGTGTTTAATTTTGGAAGATTAGAGTACAAGAGTAAAGGGAAGGTTTGATGTTGATTATCACTCCTTACCATAATTTTTGGCAGGAGTAGACTGAACAGACAACAATATCAGGTTTCTGCCCCATGATTCCCCATGCAGTGATCTGCAATAAAATTACTTTCGCCTCTTCACTGGCTTGGACATCAATAATGTGACGCTGCCTTGCACATCACAAGCTACTCAACATAGATTCTGATTAAAATGCATCTAAATGTCTCAGATAAACCAAGATAATAAACCATCCTCAATTTAACTAGATTCCAGATTGTAATTCACTGAGAAATCCATTAGTAAGACAAATTATTTTTTACTACTTCTGTGCTTGGGAGAGGTGAGAGCAGCTGTCTCAACATCGAGACAACACTTGACCAAGCATGGCAGTACGTGAAAACACCCTGCAAGTGGCTGGAGTCACACCCAGTGAATGGGAAGATGGTTGTGGTGGTCGGAGGCCAGGAATTCCCCAGCGAATTGTCCTAGACTCAACTGTCTTCAGCTGCTTCATCAATGACCTTCCTTCATCATAAGATCAGGAGGGGGGGTTGCCCATTGATGGCGACAGGGAGAACGAGGTGGCAGCTGGGTAAGTAAGTCCTATATATTTGGGCAGCGGCTGAACCCTGAACACTACACTTGTAGTGATTCCCACCCGCCCTTCTCCTCTAACCAAAAAAAACGGACTCGGTGGTGTGCAGATAAGGTAAGGCTTTTTCTATTTATTATTTTTTTCGTGTGATTGGTAAAAACTTTTCGTTCCTTTTTCATTTATCTAAGTTAAGACTAAGTTAAGCTTAAGATTAAAGATGGCAGGAGATCTCAGACCCGTGTTATGCTCCTCTTGCTCAATGTGGGAGCTCAGGGACACGGCTGATGTCCCTGACTCCTTCACGTGCTGGAAGTGTGTCCAGCTGCAGCTCTTGTTAGACCGCATGACGGCTCTGGAGCTGCGGATGGACTCACTTTGGAGCATCCGCGATGCTGAGGAGGTCGTGGATAGCACGTTTAGCGAATTGGTCACACCGCAGATTAGGATTGCTGAGGGAGAAAGGGAATGGGTGACCAAAAGGCAGAGAAAGAGCAGGAAGGCAGCGCAGGTGTCCCCTGCGGTCATCTCCCTCCAAAACAGGTATACCGTTTTGGATACTGTTGAGGGAGATGGCTCACCAGGGAAAGGCAGCAGTAGCCAGGTTCATGGCACCGTGGCTGGCTCTGCTGTTCGGAAGGGTGGGAAAAAGAGTGGAAGGGCTATAGTCATAGGGGATTCGATTGTAAGGGGAGTAGATAGGCGGTTCTGTGGTCGAAAACGAGACTCCCGAATGGTATGTTGCCTCCCAGGTGCACGGGTCAGGGATGTCTCAGATCGGCTGCAGAACATTCTGAAAGGGGAGGGTGAACAGCCAGTTGTCGTTGTGCACATAGGCAACAATGATATAGGTACAAAACGGGATGAGGTCCTACAAGCAGAATTTAGGGAGTTAGGAGCCAAGTTAAAAAGTAGGACCTCAGAGGTAGTAATCTCAGGATTGCTACCAGTGCCACGTGATAGTCAGAGTAGAAATGAAAGAATAGTCAGGATGAATGCGTGGCTTGAGAGATGGTGCAGGAGGGAGGGGTTCAGATTTTTGGGACATTGGGACCGGTTCTGGGGGAGGTGGGACTATTACAAATTGGACCGTCTACACCTGGGCCGGACTGGAACCAATGTCCTTGGGGGTGCTTTTGCTAACGCTGTTGGGGAGGGTTTAAACTAATGTGGCAGGGGGATGGGAACCAAATGATAAGGTCAGTGGACGGTAAGGAGGTAGTAACTAAAGCCTGTAAGGAACTAGATAATGAAGTCAGCGTGACTAAGGGAAAGAGTAGACAGGGAGCAGATGATGAACGCAAAGGGACTGGTGGTCTGAGGTGCATTTGTTTTAATGCAAGAAGTGTAGTAGGTAAGGCAGATGAACTTAGGGCTTGGATTAGTATGGGCTTGGGAGTATGATGTTATTGCTATTACTGAGACTTGGTTGAGGGAAGGGCATGATTGGCAACTAAATATCCCAGGATATCGATGCTTCAGGCGGGATAGAGAGGGAGGTAAAAGGGGTGGAGGAGTTGCATTACTGGTCAAAGAGGATATCACAGCTGTGCTGAAGGAGGGCACTATGGAGGACTCGAGCTGTGAGGCAATTTGGGCAGAACTCAGAAATAGGAAGGGTGCGGTAACAATGTTGGGGCTGTACTACAGGCCTCCCAACAGCGAGCGTGAGATAGAGGTACAAATATGTAAACAGATTATGGAAAGATGTAGGAGCAACAGGGTAGTGGTGATAGGAGATTTTAATTTTCCCAACATTGACTGGGATTCACTTAGTGTTAGAGGTCTAGATGGAGCAGAATTTGTAAGGAGCATCCAGGAGGGTTTTCTAGAGCAGTATGTAAATAGTCCAACTCGGGAAGGGGCCATACTGGACCTGGTGTTGGGGAATGAGCCCGGCCAGGTGGTTGAAATTTCAGTAGGGGACTACTTTGGGAATAGTGATCACAATTCCGTAAGTTTTAGAATACTCATGGACAAAGACGAGAGTGGTCCTAAAGGAAGAGTGCTAAATTGGGGGAAGGCCAACTATACCAAAATTCAGCAGGAGCTGGGGAATGTAGATTGGGAGCAGCTGTTTGAAGGTAAATCCACATTTGATATGTGGGAGGCTTTTAAAGAGAGGTTGATTAGCGTGCAGGAGAGACATGTTCCTGTGAAAATGAGGGATAGAAATGGCAAGATTAGGGAACCATGGGTGACAGGTGAAATTGTGATACTAGCGAAGAGGAAAAAGCAAGCATACATAAGGTCTCGGAGGCTGAAGAAAGACGAAGCTTTGAAAGAATATCGGGAATGTAGGAACAATCTGAAACGAGGAATTAAGAGGGCTAAAAGGGGTCATCAAATATCTTTAGCAAACAAGGTTAAGGAAAATCCCAAAGCCTTTTATTCATATCTAAGGAGAAAGAGGGTAGCTATAGAAAGGATTGGCCCACTCAAGGACAAAGGAGGAAAGTTATGCGTGGAGTCAGAGAAAATGGGTGAGATTCTAAACGTGTACTTTGCATCGGTATTCACCGAGGAGAGGGACATGACGGATGTTGAGGTTAGGGATAGATGTTTGAGTACTCTAGGTCAAGTCGGCATCAGGAGGGAGGAAGTGTTGGGTATTCTAAAAGGCATTAAGGTGGACAAGTCCCCAGGTCCGGATGGGATCTATCCCAGGTTACTGAGGGAAGCGAGAGAGGAAATAGCTGGGGCCTTAACAGATATCTTTGCAGCATCCTTAAACACGGGTGAGGTCCCGGAGGACTGGAGAATTGCTAATGTTGTCCCCTTGTTTAAGAAGGGTAGCAGGGATAATCCAGGTAATTATAGACCGGTGAGCCTGACGTCAGTGGTAGGGAAGCTGCTGGAGAAGATACTGAGGGATAGGATCTATTCCCATTTGGAAGAAAATGGGCTTATCAGTGATAGGCAACATGGTTTTGTGCAGGGAAGGTCATGTCTTACCAACTTAATAGAATTCTTTGAGGAAGTGACAAAGTTGATTGATGAGGGAAGGGCTGTAGATGTCATATACATGGACTTCAGTAAGGCGTTTGATAAGGTTCCGCATGGTAGGCTGATGGAGAAAGTGAAGTCGCATGGGGTTCAGGGTGTACTAGCTAGATGGATAAAGAACTGTCTGTGCAACAGGAGACAGAGAGTAGCAGTGGAAGGGCGGCATTCCGCCTATTCCGGCCTCGTGAGCGTACCCAATTTTCTTCCTCCCACCATCGGTAATCATGTTTTTAGCTGCCTAGGCCCTAACTTTCCCAAACCTCTCTGCTCCTTTAAGATGGTCTTTTAAACCTATCGTTTTGACCAAGCTTTAGGTCACTGATCCTAATATCTCCATATTTGGCTCGGTGTCAAATTTTGTTCGATAATGCAACTGTAAGTGCCTTTGGGCCTTTTAATATGTTAAAGGCGCTATGTAAATGAATGTTGTTGTTGACACAGCTACTACAGGGACGATTTCCATAGCAGACCTAAAGCAGAATCTAATGATATTGTGATCACTGTTTCCCAGATGCTCTGCTCCTGAAACATGCTCCACTTACCCCATTTCATTTCCTGGAACTAAAAGAACGTGCATTTCTGTCGTGCCTTTCATGACCTCAGGGCATCCCAAATCATTTTACAGCCAAAGAAGTAGTTTTGAAGTGTAGTCATTGTTGTAATGTAGAGAAACAAATGTAGACAGGAAGGACAGAATGAGGTAAAAAAAGGCAGATAAGTATCATGCAGACCTCCCATCTGCCAAGAATGAGGCATATTAATTTTGTCATATGAACATTGATTTTAAACTGTTACTGGAGTGAAGAAAGCATTTGTTGAAAAAATCACCAGACACTTCGCTGGAAAAACATTTTTGCATAGTAACAGACGGTGCTTGGAGGGACAAAGGAGCTATTCCCCGCTCCAATTTAACCCACAACGGACTTTGAGCACCAGGCACTGTGTGTAAGAATAGACATTCCAGGGTCGGCTAAGACAAGAAAACCGACAAACAGATGTGGTCAGACCAGCTAGTCACATGACTAACCTGCTTGGCAACCTGGGTTTTTCTGAATTGTACCAAGAGTTTGAACGGGGAAAGATTGTTTGCTCCTGGAGTGAGAAGACCTCTCCTGTTTGCTCCCATCTCTTTCTCACAAGCCTCTGGACCCATTGAGGACACATGAACTTCAAGAGAGAAAAGTCTCATATATCGAACAAGGTTGGGCCCCAACGAAAAGTAAGACCTACCTACAATTAAGGACTTTACAGCAAGCTCGAAGAACAGTAACCAAAACCATCTTCAATATTGCCTCAAACATTTCCACTTTATTTCTTCTGCTCTTTTCTGTCTCTTTCTGCATGTGTGTATCGCGTATGCATGCTAACGTGGGCGCATCGAGTATCCATAGGCATTAACCGAATTAGAGTTTAAATTTAATAAAGTTCAATTTTTTTCTTTAAACCCAAGAAAACCTGTTTGGCCAGTTTCTTTGCCTTATAATTGGAAGTTAGTGAACAAAGATTCACTAAAGGGGAGTTAAAAAAACGGTGTATTTAAAATTAGACCCTGTTACAGTAAGACCAGGTGAAGGCTGAGAGGGAACCCTGGACCCCTTTCTCACCTGGTCGTAACATAAGGATAAGGGATGGCGAGATAGTTGCACAGAGGAAAAATGGGAAAATAAACAGATGGACAAAGTGAGAGAAAAGGGACAATGGTTAAATAGAGGGAGACACACAGAAAGAGAGGGAAGGCAAAGAGCAGGAAGGACAAATAAAGGCAGACATGCAAGCAGATGAGAAAACAGAATGAGAGGCTGAGAATGCGAGTGTTAGTGGAACGAGAGGCAGGGCCAAAGAGCGAAAGTGGAAATAGGAATGAGCAGATATTCGCAGGACAAGAGCAAAATAAATCAGTGGGAAAACAATGTGAATTTCCAGCATTTCTTGTTTAAGGTGACAATACAAATCTCACATACCTACAGCAGGGAATGGCACAAACCGCTGGATCAGTGAACGGGTGGCAGGGTTAAACCTGCTGGCTTTCTCGATGAAAACATTCAGGCCTACCTTAAAAGAAAGGAAAGTAAGCATCAAACAGGGCCTGACTTTCACCAAATAGAATAAAACCAAAGTCCTTTGTCAAAACCCCATAACCTGTATGGGGTTATAGAGTCATAGAGTTATACAGCACAAAAACAGGCCCTTCAGCCCATCGTGTCCATGCCAGCCATCTATCTATTCTCATCCCATTTTCCAGCACATGGCCCGTAGCCTTGTATGCTATGGCATTTGTATGGGTGGCACAGTGGCGCAGTGGTTAGCACCGCAGCCTCAAAACTCCAGGGACCCGGGTTCAATTCTGGGTACTGCCTGTGCGGAGTTTGCAAGTTCTCCCTGTGACCGCGTGGGTTTTCGCCGGGTGCTCTGGTTTCCTCCCACCGCCAAAGACTTGCAGGTGATAGGTAAATTGGCCATTGTAAATTGCCCCTAGTGTAGGTAGGTGGTAGGGAATATGGGATTACTGTAGGGTTAGTATAAATGGGTGGTTCTTGGTCGGCACAGACTCGGTGGGCCGAAGGGCCTGTTTCATTGCTGTATCTCTAAATAAATAAATAAATTTCAAGTGCTGCAAAATTTTCTTCCTATAAAAAAATTATGGAACAGAGGAGAGGGGCAAAAGCCTATAGTGCAGGATACTGAAAAGATTAAGAAAGATATGATAAACTGGTAAGCAGTGATTAGGTCAAATCAGTCTTGGGTTTTAAAATCTTGTAACATTATAAAAGGAAAGGAAAAGAGGGAGGTGAGGAAATTCCAGGTTTGAATCCTAGGATCTGAGCTAGAGCAGAAGCTGATGTGATAAGGCAGAGGGCTTGATTTTCAATCCAGGCTCGGGAACCTGGCGCCCGGATAATTTCCAGGTCCTGCCCCGCATCTGCATCAATTATACAATGCTACCTTTATATGCAGACACCCTAATTGGGCCAGTGGCGAGCTCGGCGCCAAGCTTTTCCTGATGTGGAAATTGCCTACTGAGCACAATCCGCAAAGGGAGATGGCAGCCATGAGGGGGCTTGCTGCTATCTTGCAGAATAGAGGAGACAGGACATTGGAAGGTCAGCAGCCTCATGGCGCAGAGAACTGGCCAAACAGCCAACTAAAAGGTACTGGATCGATCTGAGACAAAATCCCTGAGTGCCAAAAATTTTTCATCACAGAAAACATTGCTCCCCACATTGCACCGACAGCTGTCCAGTAACGTGCACCAGACTGTTTGAGTTTGGTGATCTGTGATTTAAAAATCACCTCCTATCCTATTAACAAGATCCATCTCAATTTCCTTCTGAGGTCCACAGCATCACAAATGCCTGTCTTCAGCCAATTCAATTCACTCCACATCATATCAAGAAATAAGTGGAAAACACACAGCAAAGTCTATGGGCCTTGACAACATCCCTGCTGTAGTCTTGTGCTCCAGAACTAGCCACACTCCTAGCCAAGCTGTCCAGTACAGGTACAACACTGGCATCTACCCGACAAAGTGAAATATTGCACTGGTATGTGTTGTCCACAAAAAATTCAGTCCGGCCAATTACCACCCCACTAGTCTACTCTCAATCATCATCAAAGAAATGGAAGGTGACATGGACAGCAGCACTTACTCACCAATAATCTGATCACCGACAAAGTGAAAAACTGCACTGTGCTGTCCAAAAAAAGCAGGAAAAATCCAAACCAGCCAATCAATGACTTCAAGAGGAAATTGGAAGGCCACTTGAGGGAAATAGACTTGCAGAGCCATGGGGATCGAGCAGGGGAGTGGGACTGATGGCTCCGTGGAGAGCCGGCATGGACTCGATTGGCCAAATGGTCTCCTTCTGTGCCTTAAATGACTCCACCATTGACATGCTGTTCTCCCTTCGCCAGCGACAGGAGAAATGCCGTGAACAACAGATGCCCCTCTACGTTGCTTTCATTGATCTCACCAAAGCCTTTGACCTCGTCAGCAGACGTGGTCTCTTCAGACTACTAGAAAAGATTGGATGCCCACCAAATGGTCATCACCTCATTCCATGACAATATGAAAGGCATAATTCAGCATAGCGGCGCCTCATCAGACCCCTTTCCAATCCTGAGTGGCGTGAAACAGGGCTGTGTTCTCGCACCTACACTGTTCGGGATCTTCTTCTCCCTGCTGCTCTCACATGCTTTCAAGTCTTCAGAAGAAGGAATTTTCCTCCACACAAGATCGGGTAGCAGGTTGTTCAACCTTGCCCGTCTAAACGTGAAGACCAAAGTACGGAAAGTCCTCATCAGGGAACTCCTCTTTGCATTAACATCTCACACTGAAGAGTGTCTGCAGAGACTCCTCGACAGGTTTGCGGCTGCCTGTAATGAATTTGGCCTAACCATCAGCCTCAAGAAAACAAACATCATGGGATAGGACGTCAGAAATGCCCCATTCATCAATATCGGCAACCACACTCTGGAAGTGGTTCAAGAGTTCACCTACCTAGGCTCAACTATCACCAGTAACCTGTATCTCGATGCAGAATTAAACAAGCGCATGGGAAAGGCTTCCTCTACTATGTCCAGACTGGCCAAGAGAGTGTGGGAAAATGGCGCACTGACACAAAACACAAAAGTCCAAGTGTATCAAGCCTGTGTCCTCAGTACCTTGCTCTATGGCAGCGAGGCCTGGACAACGTACGTCAGCCAAGAGCGACGTCTCAATTCATTCCATCTTCACTGCCTCCGGAGAATCCTTGGCATCAGGTGGCAGGACCGTATCTCCAACACAGAGGTCCTCGAGGCGGCCAACATCCCCAGCATATACACCCTACTAAGCCAGCGGCGCCTGAGATGGCTTGGCCATGTGAGCCGCATGGAAGATGGCAGGATCTCCAAGGACACATTGTACAGCGAGCTCGTCACTGGTACCAGACCCACCGGCCGTCCATGTCTCCCCTTTAAAGACATCTGCTAACACGACATGAAGTCCTGTGACATTGATCAAAAGTCGTGGGAGTCAGTTGCAAGTGATCGCCAGAGCTGGCGGGCAACCATAAAGGCGGGGCTAAAGCATGGCAAATTGAAGAGACTTAGCAGTTGGCAGGAAAAAAGACAGAAGCGCAAGGAGAGAGCCAACTGTGGAACAGCCCCAACAACCAATTTTATCTGCAGCACCTGTGGAAGAGTCTGTCACTCTAGAATTGGCCTTTATAGCCACTCAAGGCGCTGCTTCACAAACCACTGACCACCTCCAGGCGCTTACCCATTGTCTCCTGAGACAAGGAGGCCAAAGATTGAAGAAGACTCACCAATACTCAGTTTGGGTTTCACCAGGAACACTCGGTTCCAAACCTCATTATTACCTTGGTCCAAACATGGACAAAAGTGTTGAATTCTAGAGATGAGGTGAGAATGACTGCCATTGACATCAAGGCAGCATTTGATCGAATGTGGCATTGAGCAGACCAAGTAGAATTGAAGTGAATGGGAATCGGGGGTGGGGGGACCCTCTCCACTGGCTGGAGTTGTACCCAGCACAAAAGAAAATGGTTGTGGTTGTTACTTGCACTTATCAGCTCAAGTCCGGTATTGTCCGGGTCTTGCTGCAAGTGGGCATGGACTGCTTCATTATCTGTGAAGCTTCGAATGAAAATGAATAAGATACAATCATCAGCAAACATCCCCACCTCTGACCATATGATAGAGTGAAGGTCACTGACAAAGCAGCTGAAGAAACTTGGGCCTAGGACACTACCCCGAGGAACTCCTGCAGCGATGTTCTGGGACTGAGGTGATTGGCCTTTAACAACCACATTCCTTTGTTCTAGGTATGACTCCAGTCAATGAAGAGTTCCCCTCCCCATCATCCCACGATTCACATTGGCTTCAATTTTACTTGGTCTCCTTGATGTCACAGTTAGTCAAACGCTAATGTAGGACGCAAGGATTAGGAATAGGAGTAGGCCATTCGGCCCCTCGAGCCTGCTCCACTATTCGATAAGATCATATCTGATCTGATTCTGGCCTCAACAGCACTTTCCTGTTTCCTTTATGTCCCCCATAACCTTTGACTCTCTTGTTGATCAAAAGTCTATCTAACTCAGCCTTGAATATATTCAATGACCCAGCCTCTACTGCTGTCTGGGGAAAAGAATTCCACAGACTAATGACCTTCTGAGAGAAAAAAAATTCTCCTCATCTCAGTCATAAATGGGAGACCCCTAATTTTTAAACGATGTTCCCTAGTTCTAGATTCCCCCAAAAGGGGAACCATCCTCTCAGCATCCACCCTGACAAGTCCCCTCAGGATCTTATATGTTTCAATATTGATAGTGATGTTGGTTGGGGGATAAATATTGAACAGGACACTGGTGAGGGTGGGTCTTAAAATAGTGCCATGGGATCTTTTACATTCGCCCAAGAGGACAGAGGCCTCATCCAAAAGATGGCACCTTGACAGTGCAGCAATTCCTCAATACAGAAATGGAGTATCAGCTTAGATTATGTGCTCAAGTGTCTGTCGTGGAACTTCAACCCGCACCTGACTAACTCAGATGACAGTGCTAGCCAATGAGTCACAGTTGCCAGCTTTAGACAAAGTCACAAGTGACTGCCTGTCATGAATGGCTTGGGTTTCCTCAGACCTTAGCGTACAGCTGTAGTAGTTGTAGTCTGAGGTTACCCAGACTTATTTCCCCACTTTCAGTTGGCTGATTGCTGCTTCAAGTGTAAAATGCAAGGGTCTGCAAAGACACACTGAAGCATGGTTGACATACCAACACTTGGCAACACACAGATGCATGGCTGAGACACCGAGACATAGCTGGGCACTAGGCAGTGACCGACACACCGGGCCACAGCTGATGCATCGAGCCACAGCCAACACAACTTGCCAGAGTTGCAAGAACAAACAAAAATAAAATTTCAGGAGCAACATGTTATAGGTGGGAAAGGGTTAAATCACATTTTTTCATCCCATGACAGTTTTAAATTGGTGTAGAGACAGACTGAGAAATAAACTATGGCCATTTGAAGAACTACCGTGTACCAGCACAACAGCAATCAAAACTGACAAAACAATCTTCTCGTTGAGTTTGTCACATCATTCACCGAACACAGAGTGGGTCTCAGACCATCCAGTTGGAGTAAAGGATCCCCTGTTGTGCTATCAGATTGAACTTCTGTCAGCCTTTGATAGGCTGTGAGCCCCAATTTCAACATTACACAAATCCACATCTGCCTTTTATTGTATTTTCTTCTAGTAATTCCTCCTGAATAACGTACTGACCAAAAATATTACTTGACTAAATCCAAAGAAATGCACCCGGTCACTACCTCTTCTGACAAATGTCGGAGGACAATTTTACTAACGACTTCAATAACCTGGGCTTGGAATGGGGCAGAATTAACAAGGGTTCCTGCATCAAAGATCAACAGAATTTTGTTGTGTAAGGGTATCTAGTGATGCAGAATAAAGGCAGGAAAATGGAACTGAGGTACAGATCAGCCATGATCTAATTGAATGATGGAGCAGACTCGAGAGAACGACTGGCCTACTCCTCTTCCAATGTTCCTATGTAATGATATCCAATGGTTGTCCACTGGATATGGGCGAGTTTGATCAGTGGACGAAGATATTAGGGCTCCTACAAGGATCAAAAGTCTGCTAATAGTTAAAATCTAACCTCAGTATGAGGATTGGTCATTTGGATCAGATACTGAAGGACTGACCCAGATACCAGCAACAGTCCATTCTTCGATACGTAAACTACCCGAACTCCTTGATTGTATTCCAGCCTGTTACTCACTACTGACTTTCCATTCAATATCATACAAATTCAATACCTGCCTGGTTAGGTGAGAGTGACTGCCCTTGACATCAAGCCAGCATTTGACTGAGTGCTAGCAAAACTGACGTCAATGTGTTATGGACAGGATGAGCAGGGATGGCTCCCCTTTTTTCACCTTTCGACTGACCGAAGACAGTGTGTTTTCGAAAGTTTTGTTTTTAATCACTGCATGCTTTAATTATCAAGAACAGACAAATGACAGGTTTTCTTGCAAGTTTAAAAGCTAAAGGTTTATTATACAACACCTAAAATATACGCAACAGCACCCACTCTCACACCCATACAGATACACACACACTCAAGGAAAGATAGACATTATAAAGATAACATGTGTTAGGTCTGATGATTTGTAGAGCTCTCTGTTAAACTTGCTTTTCCCTGGGTGAAGACTTGAAACGGTACAGGCCTAAAATCTTTTCCCTTGTTCACTGAAGAAAGACTTAGGAGGTTCAGGAAGACGGGTGCGCTGCTGCAGACTGCTCTTGTTATATTCCAGTCAAAGGTCAATGGTGAAGACCTGATACGATTTCTCAGGTAGGGAATTCATGGCCAAACTCCTGTCGCTGCCTCCATGTAGTTCAAAGCTGGTAATCTTAGGCAGGGTCATCTCTCATCGATGGTATAGCTGGATCTCTTTGTCTGACCAGAATATACCTTGATTAAAACTCCCTATCAGAAACCTAGTTTCTGTCATGTGACCATAGTTTCTCTTTCCATTGTCCTCATAATTGATTTCTCATGGTGAGGCCATTGTAGACAATGGAGTCCAGGTGGCATTCTTCCTCACTTCACCTTGATAACATAGTGCTTTTCACACCCATTCTTTGGAATTTGAGTTTGGAGTCAAAAGTCTGCGACAGTATTGTTAACTCGATCAGTTGGAGAGAAACAGCCATTACCACAGAAAGGGTCAGTTGCATTTTAATGATTTCTCAAGGATGTGTGCAGACAGATCATTTGTATTTTAATTACTTCTCCAAGACATGTTCAGACATGAAAATTAGTTCAGGTTTCTTGTATTCTATGGGTAATGGCAGGAAAGGAAATGTCATCTGACTGCTCACTCAATTTTGTTTCCAAGAAAAGTGTCCATTTTGGGTTTACTTGATAAGTTAATTATACAGTTCATAAGTTTGGATTGCGTGGGTGTGACAAATGGAAATCAAGGGAAAACTCTCCACTGGTTGGAATCATACCTAGATGGCTGTGGTTGTTGGAGGTCAATCATCTCAGCCCTGGACATCATTGCAGGAGTTCCTCAGGGTAGTGTTTTAGGCCCAACATTTTCAGCTGCTTCATCAATGAGCGGCCCTCCAACATAAGGTCACAGTGGGGATGCTCACTGATGATTGTACAGTATTCAGTGTCATTTGCAATTCCTCAGATAATGAAGCATACCGTGCCTACAGCAAGACCTGGACAACATTCAAGCTTGGGCTGATAATTTGTGCCTCATGAGTGCCAGGCAATGGCCATTCTCAACAAAACAGAATCTAACCATCTCTCCTTAACGTTCAACGGCATTACAACTGCTGAATCCCCCACCATCAACATCCCAGAGGTTAGCATTGACCAGAAACTTCACTAGGCCAGCCGTATATATATTGTGGCTACATGAGCAGGTCAAAGGCTGGGAATTCTGCAGCGAAGAACTCAGCTTCTGACTCCCCAAAGTCTGTCCACCAGTCAAGAGTGAAGTTTGCCTGGATGAGTTCAGTGCCAACTACGGTAGCATAGTGGTAATGTTACTAAACTAGTAATCCAGAAGCTCAGGCTAATTCTCCGGAGACATGAGTTCAAATTCCACCATGACAGTTGGGGAACTTAACATTAATTAATAAATCTGGAATAAAAAGCTAGTTTCATTAATAATGATCATGAAACTATCGGATTGTCATAAAAACCCATCTGGTTCACTAAACTGCAATCTGGAATAGCCTAACAAGCCTCCCAGTTATATCCAACCGCTCCAGGGAAGATAAATAAGAATAGAACTGGATGGACCATATGGCATCAACACCAGCACAGGAAATAACTAAGGCACACACTGTCCAGTGGACCATGCAAAGTATTCCTTCGTGACATCTGGGGACTTGTGCCAAAATTGGCAATGCAATCCCACAGACGAGTCAAGCAACAGCCTGACAGTCATAAACACTGAATCATAACTTACTGCCAATGTTCCAGATACCTCCATCATCATTCCTAGGTATATACTGTACCATCAACAGAAAAGACCCACCAGAGGGTCTCCCGTCATTAACATATATTACCCTTCCTCTGCCGATGAATAAATACTCCTCCATGTTGAATACCCCTTGGAAGAAGAACTGAGGATAGCAAGGGCGCAGAATGTCCATCACCAAGTGTGGCTTGGTAGGACAACTACTGACTGAGTTGGCTGAGTCCTGAAAGATATAGCTGCCAGATTGGCCAGTGGGTAGTAGATGAGAGAACCAACAGCAAAGAAAAAAAACAGTTTTTTATTCTTTCACTGGATGTGGGCAACGCTGGCTAGGTCAGCATTTATTGCCCATCCCTAACTGCCCTTGACAAGGTTGTAGTGAGTCATCTTCTTGAACCGCTGTAGTCCTTGTAGTGTAAGTACACCCACAATGCTGTTAGGAAGGGAGTTCCAGGATTTTGATCCAGCGATCTGACCTAGACCTCACTAATTTACCTGTTACAGATGCATTGGTAGGAGTGACCACTGCACAGTCCTTGTGGAGATGATATTCTGTCTTCGCACTGAGGACACCCTCCATCGTGCTCTGTGGCACTCTTCTTCTTCTTTTGGGCCTCCTTATCTCGAGAGACAATGGATACGCGCCTGGAGGTGCTCTGTGGCACTACCACCGGATGAAATGGGATAGACTCAGAACAGATCTAGCAGCTCAAAACTGGGGATCCATGAGGTGCTGTCAGCCATCAGCATCAGTAGAACTGTATTCAACTATAATCTGTAATCTCATGGCGCAGCATATCGCTCACTCTACCATTACCATCAAGCTGGGGGACCAACCCTGGTTCAATGAGGAGTGTAGGAGAGCATGCCAGGAGCAGCACCAGGCATACCTAAAAATGAGGTGCCAATCTGGTGAAGCAACAACACAGGACTACATACATGTTAAACAAAGGAAGCAGCATGCGATAGACAGAGCTAAGTGATCCCGCAACCAAAGGGTCAGATCAAAGCTGTGCAGTCCTGCCATAGCCAGTCGTGAATGATGGTGGACAATTAACAACTAACGGAGGAGGTGGCTCCACAAATATTCCCATCCTCAATGATGGGGGAGCCCAGGACATCAGTGCGAAAGATAAGGCTGAAGCATTTGCAATAATCTTCAGCCAGAAGTGCCGAGTTGATGATTTATATCGCCTCCTCCGGGGGTCCCCACATAGAAAACAGACTTTAGGCAATTAATTTCACTCCACGTGATATCAAAAACACAGCTGAAGGGACTGGATACTGCAAAGGGTATGGGCCCTAACAACATCCCGGCTATAGAACGGAAGACTTGTGCTCCAGAACTAGCCATGCCCCCAGCCAGGCTGTTCCAGTACTGCTGGGACACTGGCATCTACCTGACAATGTTGAAAATTGCTGATCCCTGGGGATGTTCTGTCCACAAAAAGCAGGACAAATCCAATCTGGCCAATTACCACCCCATCAGTACATTCTCAATTATGAGCAAAGTGATGTAAGGTGTTGTTGGCCGAGCTATCAAGCCGCAGTTACTCAGCAACAACCTGCTCACCGATGTTCAGTTTGTGTTCCGCCAAGTACACTCAGCTCCAGACCTCATTATAGCCTTGGTCCAAACATGGACAAAAGAGCTGAAATCCAGAGGTGAGTGTGACTGCCCTTGGCATCAAAGCAGCATTTGACTGAGTGTGGCATCAAGGAGCTTGAGCAAAATTGAAGTCAATGGGAATCAGCGGGTAAACTGTCCACTTGTTGGAGTCATACCTAGCACAAAGAAAGATTATTTTGGTTGATGGACACCAATCATCTCAGTCCCAGGACATCGCTGCAGAGGATCCTTAAGGTAGTGTCCTAGGTGCAACCATTTTCAGCTATTCACTAATGAACTTCCCTCCAACATAGGTGTCAGGTCAGAGGTGGGAATGTTTGCTGATGATTGCACAATGGTCAGACCCATTTGCATCTCCTCAGATACTGAAGCAGTCAGTGTCCGCATACAACAAGATCTGATCAACATTCACGCTTATATCAGTATAGGTGGCAAGCAGCCAACTACTAGCCACAAGTCAGGAGTGTGATGGAATAACCTCCACTTGCCTGGATGAGTGCGGCTCCAATAACACTCAAGAAGCTCGACAGTTAAGCCAGCACGTAACGAGAGGGAGTGCAATTCTAGATTTAATCTTAAGAAATTAAGCTGGGCAAATGGATAAATTAGCAGTGGGTGACCATTTTGGAGATAGTGACCATAATACAGTTAGATTTAGCATGATTATGGAAAAGAACAAAAATAGAACAGGAGTAAAAGTTCTAAATTGGGGGAAGGCAAATTTTACGAAGCTGAGAGGTGATCTGGCGAAAGTGGACTGGATACAGCTACTTGAAGGAAAATCAGTGGCACCAGTGGGAGGCATTCAAAAGTGTGATTCTAGAGGCACAGTTTAGACATTTCTCCACAAAGAAAAAGGGTGGTACTGCCAAATCTAGAAGCATACAGGGTAAGATAAAGCAGTAAAAGAAAACATATGAGTCACAAAAAACGTAATACTTTAGAAAGCCTTGAGGAGTATAGAAAGTGCAGGGGTGAAGTAAAAATAAAAATTAGGAAAGCAAAGAGGGGACATGAAAAAATATTGGCAGGTAAAATCAAAGAAAACAGAAAGTTGTTTTTATCAGTACAGTAAGAGCAAGAGGATAACTAAGGAAAGGGTAGGGCCCACCAGAGATGTACAAGGGAACTTATGCGTGGATACAGATGTTGTGGGCAGGGTTCTTAATGAGTACTTTGTCTCTGTCTTCAGAAAGGAGAGGGACATTGTAGTTGGAACCATAGAACCATAGAAAAATTATAGCACAAAAGGAGCCCATCATGTCTGCGCCAGCCGAAAAAACTAGCCGCCCAATCTAATCCCACCTTCCAGCAACTGGTCCGTAGCCTTGCTGGTTACAGCACTTCAGGTGCATGTCCAGCGACTTTTTATAAGAGTTGAGGGTTTCTGTCTCCACCACCATTCCTGGCAGTGAATTCCAGACACCTACCACCCTCTGGGTGAAAAAGTTTTTCCTCATGTCCCCTCTAATCCTTCTACCAATTACCTTAAATCTGTGCCCCCTAGTAATTGACCTCTCCACTAGGGGAAACAGATTCTTCCTGTCTACTCTATCTAGGCCCTTCATAATTTTGTACACCTCAAATAAGTCACCCCTCAGCTTCCTCCGTTCTAAGGAAAACAACCCTAGCCAATAGTAGTTAAAGGGGAGGGGTGTGAAATATTAGATAGGGTAAGCATAATGAGAGAGGAAGTACCAGAGGGTCTGACATCCTTGAAAGTGGATAAATCACCAGGGCCGGATGGATTGTACCCCAGGATATTAGCGATGCTCTGAGGATCACTTTCAAATCCTCACTAAATACAGGCGAGGTACCAGAGGATTGGAGGTCTGTGAACATTGTACCATTATTTAAAAAGGGAGCGAGGGATAAGACAAATAATTATAGTCTGACCTCGGTGGTGGGTAAATTCTGAGAGATAGGATAAACTGTCAGTTGGAAAGGCATGGATTAATCAGGGATAGTCAGCATGGATTTGTTAAGGGAAGGTTGTGTCTTACTAACTTAATTGAATTTTTTGGGGAAGGAACAAGGAGGATTGATGAGGTTAGTGCAGTGGATGTTTTCTACATGGATTTTAGTAAGGCATTTGACAAGGTCCCACATGGCAGACTGGTCAGAAAAGTAAAAGCCCATGGGATTCATGGGAATGTGATGAGTTGGATCCAAAATTGGCTCAGTGACAGGAAACAAAGGGTAATGGTTGACCGATGTTTTTGTGAATGGAAAGCGGTTTCCAGTGGTGTTCCACAGGCTCAGTATTGGGTCCCTTGCTGTTTGTGGTATATATTAATGATTTGGACTTAAAGGTTGGAGGCATGATTGGGAAATTTGGTGATGACACAAAAATTGGCCATGTTGTTGATAGTGAAGAGGATAGCTGGAGACTCCAGAATGATATCAATGGTTTGGTTGAGTGGGCGGAAAAGTAGCAAATGGAATTCACGCTGGTGAGGTAACGCAATTAGGGGGCAAACAAAGCAAGGGAATACACAATAAACGGAAGGATATTGAGAGGGGTAGAGGAAGTGAGAGACCTTGGAGTGCATGGCCACAGGTCACTGAAAGACAGGTAAATAAAGTGGTGAAGAAGGCATGTGGAATGTTTTCCTTTACTGGCCGAGGTATAGAATACAAAAGCAGGGCTGTAATGCTGGAACTGTATAAAACACTGGCTAGGCCACAGCTGGAGTATTGCGTACAGTTCTGGTCACCACATTACAGGAAGGACATAATTCCTCTGGAGAGGCTACAGAGGAGATTTACAAGAATGTTGCCAGGGCTTGAAAGTTGCAGCTATGAGGAAAGATTGGATCGGCTAGGGTTGTTTTCCTTAGAACAATGGAGGCTGAGGGGTGACTTAATTGAGGTGTACAAAATTATGAGGGGCTCAGATACAGCACACACGAAGAACTTGTTTCCCCCAGTGGAGAGATCAACTACCAGGGGGCACAGATTTAAGGTGATTGGTAGAAGGATTAGAGGGCACATGAGGAAAAACGTTTGTACTCAGAGGGTGATGGGTGTCTGGAATTCACTGCCTGGATCGGTGTTGGAGCCAGAAAGCCTCAACTCATTTAAAAGGAACCTGGACCTGCACCTGAAGTGCTGTAATTCGCAAGGCTACGGACCAGGTGCTGGAAGGTGGGATTAGAATGGGCGGCTAGTTTTTTCAGCTGGCACAAACACGATGGGCTGAATGGCCTCTTTCTCCACCGTAAATTTTCTATGGTTCCATCCAGGACAAAGCAGCTAGTTGATTGGCACCCCATCCACCTGCTTAAGCATTCAATCTCTCCAACACTGGCACACAGTGGCAGCGGTGTGTACTATCTAGAAGATGCACTGCAACAACTCGCCAAACCAAATTGGCTGAGTAATAGTAAACAAAGAGTAGTGGTTAATGGATGTTTTTCAGGCTGTTAGAAAGTTTGTAGTGCAGTTCCCCAGGGATCAGCAAGCTTTTCCTGATATATATTAATGACCTAGACCTTGGTGTACAGGGCACAATTTCAAAGTTTGCAGATGATACGAAACTTGGAAGCATTGTGAACTGTGAGGAGGATAGTATAGAACTTCAAAAGGACATAGACAAGTTGGTGGAATGACAGGTGGCAGATGAAGTTCAATGCAGAGAGTGTGAAGTGATTCATTTTGGTAGGAAGAACATGGAGAGACAATACAAAATAAAGGGTACAATTCTAAAGGGGATGCAGGAGCAGAGGGACCGCGCCGCACTTTAGGAAAGACGGAAAAGATTCACAAGAATGGTTCCAGGGATGAGGAATTTCAGTCATGAAAATAGATTGGAGAAGTCACGACTATTTTCCTTGAAGAGAAGGCTGAGAGGTGATTTGATATAGGTATTCAAAATCATGAGGGCTCTGGACAGAGTAGATAGAGAGAAACTGTTCCAACTTGTGAAAGGATCGAGAATGGGAGGGCACAGATTTAAAGTATTTGGTCAGAGAAGCAAAAGTGACATGAGGAAAAACTTTTTCATGCAGCAAGTGGTTAAGGTCTGGAATGCACTGCCTGAGAACGTGGTGGAGGCAGATTCAATTGAAGCATACAAAAGGGAATTAGACAGTTATATGAAAAGGAAGAATGTGTAGGGTTACGGGGAGAAGGTAGGGAATGGAACTGAGGAATTGCTCTTTCAGAGAGCCAGTGTGGACACAATGGGCCTAATGGCCTCCTTCACAGCACTGTAACGATTCTGTGATTCTTCAACTGCACCTTCCAAATGCGTCACCTCTACCACCTAGAAGGACAAGGGTAGCAGATGTATGGGAACACCACTACCTGCAAGTTCTCCTCCAAGTCACAGACCATCCTGATTTGGAACTATATCACCATTCCTTCACTAGCGCTGAGTCAAAATTCTGGAACTCCCTCCCTAACAGCACTGTCGGTGTACCCATACCACATGGACTGCAGCAGTTCAAGAAGATGGCTAACCACCATCTTCTCAAGGGAAATTAGGGATGGACAATAAGTGCTGACCTTGCCAGCAAGACAGCACCTCTAACAGTGCAGTGCTCTCTCAGTACTGCACTGGAGCATCAGCCTTAATTTTTGTGCACAAGCCCTAGAGTGGGCTTGCACCACGTGGAAGAACAAGGGCAGCAGACGCAAGGGAACACCACCACCTTTTTTTTATTCTTTCATGGGATGTGGGCATCGCTGGCAGGCCAGCATTTGTTGCCTATCCCTAATTGCCCTTGAACTAAGTGGCTTGCTAGGCCATTTCAGAGGGCATTTTCAGACTCAACCATATTGCTGTGGGTCTGGAGTCACATGTAGGCCAGACCTACATATAGATTGGAAAAATCAGATGGGCAGAGGTAGCCTAGTTGACGAGTACATAGAATGTTTTCGGGATAATTTCTTGGAACAATACGTTCTGGAGCCAACCAGAGAGCAGGCTATACTAGACCTGGTATTGTGCAACGAGATAGGATTAATTAATGGCCTCATAGTTAAGGCACTCCTAGGTAGCAGCGATCATAATATGATTGAATTTTACATTCAGTTTGAGGGAGAGAAGAGTGGTTCCAAGACTAATATTTTAAATTTAAATAAGGGCAATTATGAGGGCATGAAAGCGGAGCAAGCTAAAGTGAATTGGCAAATCAGGTTAAGGGATAGGTTAATAGAGATACAGTGGCAGACATTTAAGGGGATATTTCAGAATACAAAGAATAGATACATTTCATCGAGAAAGAAAAATTCCAAGAGTGGGACCCATCATCCAATGTTAACTAAAACAGTTAAAGATAGTATCAAACTTAAAGAAAAAGCATATCATTGTGCAAAGATGGGGGGGCAGGTCAGAAGATTGGACAGAATATAAAAAACAGCAAAGAATGACTAAAAGATTGATAAGGAAGGTAAAATTAGAGTACGAGAGAAAGCTAGTTAGAAATATAAGACAGATAGTAAGAGTTTCGATAGATATTTAAAAAAGAGTTAACAAGTGAGCGTTGGCCCTATAAAAAGTGAGTCTGGGGAAATAATAATGGATAATAAGCAGCTGGCAGATGAATTGAACAGATATTTTGCATCGGTCTTCACTATTGAGGATACAAGTAACATCCCAGTATTAGCTGTAAGTCAGGAAATCGAAGGGAGGTAGGAACTCAAGAAAATTACAATCACCAGGGAAGTGGTACTGAACAAATTGTTGGAGCTGTGGGCTGACAAGTTCCTGGATCCTGATGGACTTCATCCTAGGGTCTTAAAAGAAGTGGCGAGTGAGATAGTTGATGCATTAGTTTTAATTTTCCAAAATTCCCTGGATTCGGGGAAGGTTCCTTTAGATTGGAAAATAGCGAATGTAACTCCTTTATTCAAGAAAGGAGGGAGACAGAAAGCAGGAAACTACAGGCCAGTTAGCTTAACATCTGTCTTAGGGAAAATGTTCGAGGCTATTATTAAAGACGCTATAGCAGGGCATTTAGAAAAATTCAAGGTATTCAGGCAGAGTCAACATGGTTTTGTGAAAGGGAAGTCATGTTTAACCAATTTATTGGAGTTGTTTGAGGGAGTTACGTGTGCTGTGGATAAAGGTGGATGTATTGTACTTAGATTTCCAGAAGGCATTTGATAAGGTTATTGCAGAAAATAAAAGCTCCATGGTGTCGGGGGTAACATTTTGGAATGGATAGAAAATTGGTTAACTAACAGGAAACAGAGAATAGGCATAAATGGGTCATTTTCTGGTTGAAAAGATGTAACGAGTGGTGTGCCACAGGGATCTGTGCTGGGGCCTCAACTTTTTACAATTTATATAAATGACTTAGAAGAAGGGACCGAAAATATGGTTGCTAAATTTGCTATTGGCACAAAGATAGGTAGGAAAGTAAGTTGTGAAGAGGACATAAGGAGGCTACAAAGGGATATAGATAGGTTAGGTGAGTGGGCAAAGACCTGGCAAATGGAGTATAATGTGGGAAAGTGTGAAATTATCCACATTGACGGGAAGAATAAAAAAGAAGCATATTATCTAAATGGTGAGATATTGCAGAGCTCTGAGATGCAGAGGGATCTGGATGTCCTAGTGCATGAATAGCAAAAGGTTAGTATGCAGGTACAGCACATAATTAGGAAAGCTAACAGAATGTTATTGTTCATCGCGAGGGGAATTGAATACAAAAGTAGGGAGGTTATGCTTCAGCTATACAGGGCATTGGTCAATCTGCATCTGGAGTACTGTGTGCAGTACTGGTCTCCTTATTTAAGGAAGGATGTAAAAGCGTTGGAGGCAGTACAGAGAAGGTTGACTCGACCAATATTTGGAATGGGTGGGCTGTCTTATGAGGAAAGATTGGACAGGCTAGGCTTGTATCCACTGGAATTTAGAAGAGTAAGAGGTGACTTGATTGTAACATATAAGATCCTGAGGGGTCTTAACAGGGTGGATGTGGAAAGGATGTTTATCCTTGTGGGAGAATCTCAAACTAGGGTGTCACTGTTTAAAAATAAAGGGTCGTCCATTTAAGACAGAGATGAGGAGAAATGTTTTCTTTCAGAGGGTTGTGAGTCTTTGGAATTCTCTTCCTCAAAAGGCAATGTAAGCAGAGTCTTTGAATATTTTTAAGGCAGAGGTAGATAGATTCTTGATAAGCAAGGGGGTGGAAGGTTATCAGGGGAGATGGAAATGTGGAGTAATCTGTTCAGACATGGACTTTTTGAATGGTGGTGCAGACTCGAGGGGTCGAGTGGCCTACTCCTGCTCCGAGTTCATATGTTCGTATGACCAGGTAAGGACAGCAGAATTTCTTCCCTAAAGGACATTAGTGAGCCAGATCAGTTTTTACAACAATCAATGATTGTTTCATGGCACCATTACTGAGGCTAACTTTGAATTCCAGATTTTTTTAAAAATTAAGTAACTGAATTCAAATTCCACCAGCCACCATGGTAGGATTTGAACCCATGTCCCCAGGGCATATGCCTAGGCCTCTGGATTACTAGTCCAATGACATTAACTATGCCACCTCTTCTCAACCTGTAAATTTCTCTCCAAGTCACACACCATCTTGACTTGGAACTATATCGCCTTTACTTCATCGTCACTGGGTGAAAATTCTCTCAATTTCTCCCCGACAGCACAGTGTGTGTGTCCACATCACATGGACTGCAACAGTTCAAGAAGGTGGCTAACCACCACCTTCTCAAGGGAAATTAGGGATGGGCAATAAATGCTGACCTTGCCAATGACGTTTATATCCCATGAAGGAATAAAACAAATTACTCTACATATAAACACCCGAATCAACTGAATTACATTTTGGCCTGCAAGTCACTCCTCAGGACCTATTATTCTCATATAAACTACCAGAACCCCTCAATTAGATTCCAGCCTGTAGCTCACTCCTGCCGATTATTGTTTTTATATTCGTTCATGGGAAGTGAACGTCGCTGGCTAGGCCTGCATTTACTGCCTATCCCTAATTGCCCTTGAGAAGGTGGTGGTGAGCTGCCTTCTTGAACCGCTGCAGTCCATGTGGGGTAGGTACACCCACAGTGCTGTTAGGAAGGGAGTTCCAGGATTTTGGCCCAGCGACAGTGAAGGAATGGCAATATAGTTCTAAGTCAGGATGGTGTGTGACTTGGAGGGGAACTTGCAGGTGGTGGTGTTCCCATACATTTGCTGCCCTTGTCCTTCTAAGTGGTAGAGATCGTGGGTTTGGAAAGTGCTGTCTCTGGAGCCTTGGTGCATTTCTGCAGTGCATCTTGTAGATGGTACACTGCTGCCACTGTGCGTCGGTGGTGGAGGGAGTGAATGTTTGAGGATGGGGTGCAAATCAAGCGGGCTGCTTTGTCCTGGATGGTGTTGAGCTTCTTGAGCGTTGTCGAAGCTGCACCCATCCAGGCAAGTGGAAACTATTCCATCACACTCCTGACTCGTGCCTTGCAGATGGTGGACAGGCTTTGGGGAATCAGGAGGTGAGTTACTTGCCGCAGGATTCCTAGCCTCTGACCTGCTCCAGTTCAGTTTCTGGTCAATGGTAGCCCCTGGGATGTTGACAGAGGGGGATTCAGCAATCGTAATGCCAGTGAATGCCAAGGGGAGATGGTTAGATTCTCTCTTGTTGGAGATGGTCATTGCCTGGCACTTGTGTGGCATGAATATTACTTGCCACTTATCAGCCCAAGTCTGGATATTGTCCAAGTCTTGCTGCATTTCTACACGGACTGCTTCAATGTCTGAGGAGTCGCGAATGGTGCTGAACATTGTGCAATCATCAGCTAACATTCCCACTTCTGATCTTATAATTGGTAGAAGGCCATTGATGAAGCAGCAGAAGATGGTTCTGCCCAGGACGCGACACTAAGGAACTCCTGCAGTGATGTCCTGGAGCTCAGATGATTGACCTCCAACAACCACAACCATCTTCATTTGCATGAGGTACGACTCAAACCAGTGGAGAGTTTTCCCCGATTTCCACTGACTCCAATTTTGCACGGGGTCCTTGATGCCATACTCGGTCAAATGCTGCCTTAATGTCAAGGGCAGTCACTCTCACCTCACCTCTTGAGTTCAGCTCTTTTGTCCATGTTTCAACCAAGGCTGTAATGAGGTCAGGAGCTGAATGGCCCTGGCAGAAGCCAAACCAAGCATCACTGAGCAGGTTATTGCTAAGCAAGTGCCACTTGACAGCACTGGTGACGACACCTTCCATCACTTTACTGATGGTCGAGAGTAGGCTGATGGGGCGGTAATTGGCCGGTTTGGACATGTCCTGTTTTTTGTGTACAGGGCATACCTGGGCAATTTTCCACATTGCTGGGTACATGCCAGTGTTGTAGCTGTACTGGAACAGCTTGGCTCGGGGCATGGTACGTTCTGGAACACAAGTCCTCAGTACTATTGCCAGAATGTTGTCAGGCTTGTGATTCACTCCATAGCCTTTGCAGTATCCAATGCCTTCAGTCGTTTCTTGATATCACGCGAAGTGAAGGGGGAGGGTGAACAGCCAGAGGTTGTGGTACACATCGGTACCAACGACATAGGCAGGAAGAGTGACGTGGTCCTGCAGGGGGAGTTTAGGGAGTTAGGTAGAAAGTATCCTGGGCAGGACCTTTAGGGTTGTAATCTCGGGATTACTCCCTGTGCCACGTGCCAGTGAGGCTAGAAATAGGAAGATAGTGCAGCTAAACACGTGGCTGAACAGCTGGTGTAGAAGGGAGGGTTTCAGATATCTGGATCATTGGGATCTCTTCAGGGACAGGTGGGACCTGTACAAGAAGGACGGGTTGCATCTAAACTGGAGGGGCACAAATATCCTGGCTGCGAGGTTTGCTAGCATCACTCAAGAGAGTTTAAACTGGTGTGGCAGGGGGGTGGGAACCAGAGCAGTAGAACAGCAGGTGAAATAAATGAGGGGGAACTAGTAACTAAGGCCAGTAAGACTAAGAGGAAGAGCAGGCAGGGAGATATTGCTGAGCACAGCGGGACTGGTAGTCTGAAGTGCATTTGCTTCAATGCGAGAAGTATAACAGGTAAGGAAGATGAACTTAGAGCTTGGATTAGTACTTGGAACTATGATGTTGTTGCTATTACAGAGACTTGGTTGAGGGAAGGACAGGATTGGCAGCTAAATGGTCCGGGATTTAGAAGCTTCAGGCGGGATAGAGGGGGATGTAAAAGGGGTGAGGGAGTTGCATTACTGGTTAAGGAGAATATCACAGCTGTACTGCGGGAGGACACCTCAGAGGGGTCATGCAGCGAGGCAATATGGGTGGAGCTCAGGAATAGGAAGGGTGCAGTCACGATGTTGGAAGGTTTACTACAGGCCTCCTAACAGCCAGCAGGAGGTAGCGGAGCAGATATGTAGACAGATTTTGGAAAGATGTAAAGGTAACAGGGTTGTAGTGGTGGGTGATTTTAACTTCCCCAATATTGACTGGGACTCACTTAGTGCTAGGGGCTTGGATGGGGCAGAATTTGTGAGGAGCATCCAGGAGGGCTTCTTGAAACAGTATGTAGATAGTCCAACTAGAGATGGGGCCGCACTGGACCTGGTATTGGGGAATGAGCCCGACCAGGTGGTCGAAGTTTCAGTAGGGGAGCATTTCGGGAGCAGTGACCATAATTCCATAAGTTTTAAGGTACTTGTGGATAAGGATAAGAGTAGTCCTCGGGTGAAGGTGCTAAATTGGGGGAAGGCTAATTATAACAATATTAGGCAGGAACTGAAGAATTTAGATTGGGGGAGGCTGTTTGAGGGTAAATCAATATCTGACATGTGGGAGTCTTTCAAACGTCAGTTGATTAGTATCCAGGACCAGCATGTTCCTGTGAGGAAGAAGGATAAGTTTGGCAAGTTTCGGGAACCTTGGATAACGCGGGATATCGTGAGCCTCGTCAAAAAGGAAAAGGAAGTATTCGTAAGGGCTGGAAGGCTGGGAACAGACGAAGCCTTTGAGGAATATAAAGACAGTAGGAGGAAACTTAAGCAAGGAGTCAGGAGGGCTAAAAGGGGTCATGAAAGGTCATTGGCAAACAGGATTAAGGAAAATCCCAAGGCTTTTTATACGTATATAAAGAGCAAGAGGGTAACCAGGGAAAGGGTTGGCCCACTCAAGGACAGAGGAGGGAATCTATGCGTGGAGCCAGAGGAAATAGGTGAGGTACTAAATGAGTACTTTGAATCAGTATTCATCAAAGAGAAGGATTTGGTGGATGATGAGTCCAGGGAAGGGAGTGTAGATAGTCTCGGTCATGTCGTTATCAAAAAGGAGGAGGTGTTGGGCGTCTTGCAAAGCATTAAGGTAGATAAGTCCCCAGGGCCTGATGGGATCTACCCCAGAATACTGAAGGAGGCAAGGGAAGAAATTGCTGGGGCCTTGACAGAAATCTTTGTATCCTCATTGGCTACAGGTGAGGTCCCAGAGGACTGGAGAATAGCCAATGTTGTTCCTTTGTTTAAGAAGGGTGGCAAGGATAATCCAGGAAGTTATAGGCCGGTGAGCCTTACGTCAGGGGTAGGGAAATTATTAGAGAAGATTCTTCGGGACAGGATTTACTCCCATTTGGAAACAAACGCACTTAGTAGCGAGAGGCAGCGTGGTTTTGTGAAGGGGAGATCGTGTCTCACTAACTTGATTGAGTTTTTTGAGGAAGTGACGAAGATGATTGATGAGGGAAGGGCAGTGGATGTTGTCTTTATGGACTTCAGTAAAGCCTTTGACAAGGTCCCTCATGGCAGACTGGTACAAAAGGTGAAGTCACATGGGATCAGAGGTGAGCTGCCAAGATGGATACAGAACTGGCTCGGTCATAGAAGACAGAGGGTAGCAGTGGAAGGGTGCTTTTCTGAATGAAGGGCTGTGACTAGTGGTGTTCCACAGGGATCAGTGCTGGGACCTTTGCTGTTTGTAGTATATATAAATGATTTGGAGGAAAATGTAGCTGGTCTGATTAGTAAGTTTGCGGATGACACAAAAGTTGGTGGAGTTGCGGATAGTGATGAGGATTGTCAGAGGATACGGCAGGATAGATCGATTGGAGACTTGGGCGGAGAAATGGCAGATGGAGTTTAATCCGGACAAATGTGAGGTAATGCATTTAGGAAGGTCTAATGCAGGTGAGAAGTATACAGTAAATGGCAGAACCCTTAGGAGTATTGACAGGCAGAGAGATCTGGGTGTACAGGTCCACAGGTCACTGAAAGTGGCAACGTAGATGGATAAGGTAGTCAAGAAGGCATATGGCATGCTTGCCTTCATTGGTCAGGCATAGAGTATAAAAATTGGCAAGTCATGCTGCAGCTGTACAGAACTTTAGTTAGGTCACACTTAGAATATTGCGTGCAATTCTGGTCGCCACACTACCAGAAGGACGTGGAGGCTTTCGAGAGGGTACAGAAGAGGTTTACCAGGATGTTGCCTGGTCTGGAGGGCATTAGCTATGAGGATAGGTTGGATAAACTCGGATTGTTTTCACTGGAACATCGGAGGTGGAGGGGCGACATGATAGAGGTTTACAAAGTTATGAGCGGCAAGGACAGAGTGGATAGTCAGAAGCTTTTTCCCAGGGTGGAAGAGTCAGTTACTAGGGGACATAGGTTTAAGGTGCGAGGGGCAAAGTTTAGAGGGGATGTGCGAGGCAAGTTCTTTACACAAAGGGTGGTGAGTGCCTGGAACTTGCTGCTGGGGGAGGTGGTGAAAGCAGGTACGATAGCGACGTTTAAGAAATATCTTGACAAATACATGAATAGGATGGGAATAGAGGGATACGGTCCCCGGAAGTGCAGAAGGTTTTAGATTAGGCAGGCATCAAGATCGGCGCAGGCTTGGAGGGCTGAATGGCCTGTTCCTGTGCTGTACTGTTCTTTGAATCGAATTGGCTGAAAACTGGCATCTCATATGCTGGGTACTTCAGGAGGAAGCCAAGATGGATCATCAACTCGGCACTTCTGGCTGAAGATTGTTGCAAATGCTTCAGCCTTATCTTTTGCACTCGTGCTGGGCTCCAATATCATTGAGGATGGGGATATTTGTGGAGCCACCTCCTCCAGTTAGTTGTTTAATTGTCCACCACCATTCACAACTTGTTGTGGTATTGTGTATGTAAACCAGCCGAACCCCTCAATTAGATTCTAGGCTGTAACTCACTTCCAAGGTATTGGTTAGTCTATACATACACTCCCCAAAACTCAATTAGATTCCATCTGGTACACACTCTGGAGTATCCATTATTTTATATAGAAACCCCCGAATCCCTTGTTTAGATTTCAGCCTGAAACTCACTCTGGAGTATCCATTATTCTATGTATAAGCCTGCCAAACCCCTCAATTAGATTCAGGCTTGTGATTCACTCCATGGTATCCATTATTCTATATATGAACCCCATAAACACCTTGATTAGAATCCAGTCTGTAACTCAGTCCCACTTCCTTGACAGAAAGTACGTTACATGCACACTACGTTTTATTTTTCTCCGTCTCTCTAACTTCACACAGCTGTCGAGTTTTCTTTGCAAGTTGTTTGACCTGAGCCTTTGAGGTGCCTCAGCTGGCAGAGCCACAATGAAGGCTTAGCGGGTTGCTTCTGGCTGGTGTATGTAAGACGGTGATGGTCCATGTCACTCGATTCACACAATGTCGTTGGAGTACAGCCACACTGTTCCCAAACAATTATCAGAGGGAGAGGTGGGATTATTTGCAACTGCAGGGGGACCTTCACAAGGGACAAATGAGTGATGACAAAAATAGCACAAGAAAACGAAAAAAAGTAAGTCTTTCTGTTCAAGTTGAAGTGTGTGTTGAACAGAAAGACTTACTTTTTTTCTCTTTCTTGTGCTATTTTTGCAATTAGAGTGTGTTAGAATTAGAGTTCCCTGAGGGGAAACATTGCATTTATCAAGTAAGAATTACAGTAATTGTTTTCATGCAGATTTTGATTCACTGGTGATGGAGAGCCTATAATTTTAATATTCTCTCCCCTCCCCTCCCCTCCTGGACACATCATTCTTGTATCACCCAACATTTGTTGGATGGGGGAACAAAGTATGAGCGGGGTACTTGAAAACATGCCCGAGTGACTCCTGAGGGTTGTGACTTTCTCAAATGAGTATCTCTCACCTTCTAAATGCAACAAAAAGCTTGTCTAAAAGCAAAATACTGCAGATGCTGTAAATCTTGAAATAAAAACAAAGAATGCTGGAAATACTCTGCAGGTCAGGCAGCATCTGTGGAGAGAGCAGCAGATGAAAGGTCACAGACCTGAAATATTAACTCTGCTTCTCTCTCCACAGATGCTGCCAGACCTGCTGAGTATTTCCAGCATTTTTTGTTTTTATTTCAAAAAGCTTGTCTGGATTTTTCCTTCATTTTTTGTGCATGTCTGGACAACAAACAGTGGAGAAGGGGAAGGGAAAAAGCCCTAATGCCTGGTCTCTGCCACAATAACTGACCTGCTGCATTTCTCTGATTGCGACATACATATTAGACTGCAGCATCTTTATTCCGCTGCCTGTAAATGACGGTGGGTGTGTGGAGTTTCTTTTATTTTCTCATGGGATGTGGGCATTGCTGGCATTGCCTTTGAGAAGGTGGTGGTGAGCTACTTTCTTGAACCGCTGCAGTCCATCTGGTGCAGGTACACCCACAGTGCTGTTAGGAAGGGAGTTCCAGGATTTTGATACAGCGACAGTGAAGGAGCAACAATATATTTCCACGTCAGGATGGCGTGTGACCTAGAGGGGAACTTTGGTGGTTTTCCCATGCGTCTGCTGCCGTTGTCCTTCTAGGTGGTAGAAGTCACGGGTTTGGAAGATGGTGTCGAAGAACACTTGTTGAGTTGCTGCGGTGCATCTTGTAGATGGTACACACTGCTGCCACTGTGTGCCAGTGGTGGAGGGATGAAAGTTTAAGGTGATGAATCGGATGCTGATCAAGCCGGCTGCTTTGTCCTGGATGGTGTCGAGCTTATTGAGTGCCATTGGATCCACACTCGTCCAGGCAAGTGCAGAGTATTCCATCATATTCCTGATTTGTGGCTTGTAGATGATGGACAGGCTTTGGTTGTCAAGAGGTGAGTTACTCACCTCAGAATTCCCAGCTTCTGACCTGCTCTTGTAGCTACAGTATTTATATGGCTGCTGCAGCTCAGTTTCTAGTCAATGGTAACCCCCAGGATGTTGATGGTGGGGAATTCAGCAATGGTAATACCATTGAATATCATAGAACATAGAACATAGAACATAGAACATACAGCACAGAACAGGCCCTTCGGCCCACAATGTTGTGCCGATCCTTTGTCCTCTGTCAAGGACAATTTAATCTATACCCCATCATTCTCCTTTATCCATATACCTATCCAAAAGCCTTTTGAAAGTCCCTAAAGTTTCTGACTCAACAACTTCCCCGGGCAAGGCATTCCATGCCTCGACCACTCTCTGGGTAAAGAACCTTCCCCTGACATCCCCCTTATATCTCCCACCCTTCACCTTAAATTTATGACCCCTTGTAACGCTTTGCTCCACCCGGGGAAAAAGTTTCTGACTGTCTACCCTATCTATTCCCCTGATCATCTTATAAACCTCTATCATGTCACCCCTCATCCTTCTCCTTTCTAATGAGAAGAGGCCTAGAATGTTCAGCCTTTCCTCGTAAGACTTATTCTCCATTCCAGGCAACATCCTGGTAAATCTCCTCTGCACCCTCTCCAAGGCTTCCACATCCTTCCTAAAATGAGGCGACCAGAACTGCACACAGTACTCCAAATGAGGCCTTACCAAGGTCCTGTACAGCTGCATCATCACCTCACGGCTCTTAAATTCAATCCCTCTGCTAATGAACGCTAACACCCCATATGCCTTCTTCACAGCCCTATCCACTTGAGTTGCAACTTTCAATGATCTATGCACATAGACCCCAAGGTCTCTCTGCTCCTCCACATGCCCAAGAACCCTACCGTTAACCCAGTATTTTGCATTCATGTTTGTCCTTCCAAAATGGACGACCTCACACTTTTCAGGGTTAAACTCCATCTGCCACTTTTCAGCCCAGCACTGCAACCTATCCAAGTCCCTTTGCAGACGACAATAGCCCTCCTCGGTATCCACAACTCCACCAACCTTTGTATCATCTGCAAATTTACTGACCCACCCTTCGACTTCCTCATCCAAGTCGTTAATAAATATCAAGAGCAGATGGTTAGATTCTCTCTTATTGGAAATGGTCACTGCCTGGCACTTGTGTGACACAAATGTAATTTGCCATCTATCACTCCAAGCCTGAATGTTCTCCAGGTATTGCTGCATATGGACACAGGCTGCTTCAGTGTGTGAGCAGTTGCGAATGGTACTGAATATTGTGCAATCATCAGGGAACATCCCCACTTCTGACCCTATAATGGAGTGAAGGTCATTGATGAAGCAGCTGAAGATGGTTCGGCCTAGGACAGTAGCCTGCGGAACTTCTGCAGCAATGTCCCGGGACTGAGATAATTGACCTTCAGCAACCATGACCATCTTTCTTTGTGCTCACTCCAATCAGTGCAGAGTTTTCCCCCTGATTCCTAAGGATTTCAAATTTTCCAGGACTCCTTGATGCTGCACTCAGTCAAATGCTGCCTTGATTTCAAAGTCATTCTCACCTCCCCTGGCAAGATGGTGGCATAGCGGTAATGTCACTAGACTAGTAATGCAGAGGTCTGGACTAAGAGCCTGCGGACATGGGTTCATAACCCACCATGGCAGCTAGTGGAATTTAAATTCAATTTATTAATAAATTCAATTAATTAATAAAAATCTGGAATCGAAAGCTAGTCTCAGTAATGGTGCCATAAAACTATCACTGATTGTCATAAAAACCCAATCTGGTTCACTAATGTCCTTTGGAGAAGGAAATCTTACCTGCTCTGTGACTCCATACCCACAGCAATGTGGTTGACTCTCAACTGCCTTCTGAAATGGCCTAAAAAGTCACTCAGTTGTACCAAACTGCTTGGAGGCCGTGTCTTTAGCTGCCTAGGTTCAGCTTTGCCATTCCCTCCCTAAACCTCTCTGCCACTCTTTTCTCCTTTAAGATGTTTCTTAAAACCTACCACTTTGACCAATCTTTTGGTCATCTATCCTGATGTCTCTCTGTGGCTTGCCGCTTTTTTTTTTGATAATGCTCCTGTGAAGTGCTTGGGATGTTGTACTATGTTAAAGGTGCATTTGGGTGGTACAGAGGTCACAGGGCCCTGTTAACTAAGTTGCTTTTATTAATATAATTCAAGGCAGATATCAATTATTTTTAAGGTTGTAGATCTGGCTTTGGAACCAGTGGGGTGTACCTTGGGCCTCCCTCATACATCTACTTTGAGAAGGAACTGAAGGAGGAGCAGGAAGGCCCACTGCTGGGATGCCAAGCTTAACAGAGGCAGTAGGTGGTATCCATGCTTGCCTGTCTGCATGTGTAGGTGTACTACTACACTCGACCCTCGGCAATGCTTGAGAATTCTTCACTTGCCTCACAAAGCAATAACTACAGGCACAGCTAATAAGGGAAATCTTCAGCTCACCAACATCTGAGGTCCCTGCCACACGACTCCTGCCATTACTAACCCCCGCTGTGGCAACAAACTCAACTCAATCACAGGCTGATGCCGCTCTGCTTGGCTGCCACTTGGAGATTATCCTGCCGCAAGCAGGCATTCCCCACCTTTCCTCAAGTCATTCTGCATGTGTCCTATTAGCGACAGAAACATCTCACTGAAAGCAAATCTTCCTACTGTTGGAGGTCACTGTGCCTTGACTTGTGTTCCCTTTCGGTCCTAGCCTCCTACTTTTACAACGACAGTTCTAAGGTTGGATGCCTCATGATCTGCAGCTGTTTGAGACTCAGGTGGTGCTTTAGCTTTGGGTGTGGACCGTTTCTCCTTTGAGTGGAAAGTAGGGAGCATGGAGGTGCTCTTTGTATCGTCAAATGACACGCACTCCACTTTTCAGTAGGCTTTCCTTTAAACTGTTTAAAGGATTTCATAGAGTAGAAAGACAGAAACTACTTCCTCAGATGAAGGAATTCAGAATAAGGGGCATAACTTTAAAGTTAGAGCAAGACTGTAAAGGACTGAAAACTGGAAGCACTTCTTCACACAAGGGGTAGTGGAAAAATGGAAGTCTCCTGCCTAAAAGGCAGTTGATGCTGCACCCAGTTGGAGCTTTCAAGCGATCGATTGATATTTGTTAGTTAAAGGAGTTAAGAGATATTGGCTAAAGAGAAGTAAATGGAGTTAAGATACAGATCAGCCATGATCTAATTGAGTTCAGGCTCAAAGGGCTGAATAGCCTACTTCTGTTCCTAACTTCCTCAATGGGGATGATAGCACCCACTGTCAAGGCCACCACCTTCTTGGGCCCAGATTATATCCTTTATGGGCATTCTATCTTCACAGAATCACAGAATAATACAGTGCAGAAGAGGCCCTCAGGCCCATCGAGTCTGCACCGATGCATTAAAGACACCTGACCTGTCTACCTAATCCCATTTGCCAGCACTTGGCCCAAAGCCTTGAATGTTATGACGTGCCAACTGCTCATCCAGGTACTTTTTAAAGGATGTGAAGCAACCCGCCTCTACCACCCTCCCAGGCAGGGCATTCCAGACCGTCACCACCCTCTGGGTAAAAATGTTCTTCCTCAAATCCCCTTTAAACCTCTCGCCCCTCACCTTAAACTTGTGACCCCTCGTTACTGACCCTTCAACTAAGGGGAACAGCTGCTCCCTATCCACCCTGACCATGCCCCTTATAATCATGTACACCTCGATCAGGTCACCCCTCAGTCTTCTCTGCTCCAGTGAAAACAACCCAAGCCAATCCAACCTCTCTTCATAGCTTAAATGTTCCATCCCAGGCAACATCCTGGTGAATCGCCTCTGCACCCCTTCCAATGCAATCACATCCTTCCTATAATGTGGCGACCAGATTTGCACACAGTACTCCAGCTGTGGCCTTACCAAAGTTCTATACAACTCTAACATGACCTCCCTGCTTTTGTAATCTATGCCTCGATTGATAAAGGCAAGTGTCCCATATGCCTTTTTCACCACCCTATTAACCTGCCCTTCTGTCTTCAGAGATCTATGGACAAACACGCCAAGGTCCCTTTGTTCCTCGGAACTTCCCAATGTCAGGCCATTCATTGAATACTTCCGTGTCACATTACTCCTTCCAAAGTGCACCACCACACACTTTTCAGGGTTAAATTCCATCTGCCACTTTTCTGCCCATTTGACCATCCCGTCTATATCTTCCTGTAACCTAAGACACTCCACCTCACTGTTAACCACTCGGCCAATCTTTGTGTCATCCGTGAACGTACTGATCCTACCCCCCACATAGTCATCCATGTCGTTTATATAAATGACAAACAATAGGGGACCCAGCACAGATTCCTGTGGTACGCACACTGGACACTGACTTCCAGTCACTAAAACAGCCGTCTGTCATCACTCTCTGTCTCCTACAACTAAGCCAATTTTGAATACACCTTATCAAGTGACTCTGTATCCCATGTGCATTTGCTTTCTTGATAAGTCTCCCATGTGGGACCTTGTCAAAGGCTTTGCTGAAATCCATGTAAACTACATCAACTGCACTACCATCATCAACACACCTGGTCACATGCTCAAAAAATTCAATCAAATTTTTTCGGCATGACTGCCCTCTGACAAAGCCATGCTGACTATTCCTAATCAAATTTTGCCTCTCCAAGTGGTGATAGATTTTCTCCTTCAGAATTTTCTTCAATAGCTTCCCTACCACTGACGTGAGACTCACTGGTCTGTAGTTCTCTGGCTTATCTCTACAACCTTTCTTAAATAGTGGGACCACATTAGCTGTTCTCCAGTCCTCTGGCACCTCCCCCGTGGCCAGAGAGGAATTAACAATTAGGGTCAGAGCCCCTGCAATCTCCACCCTCGCCTCCCGCAGCATCCTGGGACACAAATCATCCGGACCTGGAGATTTGTCCATTTTTAAGCCTTCCAAAACCTCCAATACCTTGTCACTCCCTATGACAATTTGCTCAAGAACCTCACAGTCTCTCTCTCTAAGTTCCATTTCTACATCCTCATTCTCTTGGGTGAAGACAGATGTGAAGTATTCATTCAACACCCTACCAATGTCCTCTGGCTCCACCCACTAATTTCCCCCTTGGTCCCTAATGGGTCCTACTCTTACCCTGGTTATCCTCTTCCCATTGATATACTTATAGAATATCTTGGGATTTTCCCTACTTTTACCAGTCAGAGCTTTCTCATATCCCCTCTTTGCTCTCCTAATTGCTTTCTTAAGCTCCATCCTACACTTTCCGTACTCCACTAATGCTTCCATTGATTTGCTCTCCTTGTATTTGCTAAAAGCCTCTTTTTTCCTTCTCATCGTACCATGAATGTTTATGGTCATCCATGGTTCTCTGGGCTTGTTGCTCCTACCTATTACCCTAGAGGGAACATGTTGGGCCTGTACCCACCCCATTTCCTTTTTGAATACCTCCCACTGCTCTTCTGTAGATTTCCTGACAAGTAACTCTTTCCAGTCTACCTTGGCCAGATCCTGCCTTATTTTACTCAAATTTGCTCTCCCCAAATCCAAAGCCTTTTTTTGCAACTTGTCTATATCTTTCTCCATAACAAGCTTAAATTGTTCGCAATCACCAAAATGCTCCCCCACCAACACATCAACCACCTGTCCGGCTTCATTCCCCAGAATTAGGTCCAGCACTGCACCCTCCCTTGTTGGATCCTCTACATATTGAGTTAAAAGGTTCTCCTGTATACATTTTAAGAACTCCACTCCATCTCAGCCCTTAGCACGATGACTATCCCAATTAATGCTGGGAAAGTTGAAATCACCTAATATAAATGCCCTATTATTTTTACACACCTCTGCAAATTGTGCACATATTTGCTCCTCAATTTCCCACTGACTATCTGGGAGTCTATAATAAACACCTAGCAATGTGGCTGTCCCTTTTTTATTCCTAAACTCTACCCATAAAGTTTCATTTGATGCCCCCTCCAAGATATCATCTCTCCTTACTGCAGTAACTGATTCCTTAACTAATATTGCAATGCCTCTCTTCAAAGCTGAAATTCTCCAGCCCAGGCAACATCCTGGTGAATCTGCTCTGCACCCTCTCCAGTGCAATCACATCCTTCCTATAGTGTGGTGCCCAGAACTGTACACAGTACTCCAGCTGTAGCCTAACTAGCATTTTATACAGCTTCATCATAGCCTCCTGCTCTTATATTCTATGTCTTGGCTAACAAAGGCAACTATCCCCTATGCCTTCCTAACCACCTTATCTACCTGAGCTGCTGCCTTCAGTGATCTATGCACAAGTACACCAAGGCCCCTCTGTACTTTCTAGAGTTCTACCATTCATTGTATATTCCCTTGTCTTGTTAGTCCTCCCAAAATGCAGCACCTCACACTTCTCAGGATTAAATTCCATTTGCCACAGCTCCGCCCATCTTACCAGCCCATCTATATCGTCCTGTAATTTAAGGCTTTCCTTCTCACTATTTACAACACCACCAATTTTCGTGTCATCTGCACACTTAATGATCATACCTCCTATATCCACGTCTAAATCATTAGTTTAGTTTAGAGATACGGCACTGAAACAGGCCCTTCGGCCCACCAAGTCTGTGCCGACCATCAACCACCCATTTATACGAATCCTACACGAATTTCCTATTCCTACCACATCCCCACCTGTCCCTATATATTTCCCACCAACTACCTATACTAGGGGCAGTTTATAATGGCCAATTAACCTATCAACCTGCAAGTCTTTGGCATGTGGGAGGAAACCGGAGCACCTGGAGGAAACCCACGCAGACACAGGGAGAACTTGCAAACTCCGCACAGGCAGTACCCAGAATCGAACCCGGGTCCCTGGAGCTGTGAGGCTGCGGTGCTAACCACTGTGCCACCCAAACCACTGCGCCACTGTGCCGCCCATACCACTGCGCCACTGTGCTGCCCATTAATGTACACTACAAACAGCAAGGGTCCCAGCACCAACCCCTGCGGTACACCACTGGTCACAGGCTTCCAATCGCAAAAACAGCCCTCGACCATCACCTCTGCCTCCTGCCACTAAGCCAATTTTGGATCCAATTTGCCAAATTGCCCTGGATCCCATGGGTACTTACCTTCTTAACCAATCTCCCATCCGGGACCTTAACAAAAGCCTTACTGTAGTCCATGTAGACTACACCAACTACTTTACCCCCATCTACACATCTAGTCACCTCCTCGAAAAATTAATCAAGTTTGTTAGGTATGATCTCCCCCTGACAAAGCAATGCTGACTATCACTGATTAATCCCTGCCCCTCCAAGTGGTGATTAATCCTGTCCCTCATAATTTTTTCCAATAGTTTCCCTACCACTGAAGTTAGACTCACTGGCCTGTAATTACCTGGTTTATTCCTGTTACCCTTCCTGAATAGCGGTACCACATTCGTTGTCCTCCAGTCCTCTGACTGTTCACCCTCCCCCTTCAGAATGTCCTGCAGCTGTTCTGTGACATCCTTGACCCGAGCACCAGGGAGGCAACATACCATCCTGGAGTCACATTTGCGGCCACAGAAGTGCCTGTCTGTACCCCTTACAATAGAATCCCCTATCAGTATGGCTCTCCCACGTTTTTGCTCCCCTCCTGTGCAGCTGAGCCACCCTTTGCTGTCTTTCAGATGGTGACACCTCTTTGTTGTATGCTTGGAGAACATGAAGTAGCAACCTCAATCAAAGCCTTGACCCAACAGCTAAGGCGGCAACACTGGCTGTGCCTTCCCTACCCAAACAGGGCTGCCTTTGAAGCCATGTGTGTCAGTTTGACTCAGTTGATAGTGCTCTTATAAAATGAGTCAGAAGCTTGAGGGGATTAAAGCTCCATTCCAGGATATCAGCACTGAGGGTGTGGTCTACTGTCAAAGGTAACACCTTAGGTGAGGTGTCTGGTCAAGTCTTTTTCTGCCTGTCAGCTGCTTTGGGTAGTTACTAAAGATGGGCCTTAACCGAAAAAAATCCAAGACTGATTAACTGGTAATTTATCTTATTTCTGCTTGTTGGATTGTGCTATGTGCAAAATGGCTGCAATGTTTGAACAAAGAACAAAGAACAAAGAAAATTACAGCACAGGAACAGGCCCTTCGGCCCTCCAAGCCTGCGCCGATCCAGATCCTCTATCTAAACCTGTCGTCTATTTTCAAAAGGTCTGTATCTCTTTGGTTCCTACCCATTCACGTATCTGTCCAGATACATCTTCAAAGACGCTATCGTGCCCGCGTCTACCACCACGGCTGGCAACGTGTTCCAGGCACCCACCACCCTCTGCGTAAAGAACTTTCCACGCATATCCCCCCTAAACTTTTCCCCTCTCACTTTGAACTCGTGACCCCTAGTAATTGAATCCCCCACTCTGGGAAAAAGCTTCTTGCTATCCACCCTGTCTATACCTCTCATGATTTTGTACACCTGATTTTGTTTGCTTCTGTAACAGCAGCCTTTGTACTTCAAAGTAGTTGATTACGTGTTAAGTATTTTCAGGTATTTCTGAGATGTGATGAGACGTTATTTAAACACAAGTATTTCTCACAACCTCTAAACCGTGAAATTCCTTGTTTCCCTCAGACCTACCCATGGTAGAGGCAATGGATGGAATGAAAATTGATAGGCAGGATGCACTGGAATGACTGATTATGCTTATGAGGGTATATGTCATGTGGTCTGGATGGCTTGCATCATAGGTTGCAAGGGAAGTGGGGATGTAGACTGGATGGCTTGCATCAGAGTTCGAAGGGAAGTGGGGATTCAGATAGCGGAAGGACTTTCCATGATGTTCCAAACTTCCCTAGACACGTGTAGTGTCTCCCACCCATCCTCCTCCTCTAACCACAAAAAAAAGGACTCTTGTGTGAAGGGTAAGGTTTTCATTTTTTTAAATCTCTGTTGTCAATTTAGTGCAGAGGGGATGGAAGCTAGGGCAGTTGCATGCTCCTCTTGCAGGATGTGGGAGGTGAGGGTCACTACTTGTCTCCCTGCTGACTTCACCTGTGAGAAGTGCACCCAACTCCAGCTCCTCGCAGACTGCGTTAGGGAACTGGAGCTGGAGCTGGATGAACTTCGGATCATTCAGGATGCTGAGGGGGTGATATTGAGCAGTTATAGGGAAGTAGTGACACCTAAGTTACAGGATAAAGGGAGCTGGGTGACCGTCAGGGGAGGGAAAGGGAATAGGCGCACAGTGCAGGGATCCCCCGTGGCCGTACCCCTCAATAATACGTATACCGTTATGGATACGGTTGGTGGGGGATGACCTACCAGAGGAAAGCCACAGTGGCCAGGTCTCTGGCACTGAGCCTGGCTCAGTGGCTCAGAAGGGAAGGGGGGAGAATAGGAGAGCGATAGTGATAGGAGATTCAATGGTTAGAGGAACAGACAGGAGATTCTGTGGTCGCGAACGAGACTCCCGGATGGTATGTTGCCTCCCGGGTGCCAGGGTCAGGGATGTCTCGGATTGAGTCCACAGGATTCTTAACGGGGTGGGGGAGCAGCCAGAGGTCGTGGTACATATCGGTACCAATGACATAGCTAGGAAAAGGGATGAGGACCTGAAAAGCGAATATAGGGAGTTAGGTTGGAAGCTGAAAGGCAGGACGAGCAGAGTAGTAATCTCAGGATTGTTACCGGTGCCACGTGCTAGTGAGGCTAGAAACAGGGAGCGAGTGCAGCTGAACACGTGGCTACAGAACTGGTGTAGGAGGGAGGGATTCAGATATGTGGATCATTGGGATACCTTCTGGGGAAGGTGGGACCTGTACAAGAAGGACGGGTTGCATCTGAACTGGAGGGGCACCAATATCCTGGGCGGGAGGTTTGCTAGAGCTCTTCGGGAGGGCTTAAACTAGTTTGGCAGGGGGATGGGAACCGGAGCCACGGATCAGTGGATGGGGTAGCTGTTGAACAGGCAGATACCGAGTGCAGAGAGTCTGTGAGGAAGGTTAGACAGTTGACAGGGCAAAGTTGCAGCCAGTATGATGGGTTGAAGTGTGTCTATTTTAACACAAGAAGTGTCAGGAATAAGGGTGATGAACTTAGAGCATGGATCAGTACTTGGAGCTACGATGTTGTGGCCATTACGGAGACTTGGATATCACAGGGGCAGGAATGGATTTTGGATGTTCCGGGGTTTAGATGTTTCAAAAGGAATAGGAAGGGAGGTAAAAGAGGTGGGGGAGTGGCATTGCTAATCAGGGATAGTATCACAGCTGCAGAAAGGGAGGTCGTCGAGGAGGGTTTGTCTACTGAGTCATTATGGGTGGATGTCAGAAACAGGAAAGGAGCAGTCACTTTGTTGGGAGTTTTCTATAGACCCCCCAATAGCAACAGAGACATGGAGGAACAGATTGGGAGGCATATTTTGGAAAGAAGTAACAGGGTTGTTGTCATGGGTGACTTCAACTTCCCTAATATTGATTGGAACCTCCTTAGTACAAATAGTTTGGATGGAGCAGTTTTTGTCAGGTGTGTCCAGGAAGGTTTCCTGACTCAATATGTAGATAGGCCGACTAGAGGGGAGACTATGTTGGACTTGGTGCTTGGCAACGAACCAGGCCAGGTGGCAGATTTCTCGGTGGGAGAGCATTTCGGTGATAGTGATCACAACTCTCTGACCTTTACTATAGTCATGGAGAGGGACAGGAGCAGACGGGATGGGAAAATATTTAATTGGGGGAGGGGGAATTACAATGCTATTAGGCAGGAACTGGGGAGCATAAATTGGGAACAGATGTTCTCAGGGAAATGCACGACAGAAATGTGGAGGTTGTTTAGGGAGCACGTGCTGCGACTGCTGGATAGGTTTGTCCCAATGAGGCAGGGAACGGATGGTAGCGTGAAGGAACCTTGGATGACAAGAGATGTGGAACAGCTAGTCAAGAGGAAGAAGGAAGCTTACTTAAGGTTGAGGAAGCAAGGATCAGACAGGGCTCTAGAGGGTTACAAGGTGGCCAGGAAGGAACTGAAGAATGAACTTAGGAAAGCTAGAAGGGGACATGAAAAAGTCTTGGCGGATAGGATTAAGGAAAATCCCAAGGCGTTCTACACTTATGTGAGGAACAAGAGGATGGCCAGAGTGAGGGTAGGGCCGATTAGGGATAGTGGAGGGAACTTGTGCCTGGAGTCAGAGGAGGTAGGGGAGGTCCTAAATGAATACTTTCCTTCAGTATTCACTAGTAGAGGGACCTGGTCGTTTGTGAGGACAGCGTGGAACAGGCTGATATGCTCGAACAGGTTGAGGTTAAGAGGGAGGATGTGCTGGAAATTTTGAATATGAGGACAGATATGTCCCCGGGGCCAGACGGGATATACCCAAGGATATTACGGGAAGCGAGGGAAGAGATTGCTGCGCCTTTGGCGATGATCTTTGCGTCTTCACTGTCCACTGGAGTAGTACCGGATGATTGGAGGGTGGCAAATGTTGTTCCCTTGTTCAAGAAAGGGAATAGGGAAAACCCTGGGAATTATAGACCAGTCAGTCTTACGTTGGTAGTGGGCAAATTATTGGAGAGGATTCTGAGAGACAGGATTTATGATTATTTGGAAAAGCATGGTTTGATTAGAGATAGTCAGCATGGCTTTGTGAGGGGCAGGTCATGCCTCACAAACCTTATTGAATTCTTTGAAGATGTGACAAAACACATTGATGAAGGAAGAGCAGTGGATGTGGTGTATATGGATTTTAGCAAGTCGTTTGATAAGGTTCCCCATGGTCGGCTCATTCAGAAAGTAAGAAGGCATGGGATTCAGGGAAAGTTGGCTGTCTGGATACAAAATTGGCTGGCCCATAGAAGTCAGAGGGTGGTAGTAGATGGAAAGTATTCAGCATGGAGCTCGGTGACCAGTGGTGTTCCACAAGGATCTGTTCTGGGACCTCTGCTCTTTGTGATTTTTATAAATGACTTGGATGAGGAAGTGGAAGGCTGGGTTAGCAAGTTTGCCGATGACATGAAGGTTGCTGGAGTTGTGGATGGTGTGGAAGGCTGTTGTAGGTTGCAACGGGACATTGACAGGATGCAGAGCTGGGCTGAGAAGTGGCAGATGGAGTTCAACCTGGAAAAGTGTGAAGTGATTCATTTTGGAAGGTCGAATTTGAATGCGGAATACAGGCTTAAAGACAGGATTCTTGGTAGTGTGGAGGAACAGAGGGATCTTGGGGTACATGTCCATAGATCGCTCAAAGTTGCCACCCAAGTTGATAGGGTTGTTAAGAAGGCATATGGTGTGTTGGCTTTCATTAACAGGGGGATTGAGTTTAAGAGCCACGAGGTTATGCTGCAGCTCTATAAGGCCCTGGTTCGACCACACGGAATATTGTGTTCAGTTCTGGTCGCCTCATTATAGGAAGGATGTGGAAGCTTTAGAGAGGGTGCAGAGGAGATTTACCAGTATGCTGCCTGGACTGGAGGGCATGTCCTACGAAGAAGGATTGAGGGAGCTAGGGCTTTTCTCATTGGAGCAAAGAAGGATGAGAGGTGACTTGATAGAGGGGTACAAGATGATGAGAGGCATAGATAGAGTGGATAGTCAGAGACTTTTTCCCAGGGTGGAAAGGGCTATCACCAGGGGGCATAATTTTAAGGTGATTGGAGGAAGGTTTCGGGGAGATGTCAGAGGTAGGTTCTTTACACAGAGAGTGGTGGGTGCGTGGAATGCGCTGCCAGCGGTGGTTGTAGAAGCAGATACATTAGGGGCATTTAAGCGACTCTTGGATAGGTACATGGATGATAGTAGAATGAAGGATAGGTAGTTAGTTTGATCTTAGAGTAGGTTAAAGGTTCGGCACAACATCATGGGCCGAAGGGCCTGTTCTATGTTGTATCTAGATACAGGGGAGGTGCCAGAGGATTGGAAAGTGGCACATGTAATACCCTTTTTCAAGAAAGGGTGTTAGGACATTCGTAGTAACTACAGGCCAGTCAGTCTAGCATCAGTGCTGCGCAAGGATTCAGAAATAATGGACTCAATTTTACCAGCCCTTTGGGGACAGAGTGGGAGGCAGGAAGGCTGGAAAAGTTGCATGGGCTAGTGTCAGGGAGGTACCTGACATCTTCCTGCCACTAAGCAATTTTGCCAGTGGTGGAAAGCTGGCAGATCTGCTTCCCACTGGGCCACTTAAGTGGTCAATTAAGGGCCACTTGCAGCCTCCATGGGAATTTTGGCTACATCGGCAGGGCCCTCCACCACCTGGAGAGAGTGCCCAGTGAAATTTGGTGGCGACAAACTGACTCCGGGGGTGGGGTTGGCCCTCCTTTAAGAGCCCCTTGGCGGCAATGGATAACCCCATGGCAGTGGCACCTCCTGACCTTGGCGACCACCGCCCGCCAAACTCACATCCCTTTTCAAGAGTGCCCGTCCATTGAGGAGCCCTCATCCAGCAGCTGCAGCCCCAGCAATGGCCACTGCTAACTATGGTGCTGCTGAGGCTGCTGAGCTGCCGGCCCTCTGATTGGGCCGACAGCTCCTGGGGGAGGGCCACTGTCCTTAATCGAATGGCAGCCCTCTACTTGTCTGCTGACAGCAAAATGTGGCCCCGGGTCCCGCTATCTGTCGATGTGGGATCGCTCCCCACTTTCGGCCCCAGAGGTGGGACTTCTGCCGCCTCAGAAAAATTCTGGCCAATAATCAAGAAAAGAATTAACAGGCACTTGGAGAGGTTTGAGTTAATTAAGGAGAGCCAGCATGTATTTGTTAAAAGCAGATCATGTTTGACTATTCTCATTAAATTTTTTGATGAAGTAGCAGAGAAGGCTGATGAGGGGAATGCAGTCTATGTTGTCTACATGTATTTTAAGAAAGCACTTGACAAAGTACCACAAAAAAGGCTGGTTAACAAAATTGACACTCATGGAATAGGAGGATCAGTGTCAGTTTGAATAAAGAATTGGCCTAAGGACAGAAAACAGTGGTAAATGTTTTTCAGACTGAAGGATGGTAGACAGTGGTGTTCCCCAAGCATCAGTGTTAGGACCACTGTTTTTTTTGATAAATACATAGGGTTGGCATCCTTCCCTCTATGAAAGATGATGGTCCGCAACAAACAAACCATTTACGTGGGGCGTCTTCTCTTGGTGCACCTTTGCTAATGGCTGTGAAAGCCAATCCTTGACAGCCAGGTTGTACCACAAGTGCTGCACGTGAAGCTGCCAAGTGACACTGTGAGTTGTTGTTTTTGACATTGGTGCCTGTTGCCAAGCTGCATGTCATCGTGGTAATGCATGCCAGTCCACAGGATGAGTCGCCATTCCCCTCTTTCGCCAACTAGTGACTCCCAAGTGCGATAGTCGAAATTTAGGCTTTCATATCATGCTTGCAAGAATCCTTGAAGTGGAGCTTTCAGCGCCCCACTGGTCATCTGTCCCCAGCTACCTCACCATACACAAGGTATTTGAGAATGCAACCGTCTTCCATCCTGCGGATGTGTTTGATCCACCGAAGCTGCCTCTGTTTGAGTAGTGCCAACACACTTGGGAGCTCTGCCTTTGAGAGGACTGCCACATTTGTAATTTTGTCCTGCCAGGATATACCCATAATGTGCCACAGACAGCAAAGATGGAAATTATTGAGCTTCTTTTCCTGGTATCTGTAAGTCACCCATGTTTCTCAGCCATACAGCAAAGTGCTGAGAACACAAGCCTTATAAACCATCAGCTTGGTCCTCAGAGTCAGCTTGGTGTTGTCACATATGCGTTTTGCGAGCTGGCCAAAGGTAGTCGCTGCTTTCCCTGTGTGTGTATCGAGCTCTGCATCAAGGGACAGATTGTCTGGCATCGTAGATCCAAGGTAACAGAATCTGCTAACCACTTCCAGTGGAGTGTTATTTATTGTGATATATATACACTTGGATATTGGAATGCAGAGTAAAACTTCAAAATCTGCCATTGATATCAAACTTGGAGGTGTGGCAAACAGTGAGGATTATATCAATTAAGGGCAACAGGACATAAATAGGCTAGCAGATTGGGCAGACAAGTGGCAGATGGAGTTTAATAGAGAAGTGTGAGGTGATGCATTTTGTCAGAAGGGATAGGGAGAGTCAATATAGACTTAATGGCACAGTTCTAAAGAGTGTGCAGGAACAGAGAGACCTGGGAGTTCATGTGCTTAGATCTTTGAAGATGGTAGGACATATTGAGAGTGTGGTTAGCAAAGTGCAAGGCATTTTGGGCTTCATAAATAGAGGTATTGAGTACAAAAGAAGGGAAGTTATGCTGAACCTTTATAAAGCTCTGGTTAGGCTACAACTAGAGTACTGCATCCAGTTCTGGTCTCCACACTTTAGGAAGGATCGTTGAGAGGAGAGATTTGATAGAGGTGCACAAGATTATGACAGATTTAGGTAAGGCAGACAAAGAAAAGCTGTTCCCATTAGCTTATAGTATGACTAGGGGACAGAGATTTAAGGTTTTGAGTGAGAGATAAGGGGGGATTGCAGGGATGCGGGAATAGAGTGGGGGAATGGGACTGACTGGATTGGTTTGCAGAGAGCCTGTAAATTCTATGTAATTATACTGTGGTCATTATAAGCATTCATTTTGTTGTGAAACTTCCCTAAATCTAACAGGGCAAATAGAAGACAGTTTAGAGAGAATGCTGTGGCAGAACTGAACAATAGAGTCATAGAGTTGTACAGCACAGAAACAGGCCCTTCAGCCCACCACGTCCATGCCAACCATAATGCCTATCTATACTAATCCCACCTGCCTGCATTAATTCCATATCCCTCTATGCCTTGCTCATTCAAGTACCTGTCCAGATGCCTCTTAAATGTTGCTCCTGTTCCTGCCTCCACCACCTCCTCAGGCAGCTCATTCCAGATACCCACTATTCTTTGTGTGAAAAATATACCCCTTTGATCCCCTTTAAACCTCCTCCCTCTCACCTTAAATCTATGCCCTCTAATTTTAGTCACCCCTACCATGGGAAACAGGCTCTGGCTTAATCTACCCTATGTATACCTCATAATTTTATATACCTCTATCATGTCCCCTCTCAGCCTCCTTCGCTCCAGGGAAAGCAGACCCAGCCTATCCAATCTCTATTTATAACTCAAGCCCTCCAAACCAGACAACATCCTTGTGAATCTTTTCTGCACCCTATCTAGCTTAATCACATTTTTCCTGTAGTGCAACCAGAACTGCACACAGTACTCCAAATGCGGCCTAACCAACGTTATATACAACTGCAACACGACGTCCCAACTCTTGTACTCAATGCCTCGGCCAATGAAGGCAAGCATGCCATACGCCTTCTTCACCACCCTGTCTACCTGTGTTGCCACTGATCTTAAAGATCATTTGGGTTTTGTCACTGTGATATTGCTGAGTGTTGTGTCAACACCAGTAGCAGTAAAAATGATATTTTCTGTTATGGCTCCAAGTGTCTGAATGATAAGGATAAACTCAGCTCATTAGAAAATGTAGCGAATTAGTATTGTATACCATTCTTTAAGCAAGTATGCCAACTACAGACTTACAGTAATCTAATGCATCATCATCTTGTCAGTTAAGCCGAGGAACAAGGGCACTTTTCTTATTTAATCAAAAGCAAAAACACTCCAGATGCTGGAAATCTGAGATAATGAAAGAAGATGCAGGAAAAACTAAGCAGGTCAGGCAGCATCTGTGGAGGGAGAAACAGCGATAGCACTTCAGGTCAATGACCTTTCGTCAGAACTGTGGTGATGAAAGGCTATTGACCTGAAACCTGAAATACTAATTGGGGTAATTTTAATTTAACATGTTGGTGGTAAACCCAAGGGATCAAGTGGAGCACCAGTTTTACACCGGCCCAATATTAACTCTGCATTGAATTGAATAGAAAGTAGAATTGGACAGGGCGTAACACTCAATCCTGTCAGTTACGTAATGGGCGGGTTAACATACGAGCACTTCCCCGTCAACCCAGCCCCCCCCCATTCCCATTAACTCTGTTTCTCTCTTCACAGATGCAAATTGTCTCCAGTATTTAACGTTTCGGGTTAGTGACCCTTCTTCGGAACTGGGTCACTGACCCGAAACGTTAACTCTGCTTCTCTTTCCACAGATGCTGCCAGACCTGCTCAGTGATTCCAGCATTTCTTGTTTTTATCTCAGATTTCCAGCATCCGCAATATTTTGCTTTTATGTCTCCAGTATTTTCTGTTTTCTTTGATACATTTTTATTTCAACAAATATTCCTTCCTCTTCTGAAACTGGGTTACATTTCCACAGGTGTCTGCCACCAATCCAGAAGCACACCCAATGATCACTCTTCATGTCTGATCCTGAATGATGACCGTCAGCAGAGAAGGCTGTCTACAAGTGTACTTTCTAGCAGGGGGGTCATTAGATAATGATAAGGCTTAAGAGCATTTGTTTATAGTTCAGAATGTGGGGGTTGAAGTTAAATTATAGCCAAGCCAAAGTAGTTCTGCACATTCTGGAACTGAACCCTGGTTTGTGTGGCTTAAATCTACACTGCCTTTATCAAAGGAACTTTTGGGTGAATTTGCTGTGAGGTTATTAAAAGAAAAACTTGCATTCATATACCACATTTCACTGTCTCAAAGCACTTTACAAATAATGAAATACTTTTGAAGTGTAGCTACGATTGTAATGTAGGAAATATGGCAGTGAATTTTGTACGTAGCAAGGACCACAAACAGCAATGTGATAATGATCAGATAATCCGTTTTTTAGATATTGGTTGTCAGATAATGTTGACCAGGACAGCAGGAGAGGTTCCCTGCTCTTATTTCAAACAGTGCCATGGAATATGGATGGCACCTCTGAGGCTTGAACCCACAACCTGGTAATTCAGAGTCGAGAGTGCTACCCAGTGAACCGTGGTTGAAACGATTATATGAAGTCATGTGACTCCCCATCACGACTAGCTTGTGTTTCCTCAGATCCTACTGTAGAGCTATGAGATAGTTGTAATCCAAGGTTACCCAGATTTCTTTCACCTCATTCTTCTGGCTACTTTCAGCGTTAAGTTCTGCAAAGATAGTGAAGGCCAATTTGTTTTCCCTTTTTGTCCTTCCTCAGGATACTATCAGCCTGGAAACCCTCTGGAGGGAAAAAGGTGTTGGGGCGAGTCATGCAGCGGAGGGGGCGGTGGTAGCGGGTAGGGGTTGCGGTGTGGTGATTTAAAGACATGCAGTCTGGGATGTGATGACAGCCAGGTTACCTTACATTAATTTTTTTTGATATTTGAATAACTACAGTAGTAGAGAGGGAGAAACTATTTCTTCAGTGGGGGAGTCCAGAACAAGGGGGCAGAATCCTAAAATTAGAGCTAGACCATTCAGGATTTGAATTAGGAAGTACTTTTTCCACACATAGGTTTGTGGAGAAGTGGAACACTCTTCCCCAAAAGGCTGAGGATGCTGGGGTCAATTGACATTTTCAAGAATGAAACTGATAGATTTTATTATCTAAGGTTATCAAGGAACACGCAGCAAAGATGAGTAAATGGAGTTGAGGTGCAGATCAGCCCTGATCCAGCTGAATGGTGGAGCAGGCTGACAGGTTGTTCCTGTGTTCCTATTTCAAACTAATGCTCTAAATGCTTGACTTTTGAATTCATCTACATAATTTCAGTCAGACTGCAAATAAAAGCAAACCCTTGTTTCCTACAGTATCTGATCATTCTCCAACACAAAGTTTTGTGTCTCAATTTTATCAAGACTTTAGTCAGTGTTCCTCTGAATTTATCTCATCATTCTTCCTGTGCTCCAAATATACCATTCTACAGTTTTCCTATCCTCACTGTGAAAACTTAGTTCACAAAAAACCCTAACCCTCTGATGCAGCCTGTGTCACCTGTGCTACGGATGGGTGAGAAGCTAGGGATAGTTCCCTCTTTTTCATCTCTCAACTGACCGAAGGCAGTGTTTTTTTTTTTAAAGAAGGTTTTTTTCAACCCCTAAATGCTTTAATGGTCAAGAATAGACAAGTGACAGGTTTTATCGTAAATTTAAAAGACAAATAAATGTTTATTATACAGTATCTGAAATATACGTAACAACAACCATTCTCTCATGTGTACAGATACACACACTCAAGAAAAGATAGAGATTATGAAGATACATGCGTTAACTCTGATGATTTTTAAAGAGTCCTCTGTTAAAGTTGCTTTCCCTGGGGTGAAGATTTGAAATGGTGCAGGTCTGTATATTCTTTTCCCTTGTTCACAGAATTGTTACAGCGCAGATGGAGGCCATTCAGCCCATCATGTCCACACCGCCTCTCTGAAAGAGCAACTCCCTCAGTTCCATTCCCCTGCCTTCTCCCCGTAGCCCTGCGCATTCTTCCTTTTCATATAACAGTCTAATTCCCTTTTGAATGCTTCAATTGAACCTTCCTCCACCAAGTTCTCAGACAGCACATTCCTGAACTTAACCACTAGCTGCATGAAAAAGTTTTTCCTCATATCAGCATCTGCAGTATTTTGCTTTTATTTTCCTCATGTCACTTTTGCTTCTCTTACCAAATACTTTCAATCTGTGCCCTCTCGTTCTCGATCATTTCAGAGTGGGAACAGTTTTGAATACTTCTATCAAATCAGCTCTCAGACTTCTCTTCTCCAAGAAAAACAGTCCTAACTTCTCCAATCTATCTTCATAACTGAAATTCCTCATCCTTGGAACCATTCTCGTGAAGCTTTTCTGTACTCTCTCCAATGCCTTCACATTTTTCCTCAAGCGCGGCACCCAGAAATTGGATGCAATACTCCAGCTGAGGCCAAGCTAGTGCCTTATACAAGTTCAACATAACTTTCTTGCTCTTGTACTCTATGTCCCTATTAATAGAGCCCAGGATACTGTAAGTTTTATTAACCACTCTCTCAACCTGTCCTGCCATCTTCAATGGCTTATGCACATATACACCTAGGTCCCTCTGCTCCTGCACCCCCTTTAGAATTGTACCCTTTATTTTATATTGTCTCTCCAAGCTCTTCCTACCAAAATGAATCACTTCACATTTCTCGGCATTGAACTTCATCTGCCACCTGTCTTCCTATTCCACCAACTTGTCTATCTCCTTCTGAAGTTCTACAGTATCCTCCTCACAGTTCACCATACTTCCAAGCCTTGTATCATCTGAAAACTTTGAAATTGCACCCTGTACACCAAGGTCTACATCTTTAATATATATCAGGAAAAGCAAAGGTCTCAACACTGATCCCCAGGGAACTTCACTATAAACCTTCCTCCAGCCCGAAAAACATCCAAAAACCACTGCTCTTTGTTTCCCGTCACTCAGCCAACTTCGTATCTATGTTGCTACTATCTCTTTTATTCCATGAGCCACAAGTTTTCTCACAAGTCTGTTGTGTGGCATGGCCTTTTGAAAGTCCATGTACATGACATCAACAGTATTGCCCTCATCAACCCTCCTACTCTGTTACCTCCTCAAAAAACTCCAGCAAGTTAGTTAAACATGATTTTTCCTTAAGAAATCCATGCTGGCTTTCCTGAATTAACTCGCAATGGTCCATGAGACTATTGATTTTGACCCGAATTATTTTTTCTAGAAGTTTTCCCACCACTGAAGTTAAACTGACTGGCCTGTAGTTGCTGGGCTTATCTTTACACCCTTTTTTGAACAAGGGTGTAACGTTTGCAATTCTCCAGTCCTCTGGCACCACCCCCGACTCTAAGGAAGACTGGAAAATTATGGCCAGTGCCTCAGCAATTTCCACCCTCACTTCCCTCAATATCCTTGGATGCATCTCATTCGGCCCTGGTGACTTATCCACTTTAAGTGCAGACAGCCTATCTAATACTTCCTCTTTATCAATTTTAAACCCCTGTACTGTCTGACTTAATGTAACTGCACCTTTTTTGTTCCTTAGCTCTAGCCAAATTGATTCTGTCCTCGACCCCTCTGTGACATCCTTTTTCTCCAGCACTGTAATGCTCTCCTTAATCATTAACGCCAGCCCTCCCCCTTTTCTCCCTTTCCTATCTTTTCTGAACATCTTGTATCCAGGAATATATAACACCCACTCCCGCCCTTCTTTGAGCCAGGTCTCTGTTATAGCCACAACATCTTATTTACACATGGCAATCTGCGCCTGTACCTCACCAGTCTTATTAACCACACTCCATGCATTTACATACATGCACATTAACCCTGATTCAGACTTCATTACTTTCTCCCCTACTCTGATGCCCTTAATAACGTACTATTCCCTACTCTAGTTCTATCCATCTCCCCAGTATTCTGTGCAGCTTGGTATTCCTCTCTAATACTTGCTCCTGGTTCCCACACCCCAGACAAGTCACAAGTTTTGCTTCCCTTCAATCCGAGCTCCCTCTCAGGTTCCCGTCCCCCTGACAATTTAGTTTAATCCCTCCCCACTGTTCACTGAAGAAAGGCTTGGGAGGTTGCAGCAGACTGGAGTCCGGGTGTCATTCATCCTTATCTCACCTTGATAAAGTAGGTTTTCTCACACCCATGCTTTGGATTTTGAGTTTGGAGTGAAAAAGTCTGTGAAAGTATTGTTAACCCAAACAGTTGGAGAGAAGCAGCCATTTCCACAGAAAAGGTCATTTGAATTTTAACAATTTCTCAGGGATGTGCCCGGGGATGTTTGTATTTAATGACTTCTCCAGGACTTGTCCAGACATCAAAATTAGCTTTGGGTTCTTGTTCTATGTGTAATGTGTGGACAGGAAGGGTCACCTGACTCTTACTCCATTTTGTTTACAAAAGAAATATCCATTTCAGGTCTTCTTGAGTTCATTTTATAGTTCATAAGTTCAGATTGTATGGGTGTGACACCTGCTCCTGCAATTTTTTAAAAAGATCATTATTTGAAGGACAACCGGCTAGAACTTATCAAAATCAGCTAAGCGATGGAGGATCTAGAGTTCCATAGTGTGATGAATTTTACTTCCAAGACAAGTCATCTCATTGAGCAGTTTTCGACTTGTTCAGGTGGACTGAATGGAGTGCAACACCACTTTAACTCAAATCTACTTCTTTGCTAAAATTAGTGAAAGGAGGAGAATGTATCCCAGGTTCAGAATCACAGAATAATACAGTGCAGAAGTGGCCCTTCGGCCCATCGAGTCTGCACCGATGCATTAAAACACCTGACCTGTCTACCTAATACCATTTGCCAGCACTTGGCCCATAGCCTTGAATGTTATGACGTGCCAAGTGCTCATCCAGGTACTTTTTAAAGGATGTGAGGCAACCTGCACCTACCACCCTCCCAGGCAGGGCATTCCAGACCGTCACCACCCTCTGGGTAAAAAAGTTCTTCCTCAAAGCCCCCTTAAACCTCCCGCCCCTCACCTTAAACTTGTGACCCCTCGTAACTGACCCTTCTGCTGCTCCCTATCCACTCTGTCCATGCCCCTCATAATCTTGTACACCTCGATCAGATCGCCCCTCAGTCTTCTCTGCTCCAGCGAAAACAACCCAAGCCTGTTTAACCTCAGGATTAATACTGTATTACTAAACCCATTCTTGCTGTTTGGATAGCCTTATCATAGCCTTATACCACACAGATGGTGGCCATTTGGCCTATTGTGCTTCTGCTGGCTCTTTGGTAGAGCTAGCCAATTAGTCCCACACTCCCTGTGTTCTTTGCTCAAAGCCCTCCAAATATTTCCCCTTCAAGTGCATAATCAATTCCCTTTTAATAGTTACTACTGAATCTGCTTCCTGTACCCTTTCTGACAGTGCATTCTGGATCATAAAACATGCGGTGTAAAGAAAAATAGTCATCTTTCCTCTGGTTCTCTTGTCAGTTATCTTAAATTTCTGGTGTCATCTGGTTACCGACCCTCATTTTTATTTACTCCATCAAAACCTACAAGGGTAGTATTTACTTCAGCCACATTCTGTGACCTGCAGAATGTGGTTGGCCTATTAACTGTTGTGTCCTGTGCCTGCAGAAGCCTGAACAGATCACATATAGAGATGTCAGATTACTCACTGCTATTGAGACTGCGCTGGTAACTGCTCCGACGTAACCCAAGATGAACTTAGACATTGGAGTCAGCTGTTGAGGTTGGCAAGAGGAGAAAGATAATTTGACAAAAAAAAAGTTAAAATACAGCATTTGATTCTAAACTGTAGCAAAACCAACTTATATTTGTATATCGTCTTTAACATAATAAAACATTCCACAGCGCTTCACAGGAGTATTATAAAACAAAATATAACACCAAGCCACATTAAGGAGATATTAGGACAGATGACCAAAAGCTTGGTCAAAGAGGTAGACTTTAAGGAGTGTCTTAAAGGAGGAAAGCGAGGTGGAGAGGTGTCGGGAGAGAATTCCAGAGCTGGTGAAGCGATTGAAATCAGGATCCTCAAGATGCCAGAATTAGAGGAGCACAGATCCTGGAGGGTTGTGGGGCTGGAGTTTACAGAGATAGGGATGGGTGAGGCCATGGAGGGGTTTGAAACAAGGATGAGAATTTTAAAATCAAGACGTTGCTTGACTGGGAACCAATCTATGTCAGCAAACACAGGGGTGATATAGGAATGGGACTTATGTGAGTGAAGACATGGGCAGCAGAGTTTCCGAAGAGCTCAAGTTTACAGAGGGTAGAATGTGGGAGACTAGCCAGGAGTGTGCTGGAATAGTCGAGTCTACAGGTAACAAAAATGGTTTCAGTAGCAGATGAGCTGAGAGAGGGGTGAAATCAGCTGATGTTACAGAGTCATCACCTTAGTGATGACACGAATATGTGGTCAGAAGCTCATCTCAGGATCAAATATGACACCAAGATTGTGAACAGACTGGTTTTGTCTCAGAGCCAGGGAGAAGGATGGAGTCGGTAGCTAGGGAACAGAGTTTGGAGAAGGGACCAAAATCAATTACTTCAATCTTCAAGGTAACCAAGCGGCTAATAAGAGTGAGCCCTCGAGGCGGCCAATATCCCAAGGATATACACGCTACTGAGCAAGCGGCGCTTGAGATGGCTTGGCCATGTGAGCTGCACAGACGACGGCAGGATCCCCAAGTACGCATTGTACAGAGAGCTCATCACTGGTATCAGACCCACCGGCCGCCCATGTCTCTGCTTTAAAGATGTCTGCAAACGCGACATGAAGTCCTGTGACATTGACCACAAGTCGTGGGAGTCAGTTGTCACTGATCGCCAGAGCTGATGGACAGCCATAAAGGCGGGGCTGAAGAATGGCGAGTCGAAGAGAATTGGCTGTTGGTAGGAAAAAAGACAGAAGCGCAAGGAGAGAGCCAACTGTGTAACAGCCCTGAGAACCAATTTTATCTGCAGCGCCTGTGGAAGTCTGTCACTCTAGAATAGGCCTTTATAGCCACTTCAGGCGCTGCTTCACAAACCACTGGCCACCACCAGGCACTTACCAATTGTCTCTCGAGACAAGGAGGCCAAAGAAGAAGAAGAAGAAAAAAAGAAATAAGAGTGAGTACCTTAAGGTAATTAATATCAGCAGAGAAAAAGTATTGGAGAAACTTAAGGGACTAAAAGCCGACAAATCCCTCGGGCCTGATGGCTACATCATAGGGTTCTAAAAGAGGTGACTACAGATATAGTGGATGCACTGGTTATGATTTTCCAAAATTTTCTAGCTTCTAGACAATCCCAGCAGATTGGAAGTTAGAAAATATAACATGGCTATTCAAGAAAGGAAGGCGAGAGAAAGCAGGGAACTAGAGGCCAGTCAAATTGACATCAGTCATTGGGAAAATGTTGGAGTCTATGATTAAGGAAGTCTTAACCATGCACAGGGAAAATCATAATATGATCAGACAAAGTCAACATTGTTTTATGAAAGGGAAATTGAATTTGACAAATTTGGAGTAGATAATGGAGAGCCAGTTGATGTTCGACTTCCAAAAGGCACTCAATAAAGGTGCCACATCAAAGGTTAAAAGGCAAGGACTTATGACATTGGGGGTAATATATTAGTGGGGTAAATGGACCGGAAGCAAAGAGTAGGCATAAATGGGGCACTTTCCAGTTGACAGGCTGTAAGTAATAGTATGCTGCAAGGATCAGTGCTGGGGCCTCAGCTATTCACAATCTATATTAATGACTTAAACAAAGAGACCAAGAGTTCAAGTTTCCAAGATTTCTAACGATACAAAGCTAGGTGGGAATGGAAGCTCTATGAGGCGGGCACCAAAGAGACATAGACAGGCTAAATGAGAGGACAACAAGATGGCAGATATAGTATATTGTGGGGACTTTGGTCATAAGAATAGAAGAACAATATTTTTAAAAGGCGTGAAAATTGTAAATGTTGATGTTCAGAAAGACTTGGGTGCACTAGTAAAAGGAACACAAAGGGTTGAATTTTATGCCGCTCCAGTGGGTCAGATGGCGGCGTGGAGGTGGCGTAAAATTGAGCGGGAAGCTCCAGGAGGATTGATGAAGGAAGGGCAGTGGATGTTATCTATATGGACTTTAGTAAAGCCTTTGACAAGGTCCCGCATGGCAGACTGGTGCAAAAGGTGAAGTCACACGGGATCAGAGGTGAGCTGGCAAGATGGATACAGAACTGGCTCGGTCATAGAAGACAGAGGGTATCAGTGGATGGGTGTTTTTCTGAATGGAGGGATGTGACTAGTGGTGTTCCGCAGGGATCAGTGCTGGGACTTTTGCTGTTTGTAGTGTATATAAATGATTTGGAGGAAAATGTAGCTGGTCTGATTAGTAAGTTTGCGGACGACACAAAGGTTGGTGGAGTTGCGGTTAATGATGAGGATTGTCAGAGGATACCGCAGGATATAGATCAGTTGGAGACTTGAGCGGTGAAATGGCAGATGGAGTTTAATCCGGACAAATGTGAGGTAATGCATTTTGGAAGGTCTAATGCAGGTGGGAGGTATACAGTAAATGGCAGAACCATTAGGAGTATTGACAGGCAGAGAGATCGGGGCGTACAGGTCCACAGGTCACTGAAAGTGGCAACGCAGGTGGATAAGGTAGTCAAGAAGGCATACGGCATGCTTGCCTTCATCGGTCGGGGCATAGAGTATAAAAATTGGCAAGTCATGTTGCAGCTGTACAGAACCTTAGTTAGGCCACATTTAGAATATTGCGTGCAATTCTGGTCGCCACACTACCAGAAGGACGTGGAGGCTTTGGAGAGAGTACAGAGGAGGTTTACTAGGATGTTGCCTGGTCTGGAGGGCATTAGCTATGAGGAGAGGTTGGAAAAACTCATTGTTTTCACTGGAACGACGGAGGTGGAGCGGCGACATGATAGAGGGTTACAAAGTTATGAGCGGCATGGACAGAGTGGATAGTCAGAAGCTTTTTCCCAGGGTGGAAGAGTCAGTTACTAGGGAACATAGGTTTAAGGTGCGAGGGGCAAAGTTTAGAGGGGATGTGCAAGGCAAGTTTTTTTACATAGAGGGTGGTGAGTGCCTGGAACTTGCTGCCAGGGGAGGTGGTGGAAGCAGATACGATAGCGACGTTTAAGAAACATCTTGACAAATACATGAATAGGAAGGGAATAGAGGGATATGGACCCCGGAAGTGCAGAAGGTGTTAGTTTAGGCAGGCATCAAGATCGGCGCAGGCTTGGAGGGCCGAATGGCCTGTTCCTGTTCTTTGTTGCCTATCCGCCCGGCTCCGACTCTGGTCGATTTTACGGCGGTCGTGCGGGGAGGGTGGGAGGAGGGAAATGGCCCGCCCGCCCGAGGCCAATCAAGGCCCTTAAGTGGCCATTTAACGGCCACTTAAGGGCCTTCGCCCACCTCCACGGTATTTTACCCATGGCAAGCGGGCATGCTAGAGACGTGAAAGGCCGCCCAGCGATAGCTGCTGACCTTTCTGCGCCCCAGGGGGCCATGGCAGTCAGGTACAGGGTGCCTGATTGAGGGCCGCCCCCACCTCCCAACCCACTCTCGGGAACCCCCCCCCAAAAGACCACTCCAGCCTCACCAGGGAAGGACCGATCCCCTGGTGAGGCATGCCCAACTTACCTCCATTCCTGGATCCATCTGGTCGGCAGGGCTGCAGTCCCGGCAGCGGCCACCGATCCTGGTGGCGCTGCTGGCCCGCTGATTGGCTGGCAGCTCAATGAGACGGGACTTCCTCCCTCAGGCTGGTGGCAGGCTGCCACGGAACAATTAAAGCCCGGGAACCCGTAAAATGCGGGAAGGATCCCCGGGCTGGGAGAAAGCGGGTACATCATCGAGTTTTATGTCGGTGGTGAATTCCCATCCGCCTAAGGTAAAATCCAGAAAGTCAGCATGCAGTTACAGTAAGCAATTAGGAAAACAAATGGCCCGTTGGCCTTTATTGCAAGAGGATTGGAGTACAAGAATAAAGAAGTCTTGCTACAATTGTACAGGATTTGGTGAACCACATCTCGAATACTGTGTACTATTTTGGTCTCTATATTTAAGGAAGGATGTACTTGTATTGGAGGCAGTACAGAGAAGGTTCACTAGTTTGGTCACTGGGATGAGAGGGTTGTCCTATGATGAGAGGCTGAGCAAATTGGACCTATATTCTCTGGAGTTTAGAAGAATGAGAGGTGATCGCATTGAAATATTCAAGATTATGAAGGGGCTTGATAGGGTAGATACTGAAACATGGTTTCCCCTGGCTGGGGAATCTAGAAGAAAGGGCATACTTTCAGGATAAGGGGCCGATTATTTAGGAGTGAGATGAAGAGAAATTTCTTCACTCAAAGGGTTGTGAATCTTTGGAATTCTCTACCCTAGAGGGTTGTGGATGCTCCATCATTGAATATATTTAAGGCTGAGATTGAGATATTTTTGATCTATTATTTACATGCAAAGAGACTCCAGAATGCTGTGGCACAGAGGGATCTGCGTGTCCTTGTACATGAATCACAAAACATATAATTTTGGAAAGTGTGAAAATAGATAAGTCCCCTGGGCCAGATGGGATTTATCCTAGGATTCTCTGGGAAGCTAGGGAGGAGATTGCAGAGCCTTTGTCCTTGATCTTTATGTCGTCATTGTCGACAGGAATAGTGCCGGAAGACTGGAGGACAGCAAATGTTGTCCCCTTGTTCAAGAAGGGGAGTAGAGACAGCCCTGGTAATTATAGACCTGTGAGCCTTACTTTGGTTGTGGGTAAAATGTTGGAAAAGGTTATAAGAGACCGGATTTATAATCATCTTGAAAAGAATAAGTTCATTAGCGACAGTCAGCACGGTTTTGTGAAGGGTAGGTCGTGCCTCACAAACCTTATTGAGTTTTTCGAGAAGGTGACCAAACAGGTGGATGAGGGTAAAGCAGTGGATGTGGTGTATATGGATTTCAGTAAGGCGTTTGATAAGGTTCCCCACGGTAGGCTTTTGCAGAAAATACGGAAGTATGGGGTTGAAGGTGATTTAGAGCTTTGGATCAGAAATTGGCTAGCTGAAAGAAGACAGAGGGTGGTGGTTGATGGCAAATGTTCATCCTGGAGTTTAGTTACTAGTGGTGTACCGCAAGGATCTGTTTTGGGGCCACTGCTGTTTGTCATTTTTATAAATGACCTGGAAGAGGGTGTAGAAGGGTGGGTTAGTAAATTTGCGGATGACACTAAGGTCGGTGGAGTTGTGGATAGTGCCGAAGGATGTTGTAGGGTACAGAGGGACATAGATAGGCTGCAGAGCTGGGCTGAGAGATAGCAAATGGAGTTTAATGCGGAAAAGTGTGAGGTGATTCATTTTGGAAGGAGTAACAGGGATGCAGAGTACTGGGCTAATGGGAAGATTCTTGGTAGTGTAGATGAACAGAGAGATCTTGGTGTCCAGGTACATAAATCCCTGAAGGTTGCTACCCAGGTTAATAGGGCTGTTAAGAAGGCATATGGTGTGTTAGCTTTTATTAGTAGGGGGATCGAGTTTCGGAGCCACGAGGTCATGCTGCAGCTGTACAAAACTCTGGTGAGACCGCACCTGGAGTATTGCGTGCAGTTCTGGTCACCGCATTATAGGAAGGATGTGGAAGCTTTGGAAAGGGTGCAGAGGAGATTTACTAGGATGTTGCCTGGTATGGAGGGAAGGTCTTACGAGGAAAGGCTGAGGGACTTGAGGTTGTTTTCGTTGGAGAGAAGGAGGAGGAGAGGTGACTTAATAGAGACATAAGATAATCAGAAGGTTAGATAGGGTGAATAGTGAGAGTCTTTTTCCTCGGATGGTGATGGCAAACACGAGGGGACATAGCTTTAAGTTGAGGGCTGATAGATATAGGACAGATGTCAGAGGTAGTTTCTTTACTCAGAGAGTAGTAGGGGCGTGGAACGCCCTGCCTGCAGCAGTAGTAGACTCGCCAACTTTAAGGGCATTTAAGTGGTCATTGGATAGACATATGGATGAAAATGGAATATTGTAGGTCAGATAGTTTCACAGGTCGGCGCAACATCGAGGGCTGAAGGGCCTGTACTGCGCTGTAATGTTCTAAAAAAAAAATAAAGAGTCTGAGGGGGCTTGACACGATAGATTCTGAGAGGATGTTTCCCCTCATGGGGGAACCCAGAACTAAGGGACACAGTTTCAAAATAAGGGGTCTCGCTTTTAAGATGGAGATGAGGAGGAATTTCTTCTCTCAGGGGGTCATTAATCTTTGGGATTCTCTTCCAGAGAGAGTAGTGGAGGCTGGGTCATTGAATAGGTTCAAGGCTGAGTTAGACTGATTTTTGATCTCCAAAGGAGTTGTGGGTGGGAGGCAATAAAGTTGAGTTAAGGTCACAACCAGATCAGCCATGATCTTATTGAATGGCGAAGCAGGCTTGAGAGGCCGAATGGGCCTACTTCTGCTCCTATTTATGTTCTCTCAGGGAATCACGGAAAATGAGAAGCAGACGGGAAAGTGGAGTTGAAGCCCAAGATCAGCCATGATCATATTGGGACGCCAAACCAAAACAAAGGACATCTGACATCTTTCCATATCTTCTCTTTTCTCATAAAGAATTAATAAGTATTTGGCCAAAGTATTCTTTTTGTCTGTTTGTTTTTGTACTAGAGCTCTAAAGAGTAAATCTTTTTATTTTTTGGTTAACGAGTGCGAGTGTGTGTGTGAGTGTGAGTGCATGTGTGGCTAAAGTAAAAAGGGAACTTTTATATTTATATCTGTGTGTTTATGCTTTGTTTCATTGCTGGTTAAGTCTGGTCACTGCCAGTCTCTGCCAGTCATGGATGAGCTGGACGAACAGCCAACAAAATTGGAACTCAGTGATGCCATTGATTCTCTAGCCAGTGGAAAAGCCCCTGGAAAGGACGGCATTACCCCTGAAATAATCAAGAGTGCCAAGCCTGCTAGACTCTCAGCACTACATGAACTGCTTTGCCTGTGCTGGGATGAGGGAGCAGTACCACAGGGCATGCACGATGCCAATATCATCACCCTCTATAAGAACAAGGCTGTGACTGCAACAACTACCGTGGAATTTCCCTGCTCAGCATAGTGGGGATAGCCTTCGCTCGAGTCATTTTAAACAGACTCCAGAAGCTGGCTGAGCATGTCTACCCTGAGGCACAGTGCAGCTTTCGACCAGAGAGATCCACCATTGACATGCTGTTCTCCCTTCGCCAGAAATGCCGCAAACAACAGATGCCCCTCTACGTTGCCTTCATAGTTCTCACCAAAGCCTTTGACCTCATCAGCAGACGTGGTCTCTTCAGACTACTAGCAAAGATCAGATGTCCACCAAAGCTACTATGTATCATCACCTCATTCCATGAGAATATGAAAGGCACAATTCAGCATAGCGGCGCCTCATCAGACCCCTTTCCTATCCTGAGTGGCATGAAACAGGGCTGTGTTCTCGCACCTACACTGTTTGGGATCTTCTTCTCACTGCTGCTCTCACATACGTTCAATTCTTCAGAAGAAGGAATTTTCCTCCACACAAGATCAGATGGCAGGTTGCTCAACCTTGCCCGTCTAAGAGCGAAGTCCAAAGTACGGAAAGTCCTCATCAGAGAACTCCTCTTTGCTGACGATGCTGCTTTAACATCTCACACTGAAGAGTGTCTGCAGAGACTCATTGACAGGATTGCGGCTGCCTGAAATGAATTTGGCCTAACCATCAGCCTCAAGAAAATGAACATCATGGGACAGGAGGTCAGAAATGCTCCATCCATCAATATTGGCGACCACGCTCTGGAATTGGTTCAAAAATTCACCTACCTTGGCTCAACTATCACCAGTAATCTGTCTCTCAATGCAGAAATCAACAAGCGCATGGGAAAGGCATCTGCTGCTATGTCCAGACTGGCCAAGAGAGTGTGGGAAAATGGCGCACTGACATGGAACACAAAGGTCCGAGTGTTTCAAGCCTGTGTCCTCAGTACCTTGCTCTACGGCAGCGAGGCCTGGACAACGTATGTCAGCGACGTCTCAAAGTATTCCATCTTCGCTGTCTCCGGAGAATCCTTGGCATCAGGTGGCAGGACCGTTTCTCCAATGCAGAAATCCTCGAGGCAGCTAACATCCCTAGCATATATGCCCTACTGAGCCAGCAGCGCTTGAGATGGCTTGGCCATGTGAGCCGCATGGAAGATGGCAGGATCTCCAAGGATGCATTGTACAGTGAGCTCGTCACTGGTATCAGACCCACCGGCCATCCATGTCTCTGCTATAAAGATGTCTGCAAACGCGACATGAAGTCCTGTGACATTGACCACAAGTCGTGGGAGTCAGTTGCCAGAGATCGCCAGAGCTGGCGGGCAGCTATAAAGGCGGGGCGAAAGAGAGGCGAGTCGAAGAGACTTAGCAGTTGGCAGGAAAAGAGACAGAAGTGTAAGAAGAGAGCAAACTGTGTCACAGTCCCGACAGTGTTTAAAAAGGGAGGTAGACAAAAGATGGGGAATTATAGACCGGTTAGCTTAACCTCTGTAGTGGGGAAGATGCTTGAGTCTATTATCAAGGAAGAAATAGCAGGGCATCTCGAAAGAAATTGTCCCATTGGGCAGATGCAGCATGGGTTCATGAAGGGCAGGTCATGCTTGACAAATCTTTTGGAATTCTATGATGACATTACGAGCAAGGTGGACAATGGGGACCCAGTGGATGTGGTGTACCTAGATTTCCAAAAGGCCTTCGACAAGGTGCCGCACAAGAGGCTGCTGCATAAGATAAGGATGCATAGCGTTCGGGGTAAAGTATTAGCATGGATAGAGGATTGGTTGACTAACAGGAAGCAGAGAGTGAGGATAAATGAGTGCTATTCTGGTTGGCAATCAGTCACTAGTGGTGTGCCTCAGGGATCGGTGTTGGGACCGCAATTATTTACAATTTATATAGATGATTTGGAGTTGGGGACCACGTGTAGGGTGTGAAAGTTTGCAGATGACACTAAGATGAGTGGCAGAGCAAAGTGTGCAGATGACTGTGAAACTTTGCAGAGGAACATAGATACATTGAGTGAGTGGGCAAAGGTCTGGCAGATGGAATACAATGTTAATAAATGTGAAGTCATTCATTTCAGTAGGAGTAACAGTAAAAAGGATTATTATTTGAATGGTAAAAAGTTGCAGCATGCTGCTATGCAGAGGGACCTGGATGTCCTTGTGCATGAATCACAGAAGGTTGGTCTGCAGGTACAGCTAGTAATTAGGAAGGCAAATGGAATTTTGTCCTTCATTGCTAAAGGGATTGAGTTTAAAAGCAGAGAGGTTATGTTGCAGCTGTATAAGGTACTGGTGAGGCCGCACCTGGAGTACTGTGTGCAGTTTTAGTCTCCTTACTTGAGAAAGGATGTACTGGCACTGGAGAGGGTGCAGAGGAGGTTCACTCGGTTGATTCCGGAGTTGAGGGGGTTGGCTTATGAGGAGAGACTGAGTAGATTGGGATTATATTCATTGGAATTCAGAAGAATGAGGGGGGGATCTTATAGAAACATATAACATTATGAAGGGAATAGATAAGATACAAGTAGAGAGGATGTTTCCACTGGCAGGTGAAGCTAGGACAAGAGGGCATAGCCTCAAGATTAGAGGGAGCAGATTTAGGACTGAATTAAGAAGGAACTTCTTCACCCAGAGGGTTGTTAATCTATGGAATTCCTTGCCCAGTGAAGTAGTTGACGCTTCTTCAGTAAACGTTTTTAAAGCTAAGGTAGATATCTTTTTGAACAATAAAGGAATTAAGGGATACGGTGAGAGCGCGGGTAAGTGGATCTGAGTCCACGAAAAGATCAGCCATGATCTTATTGAATGGCGGAGCAGGCTCGAGGGGCCGGACGGCCTACTCCTGCTCCTAGTTCTTATGATCTTATGATCTATGATCTTTATCTGCAGTGCCTGTGGAAGAGTCTGTCACTCTAGAATTGGCATTTATAGCCACTCCAGGCGCTGCTTCACAAACCACTGACCACCTCTAGGTGCTTACCCATTGTCTCTCGAGACAAGGAGTTCAGTTTAGAGATACAGCACTGAAACAGGCCCTTCGGCCCACCGAGTCTGTGCCGACCATCATCCACCCAAATGAGGCCAATGAAGATAATAAACAGATAATTTTGTTGTTTATTGAAGAAACCTGGTTGGTGTATTTTATTCTGGGAAAAATAGAGTCTGTGATTGACCCCATCAGTAACTGGGAAAAAATTAAAATATATTTTGTGACCTGTGGACAAGTGGAACTAGAATAACAGTGCACTCCTCCCGCCTCGGTCGTAACAGAATATACTCAGCAACTGAGCATCCATAGCTTTCTGGGTTAGAGAATTCTAAACATTCACAACTCTCTGAGTGAAGAAATTTCTCCTCATCTAAGTCCTAAATGGCCAGTCCCTTATCCTGAGACTATGACCATGAGTTCTCTCCAACCAGGGAAAACAGACTCTCCCGCAAAAAGATATAAGGTGCCTTAAGATACTTCCCATACAGGGATTTGTGTTGGAAACAATGGAATAGATAGCATTTCAAACACATCTCACCTTTGTTGCATTTCTGTTTGCATAGTTCACACAGGCATTGTGACTCTGGTTCAACCACTAAAAGGAAGAAAAACAAACTATCAATATATCCAAATACTAATCAAGGGGGTGAATAACAATCCAAAGGCAGCCCATTACTGAAAAATAAACAATCTTAGTTCCCCTAATGAATCGGTGGGTGAAATTGAGCTATACAGACAAGCAGGCTTCAGGCTCACGACCAGATCCCTGCTTAGTTAATCCATATTAGTCCATGTGACAACCTGCCTCAACAGATCTGGTCAAAGAAAGGAAAAGAACAAAATCAGCGAGGGTTCCTTTTCTTGATTCTTATCCAATGACCCCTACACATCAAGCAATGAACTGTGTTGCGCCAATGGTGGCAAAGCTTGCCAACCCAAAATGCTCAAGTTTACATAAGAATTACCATTTAAGTATGTTAAGAACAAAAGAAATAAAAGCAGGAGTAGGCCATTTGGCCCCATGAACCTGCTTCATCTTTCAACAAGACCATAGTTGATCTTCACCTCAGTTACACCTTCCTGCACTATCCCCATATCCGTGGATTTCCTTACTGCCCAAAAGTCTCTCCATCTCTGTCTTGAATGTACTCAACGGCAGAGTATCCACAGCCCTCTGTGATAGAGAATTCCAAAGGTTTATGACTTTTTGAGTGAAGAAATTTCTTCTCAGTTCTAAATGGCAAACTCCTTCTCCTGAGACTGTAACTAGGGGCCTCAGAGTGCTCGTTCAGCTGCATCCCAACAAGAGTCAGCATCTTCCGGGGCAGTGGTGGAGTGGATGACTTTTGCAAGTAAAGACAACGAACATGGACTGCATCTGCCTTTAAGGTTGCATCCTTGAAGAATTCCTGTGAATTAGTTAACCATGACCTGCATTTCACAAACCACATTGGTTCGGATTTATTGCTGTTACTAGTTAATTGCTTCCTACCTAATGGACTCCAATGTTTTTTCTACTATAGCTATCAGGCTAATAGTCCTATCATTGTTTTGACCTCATCAATTGGACCATTGGAATCTCAAGTATCTTCAATCATCTGTTACTAAATTTTGCAAGAAGACCAACCTTGGTCAGTCTTTCTCCATATCTCATTTTATTTGCTATACTTGGATGCATTCCATCTGGTTTGCCTCATGAATATTCAGTCGCTCTGAGTTCTTTTCTTGCTGACCTTTGCTCTGTCTCAGAACTCCCACGTCCTACCTCTCCACCTAATGCAAATTGCACACCTCCCTGAAAGCTCCTGTGAATAAACAAATTTAGCATTCCTGGCACACTTCTTCAAGTCTTCCATCTTATTCATTCCCCCTCATCCCAAAGCTAAAGACTAGACTTTCATGGGCCCTTGTGTCCTCTCACTGTCCAAGTTTTACCAGCTTTTAGCTGGTCTTGGATATTTTCAAATCTTCCTAGTGCCTCAAATCTTAATCATTTTTGTTGTATGCTACTTTTAACACCCTATTTACTTACTTACAAAATTGTCATATAGGAAAAAGAGTAGGCCATTCAGCCCCTCGAACCTATTCTGTCATTTAGTTAGCTGATCAGCATGTTAACTCCTCTTACCCCTCTTGCGTCCGGAACCCTTAACATCCTTAGCAAACAAAGTCTAGCAACCTTAGTTCTGAAATTTTCAGTTGATCCCCAGTCTAAACAGCCTATTGGGACGAGAGAGTTCCAGATTTCCACAACCCTCTGTGTGAAGAAGTGCTTCCTGACATCAGCTCTGAACAGCCGAGCCTAATTTTTAAAAAAATTCTTTCATGGGATGTGGGCATCACCGGCAGGCCAGTATTTGTTGCCCATCCCTAATTGCTCTTGAACTGAGTGGCTTGCTAGGCCTTCTCAGAGAGTAGCTGAGAGTCAAGGACATTGCTGTGGGTCTGGAGTCACATGTACGCCAGACCAGGTAATAGAGTCATAGCGTTATACAGCACAGGAACAGGCACTTCAGCCCATTGTGCCTGTGCCGACCATCAAGCACCTATTTATTCTAATCCCATTTTCCAGCACTAGGCCTTGTATGCTGTGGCATTTCAAGTGCTCATCTAAATACTTCTTAAATGTTATGAGGGTTCCTGCCTCTACCACCGCTTCAGGTAAGGACAGCAGATTTCCTTCCCTCAAGGACATTAGTGAACCTGATGGGTTTTTACAGCAATCGATGATAGTTTCATGGCGCCATTATTGAGAGTAGCTTTCAATTCTGGATTCATTTATTTAATTAATTGAATTTAAATTCCACCAGCTGCCATAGTAGGATTTGAACCTGTGTTCCCAGGGCATTAGCCTGGGCCTCTGGAGTACGAGACCAGTGACATTACCACTACGCCACCATCCCCTCCTATCTTTGCACTGGAGTGCTGGCTTGGGCTGCATTAGAGTGCTATAGTGGAAGTTTGGTAACTGAGGATAATTAAGGGTTAATTTTATCTTAAGTCTAATCTGTCTTTTATTTAGCAGATTAATTTAACAGTTGCTGTTTGGGTTAGAGAAGGTGAGTTGCAGACCAGCTTTAAACAGGGCTCACTCAGGCTCTGCTTGCAGATGCACCTTCTTAATTGGAGAATTGGCTTAAACCAGTTTTCAGGGGCTAGAGTCAGTCAGTATAAAAGTGGGCCATCTTATAGTGCTGACTTTGTTTGCACTGCAGTGCTGACTTGGGTTGCATTAGAGTGCTATAGTAGAAGTTTGGTAACTGAGGAAGTTCAGTGAGGAGGGAGCGTGGAGCTCCTTTCATTTCCTACCTTTCCTCAGACTGAGGAGAACCGAGAGCTTCCAAAGAGCACAGCTCTGGTGAGTAAGTCCTGGTGGGTATTTTTCAAAGTGGATTGAATTGTAAGTCATTGTTTTAGCAAGAACTGAGATGACTTACCTCCAATAACCACAACCATCTTCATTTGCGCTAGGTATGACTCCAACCAGCGGAGAATTTTCCCCGATTCCCATTGACTCCAGTTTTGCTCAGGCAACTTGATGCCACACTTGGTCAAATGCTGCCTCGATGTCAAGGGCAGTCACTCTCACCTCACCTCTTGAGTTCATCTCTTTTGTCCATGTTTGAACCAAGGCTGTAATGAGGTCAGGAGCTGAGTGGCCCTGGCAGAATTCAAACTGAGCTTCACTGAGCAGGTTATTGCTCAGCAAGTGCTGCTTGCCAGTGCTGTCGATGACACCTTCCATCAGTTTACTGACGATCGCGAGTTGACTGCTGGGGCAGTAATTGGCCAGGTTGGATTTGTCTTGTTTTTTGCGTACAGGACATACCTGGGCAATTTTCCACATTGCCGGGCAGATGCCATTGTTGTAGCTGTACTGGAATAGCTTGGCTAGGGGCGCGGCAAGTTCTGGAGCACAGGTCTTCATTACTATTGCCAGAATGTTGTCAGGGCCTATAACCGTTGTAGTATCCGGTGCCTCCAGTTGTTTCTTGATATAACGTGGAGTTTAAGCAGGTGGATGGGGTGCTGATCAAGCGGGCTACTTTGCCCTGGATGGTGTCGAGTTTCTCGAGTGTTGTTGGAGCTGCACTCATACAGGCAAGTGGAGAGTATTCCATCACACCCCTGACTTGTACCTTGTAGATGATGGACAGGCTTTGAGGAGTTAGGAGGAGAGTTACTCGCTATAGAATTCCCAGCCTCTGACCTGCTCTTCTAGTTACTGTATTTATACGCCTGATCCAGTTAAGTTTCTGGTCAATGGTAACCCCCCCAGAATGTTCAACGATGGTAATGCCGTTCAACATCAAAGGCAGATGGTTAGATTCTCTCTTGTCGGGGATGGTGTTATGGAAGTAATTCTGTTTTTAAAATTTTTTTTAAGGAATTCATAGTCATAAGAATTCACAGAATAAATGTTGGATCTGTTTTTTCTCAAGAGGGCACTGAAAGAATTAGTTTGGCAACAATGTTTATTGGTTGTCACATGACTCAAGTTAAAAATAGAACAGAAACCCTGGTAACAGGGGAAAATGTGGGCAGAGAAATCAGTCGCCCACCCCTTGATAGGACAAGCCCGGAAGCAGCAGTGTGCACCTAAGAGAGCAGAAAACTTGCAAGCTTTTGGTTGTATGTCAGTGTGTTTTACCTTCTGGAATGAGATAAAGTTAGCCTACAGCTGAAGAAGTGTCAAGGAAGGAGAGCAGAATACAGCCCAAAGACCACGCTTTCCAGCATCTCTCAATTGTGCCAATTCTTCTAGACATCTGTCTTTGAGGAAAAGCCTGCTAGATTGGTTCTCAACACTGCCTGAAAATAACTGTTCTAAAAGATCTCAGTGACCCATTTAGGTGTACTCGGATGTTGGACTGTATGCCAGTTTTGGAACACAACATATCTCATCTGCTGTTTTCTTCAGGAGTGAGCAAGTATTCAGCCCAAGTTTTTTTTTAATTGCAACATAACTCTGAATTAAAATCCCTTTTATTTTTCTGGTTTACCAGTGTATGTTTGTGTGTGTGTGTGTGAGTGAGAGAGAGTGCCTAAGGTAAAAAGGGACTTTAAAATTTCAATCTGTGTGTTTATGCTTTACTTCATTACTAGTTAAGATTTGTTTTATAATCAACTGATAATTTTGCTGTTCCTGAAAGAAACCTGGTTAGTGTGTTTTAATGTGGGAAAAATAGAATATATGATTGACCGTATTGGTAAGTGGGAAAATTTAAAATATATTTTGCGACCTGTGGAGAAGTGGGACTAGAATAAACAGTGCACTCCTCCCCCCTCAGTCATAACAATGATCAATGCCTGGCACTTGTGGCGCAAATGTTACTTGCCATTTATCAGCCCAAGCCTGAATGTTGTCCAGGTCTTGCTTCGTATCTGAGCAGTTGCAAATGATACTAAACATTGTGCAATCATCAGCCAACATCCTCACTTCCGAAGCTTATCATGGAGGGAAGGTCATTGATGCAGCTGGAGATGGTTGGGCTTCGGACACCATCCTGAAGAACTCCTGCAGTGATATCCTGGGCTATCATTGGTCTCCAACAATGACAACCATCTTCTTTTGAGCTGGGTATGACTCCAACCAGTGGACAGTTTTCCCCGATTCCCATTGATTTCAATGTTGCTAGGGCTCCTTGATGTCACACTTGGTCAAATGTTTATTTGATATCCAGGGTAATCACTCTCACCTCACCTCTGGAGTTCAGCTCTTTTGTCCATGTTTGAACCAAATGAACTGTAATGAGGTCTGGAGCTGAGTGGCGCTGGTAGAAGCTACACTGAGCATCGGTGAGCAGGCTATTACTGAGTAAGTGCCGCTTGATAGCACTGTCAATTACACCTTGCATCATTTTGCTGATGGGGCAGTAACTGGCTGGGTTGGATTTGTCCTACATTTTGCGTACAGGACATACTTGAACAATTTTCCACATTGTCCAGTAGATGCTAGTGTTGTGGTTGTACTGGAAGAGCTTGATTAGGGCACAGCTAGTTCTGAAGCACAAGTCTTCAGTACTACTGGCCAGATGCTGTCAGAGCTCATAGCCTTTGCAGCATCCCATGCCTCCAGTCGTTCCTTGATATCACATGCAGTGAATCAAATTGGTTGAAGACCAATGATGCTGGGCACTTTAGGCGGAGGATAAGATGGATCATTCACTCAGCACTTTTGGCTGAAGATGGATGCAAATGCTTCAGCCTTGTCTTTTGCACTGATGTGCTGGGCTCCCACATCATTGAGGATGGGGATGCCTGTGGAGCCTCCTCCTCTTGTTAGTTGTTCAGTTGTCCACCACCATTCACGACTGGATATGGTAGGGCTGTACAGCTTTGATTTGATCCGTTGGTTGTGGGATTGCTTAGCATGTATCGCATGATGCTTCCTTTATATAGCATGTATGTATCCCTGTTGCAGGTTCATCAGGTTGGCACCCGTTACGAAAGTGCTTCCATTTTTTAATACCTTTTGAGGACATGTGTGTAAATGTCTATGGAAATCTGAGGAGCTGCTGGACTTTTAAATAAAAAAAAGGTCACTGGAAGGACTTTGGGACTTGGTTTTTACACATTTACTGGAAGTCATGTGTCTTCAGCTAAGTAAACAGGAGTTTTGGTGACTAGGGGGAGTTGTTTACAGAGAAGTGACATGTCAAGATTTATGATGGTCAAGAGTTGGTTTCGCTTTGGATTGTTTTGAGTCAGTTGGGTTTGCAGCCTGCTGAGAAAAGCACCCAGCTTATCCTTTTTATTTTATTTGTTCGATATCAGTCTGATACAGAAATTCTCCACCTCTGAGAAACCCTGAAAATCCAGTGTGTGATAGCTGAAACCCCTGATGCCGCATTTCTCCTGGAAAGCCTGCCAGATTAATCCTTGAAGTTGCCTGAAGAGAACTGCTCCAAAAAGATCCCAATGACACCCGTCCATGCCTATCTGGGATGCCAGAATAAGGGACAACTGATACCATTCCGCACCTTCACCTTTTCCTTCAAGAATGAACAAGTATTTGACCAAAGTTTTTTTTTGTCTTATTTGTAAAGAGATCTCTGCAGAGAAATCCTCTATTTTTTCTTTAACTGGTATGTGTATATGTGTGTTGGGATAATTTTAGAAGGGAGTTTTCATATTTCAATCTGTGTTAATGCTTCGTATCTTTACTGAATAAGTCTTGTTTTGTAATAAATTAATAATTTTGTCATTTATTAAAGAAACCTAGTTGGTGGATTTTATTCTGAAATAAAAATAGAGTATATAATTGGCTGTACCGTTAACTGGGTAAACACTTAAATATATGTTGTGGCTCGTGGAGAAGTGGAACTAGAGGAAGACAGTGCACTCCTCCCGCCTCAGTCGTTATAATCCTCATTTAAGAGTATGCCTGGTGCTGCTCCTGGCATGCCCTCTTCATTGAATAAGAGTTAATCCCCTGGCTTGATGGTAATGGTAGAGTTAGGGATATACTGGGTCATGGGATTACAGATGTGATGTAATACAATTCTGCTGCTGCTGATGGCTCACAGCACCTCATGGATGGTAAAAGAAGTAGAAGCAATTTTATAACCGAGCACAAAATACCTTTTGGCTCCTTCAGTAATCACTGTTACCAGTAGATGTCACTGATGTCACCTTTTGCAATGTTTCTTATGAAACACACTAGATATCCAGTGACATTAAACAGGCAGCCTATGTAATTTTTTTTTGAGGAAGCTGCCAGAGGGTCAAGGCTTAAGGGACAGAGGTGGGTGTAAAGACAAGGTACCTAAAATTGACCTACTTTTCGGTTTACAGTCAGATGCAGTCAGATCTGTTGCGTCTTTTCAATATTTGGGGTTTTTTAAATATTTCACACCTGTACTTTCGTTTTCTTGTTACTGATGAGTGGGTTATAGAAGACAAGACATTGCGTGAGGAAGAGAAGAATGATGGAGGTGAGCACTGAGGTCCTGTGAAAGAATGAGTGAACAACAGGATAGCAGTATCCACGTCAAGATAGGGTGTCAAGTGTTAATGAACCAAGGTGGACAGATGGAGTTAAGGTACCATGATCTAACTGAATGGCAGAACAGACTCAAGGGGCTGAATAGATTATGCCTATGTGTCTTCATGGGCCCCTTAAAGCTTCAAGGGACACATATAAATGTCAATCCCCGGTCCTTTGGCATTTTGGTTTGGATATATCCACTGAAATGGCAGTGATACGAGCAGTTCTTTTCAAATTTCAAACAGGACAAACTGGTGAGCAAGAAATATTCATACAAATAGGTCCGAGTTGTAAGGCTCGTGACCCATAGCTTAAATGCCCCAGAGTGAGAAATAACGCAATGAATCGCCATTTTGACACCGTTGGATATCAGATTGTGTGCCGAGGATGTGGTATGTAGAGCTTGGGAATTACATAGAGTACACAATACAGAAAGAGGACATTTGGCCCAACTAGTCTGAGTTGGTGTTTTGCTCCACGAGTCTCCTCCCATTTCATCTACCTCATCACTGTCATTCTGCTTATCTTTCTATTCCCTTTTCTCTCATGTACTCGTCTGGCTTCCTTTTGAAAGGATTTGAGCTATTTGCCTCAATTACTTGCTGCGGTAGCGACTTCCACATTCGAACCATTTTCTGAGTAAAGAAATTTCTCCTTATTTCCCTGTTGGATTTATTAGTAATAAGAGAAATATTTTTAGGAGTATAGACCATAGTATTGGAAATAAAGAGAGAGATAAGGAAGGTTGTGGCAGAGTGGCTGAAAGGTCAGAGATGAGAGAAAGATTTGAAAAGCATGTTCTACATCCATTGGTCACAGTGCCAAACCAGTAATTCTTACCTGCCAGAAAACAGTAGTTGCCAATGTCTGCTGAGGGAGGAGAAGGCCAACCACCTACAGAGAGCAGAGGCACTAATTAGACTACAAATTGCACTCTGGCTTGCTCAAACACTAAAGGTCAGATATGGTTCAAGAGAGCAAAGCAACATATTAGGGATAAAGGTTTGCCTATAGAACAAGTTTTTCATTGTACGCACAGCACTTCCAGATGTTTCTGAGAGATGGAATATAGTTCTGTCCGAATCCAAGTCTTCTGTCTTTGGCCTGCTCTTGCTCACTGACCTACATTGCCGCCTGGTTCGCTAACACCTCAAGTTTAAAACTTTTGTGCTCATGCTCCAAACGCTCCATGGTATTTCCCCTCCCTATCTCCATAACATCCCCTCAGAGAATTTCCACACTGGCTTCTTGAACTTCCTCCTGCCCTTTGCCCTAACAATGGCTGTCATGCCTTTAGCCATCTCGGCCTGAAGCTCTGAAATCTTCCCCCTAAACGTCCAACTCTCTCACCTCCTTTAGTGGACGTCCTTAAAAACCGATCTCTGACTAAGCTTTAATCACCCTTCCGAATATCTCCTTCTTTGGCTGTGGGACATTTTCCTACATTAAAGATGTTACGTAAGTGCAAATTGTTGCTGTTGATATTGGCATAATATATATCCAACTATAAAGTCAGAACATCAATAGTAAGTAGTACTGTCTTTTTAGAAATTTCACTGGCTTTATTAAACTTTTTAAGTGGGAGGTCAGACAACAACAACTTGTGTTTATATAGTGCTTTTAACGTACATAATTTCACAAGTGTAATCAGACAAAAATATTCACTAAGCCAAAGAAAAAGATACTAGGAGGGGTGAACATAAGCTTGGCCAAAGGGGTGGGCTTTAAGAAGGATATTTAAAGCACGAGGGGAAGGTGGAGAGGCAGTGGGCTTTAGGTAGGAAGTTCTAGAGATTAGGCCCTAAACAGCTGAAGGATTGGCTGCCACTGGTGGCTGCACTGAGGCAACAATGCACAAGAGACCAGAAACAGAGATAGGATTAGGTTGGATGGCACTTTTTCGGCAGGCACAGACATGATAGGCCAAATGGCCTCCTTCTGAGTCATAAATCTTTCTATGTTTCTAAGAGTGGCAGTAAGAAAGGGCAGTCTCCTTCACCTACAATGGAGGCGATAATCTTGCCAAAAATTGTAAGAAGAGTTTAAGAAAAATAAGGTGTCAAAATGTGCACAGTGTCAGAGGATGTCATTTGAGAGTCTGATTGGGGCTGTTTCATTTATGGTAGGGGTAGAAATCTGATGGGACAGAATCAAATATGCAAATATGCAATTACTGTAAAGACGGCCATGGATTTGGAAGGAGACAGTAAGTTCAAGAAATTTAGAGAGGAATGGGAGGTTGGCGAGAATGGTAGCTTGCAAGGACAGAGGAGTGGAGTGTTTTTTTCAGGAGGAGGCTGATAATGGTATTTTTGAAAGGGAAGGGGACTGTACCCAGAGAGAACCATTTAAATTTCAGATAACATAGCAGCTAGGAAGAAAAGTTGGATGGCCACCAATTTACTGGAATGGGTCAACGGAGCAGGAGGTGGATTTCATGTACGAGATGAGATTGGAGGAGACCTGTGCAGATAAAAGAGAAACTAGATCTGGGCTAGAGCAAGGGTGAGTAGGTTTGGTCTGGTAGGCAAGGAGAAATAGGACAAGCAGAAAAGATAGCTGAATGGATGATCTCAATCTTATTAACAAAGAAATTGATGAGCATCTCACACATGTTGAAGGTGAGGGTGAAGGGTATAGGGTTTATCTTTGCATAAATGCGTGTGTGTATTTTAAAAGGTGATTTGGTTCTAATCCTCCATCCCCTCCCTATCAATAGTCTAAGATTAAACCAGTCTGTTTGCAACTAACCTGGGTGCCATATTTGACCCCAAGATGAGCTCCCGACCTCAAATTCATGCCATCACTAAGAATGCCTATCCATCGCCATAACTTCGCCTGACTTTGCCCCTGTCTCAGCTCATCTGCTGTGAAACCCTCATTCATGCCATTGTTACCTCTAGACCTAACTATTCCATTGCACTCTTGGCTGGTCTCCCACATTTTACTCTCCCTAAACTTGTGGTCATCCAAAACTCTGCTGCCTGTGTCTGAATTCGCACCAAATCCCGTTACCCTACACCCTTGTACTTGCTGACTTACACTGGCTCCTGGTCAAGCAACATCTTAATTTTAAAATTCTCATCCTTGTTTGCAAATTCCTCCATGGCCCTGACTCTTCCTATCTCTGTACTCTCCTCCAGCTCCACAAACCCCCGAGATATCTGCTGTCCTCTAATTCTGGCCTCTTGTGCATCCTGGATTTTAATGGTGGTCATGCCTTCAGTTGCCTAGGTCCCAAGTTCTGGAATACCCTCTCTACACCTCTCAGTCTCTCCACCTTTCTTTCCTCCTTTAAGACACCCCATAAAACCTACCTCTTTAACCAAGCTTTTGGTCATCTATCATTGACTTAATAGCTCCTTTTGTGGCTTGGTGTCATACTTTGTTTTATAATGCTCCTGAGTAGCAACTTGGGTGTTTTATTATATTAATGATGCTATATAAATATAAGTAGTTGTTGTTGAGGCAGGCAAAGTCCCTGTAGTGCTCACCAGTCACGCATTTCAAGTATGATAGTTTAAATAATGTCTTGCAGCATGCATAATCAATTGTCGGTTTTATAAGGCATGCAGTGGCGGCAAAGGTTAGGGGAGGGATGTGGTCACTGGGATCTCATTGACATGGTAATTACATCAAGGTATTTAATCAAGATACAAGCCAATAAATACTCACAATTGGGGTCCCAAAAGGAATATAACCTGCAAGAAAGAGATAGTCAGGTATTAAAACATTTTTTTCATTATTTGTTCCAAGCCCTGTCCTTGCTTTTCTCCGTTTTAGGTTCTTCCATTAGGAATGGGCAATAAATGTTGGCCGAGCCAGCGACACCCACATCCCACGAACACATATAAAATCTGAGTGGGAAATCATTTTGCATTCTTAAGTTACCAGACCTTCAACTTTTACATTCTGGATTTGATTTATTGCTTTGCAAATCACGAGGGGTCTGGACAGAGTAGATAGGCAGAAATTGTTCCCAATCATGAAAGGATTGAGAACAAGAGGGCACAGATTTTAAATAATTGGTAAAAGCAGCAAAAGCGACATGAGGAAAAAAATTTTCACTCAGCAAGTGGTTAAGGTCTGGACTTCACTGCCTGACAGCGTGGTGGAGGCAGGCTCAACTGAAGCATTCAAAAGGGAATTAGACAGTTATATGAAAAGGAAGAATGTGAAGGGTTATGGGGAGAAGTTGGGGGAGTGGCAATAGATGAATTGCTCACTCGGACAGCTGGTGCAGAGAGGATGGGCCGAATGAGCCCCTTCTGTGCTGTAACAATTCTGTGATTCTGTGGTTCATTTGCTCACCTCCTGCCCGGGAAGCATGGACTTCTCGCTACGATATAGTTCAACTGGAGTTGCAGCTCATCCTACTGACCATTGTTCAGGTGTGAGAGTGTTCAGTGAATGTCCAAAGGCTATGTTTCACTATGGAAGGGCATCAGCAAAGCACAGTCCTGACCTCACTTGGCATCATCCATATTAATGTAATAATCAGCATAGCCTGAATTAAAATAGCAGTCATAGCAATGCCATGCAAACATGTTAAATGTTTAGCCACTCATATCATAAACAGTAATTTCCAGGCACAACACATTACTGCTCCAGGTAAATTCATTATTGTTTCTAACCAAGTAAATGTAATGAGCTCCAAAATACTTTTGTACTGAAATATCCCACTGTGTGCATTAGGAATTCAAGTACAATCCGCTCTAATTAGCATGAAGGGCCACCTTTTAATTGGGATAGATGGGGATGTCCTGAAGTAGGCCTATGGGTTGGCTGTGAGGTTGTAGACAGCACCGCTATGGACCTCGCATTGATTCCACCAACGCACTGACAGCCTTCCGCAGTGGATTGAATCACTACTTCTTCAAACTCCCCTTCCCTGAGGGAGTCTGTGCATGTCGGAGCAAGGAGACTCCAGGAAAATGGAGCAGACCATACCTTGTCAAAGTCAAGGAGGAGGACTCATCTCCATCGTGCAAGATTGGAGAACAAAGGAAGGTTCACGCTAGCTTATAGTCTGGCAAGTCGTAGGTTAAGGGCTATCTATGCTATGTCCTAAAAATACTTGATTTTAACTGACATCCTGGTAGCCTTGAAGCTACAATCCCAAGAGGTGCCATGACTCTGATTTGTCCCGTGCTACTAAGATAATAATGACCTGTGTGGAGTGATCAGGTGTAACCTACCCTTAATTTACATAATAACAATGGGCTGCATTTTTTTCGGAGACAGGGGTCTCGGCGACCGGCCAGAAAGCAGGGGTGACCCCGCCTCAGCCCTTTATCAGACACCCGACTGAATTCAATGGCAGACAGGCAATTAACTGCCCGCCATTGGGGTTGCCGTCACCCTTTAAGGGACTAGATCCCGTCCCAAGAGCTGCAGGCCAATCAGAGGGTTGGCAGCTCAACAGACATACCGGGACTGGTGGCCACTGCAGGAGGCCCGGAGCAGCAGCCATGGCGGAGACCCTGGGACCAATAAGTGGGGTCGGGGTTGCAGGGGCCAGTCAGGCAGGCCCTGGTGAGAGGGTGGGGTTAATGGTGGATGAGGGCAGTGGTTGGGCTCTTGCCGCAGGGCGCCCATTGCCTCCAGAGGGCCATCTGTGGGTCATGGCTTGCCCCTACAGGATAGATTCCCCATGCCCACTAGGAGGAGATCTGGTGGTTCTCCATACGGTGGCAGGCCCCTCCGTCATTGGCTCAATGTGAGCGGAGGCGGGGGTTGGCCCTTAATGAGCCATCTAAGTGGCTTAATTGATCTCCCAGCAGACTTCCCATTTGTCATGGAGCTCACCGCAGACTAAATGGCATGGGATAGGACAATGTTGGGCATATCACCCAATGCCAACTCACACCATTTTAGTCTGCTCCCCACCTCCCAGCCTGACTCCAAGGGCAGGATGAAATCCAGCTCAACGTCTCAGTGCTGTTGAACTTTCCACAATGTGGTGTTAAAGGGTCCCAAGTATTGGCAGCATTACGGCAACAGAAAGTCGCCAGAACAAACCAGTCATCATATCCTTAGAACAATGTTTCATAGGCATCAATTGATGCCATAGAATGATCATAGAATTATAGAATAGTTATAGTACAAAAGGGCACCATTCAGCCCATCAAGCCTATGCCAGCTTTCTGCAAGAGCAATTCAGCTAGTCCCAATCCCCTGCCCTTTTCCCAGATCACTGCAATTTTTTTTTCCCTTTCAGGTGCTTATCCAATTCCCTTTTGAAAGCCACAATTGAATCTGCCTCCACCACACTCTCAGGCAGTGCATCCCAGATCGTAACCACTTGCTGCGTAAAAATGTTCTTCCTTATGTCAGCATTGGCAGCGCCTGCTTAGTGTGGGTTGATTTCTTAGACTTACTGTGCTGCCTGTTTTGTTCTGACTAATGCCTGAGAACTATTTCTTATGGGCATACTCCCTGAACTCAAAGCAATTTGGCAAGCTGCTGTACCACATTCAGTTAATAAACATCAGTCATTGTACACAGCATTTAAATCTTCAGTTCGGGCAGACCTGTTGACCTAACAATAGAGGTGTTTTTTTTTTTTACAGATAGTATACTGTATTGCCCAGGTCCAAACATCTTGAATTCCCTCCCTAAACCTTTAAGCCTCTCGCTTCTCCATTAAGATGCTCCTTAAAACCCCTACCTCTGTGGCCAAGCTTTTGGTCACCTGTCCAAATATCGCCTTATGTGCTCAGTGTCAAATTTTCTTTGATAATGCCCCCTATCAAGTACCTTGGGATGTTTTACTACGTTAAGGGAGACAGTAACTCTAGGGGTCAGTGTGTTAAAGGGGGCAGTAACTCTAGGGGTTAATGTGTTAAAGGGGACAGTAACTCTAGAGGGTCAGTGTGTTAAAGGGGGCAGTAATTAGAGGGTCAGTGTGTTGCAGGGGACAGTCACTCTAGGGATCAGTGTGTCAGGAGAGGCTTTTAAAAGCCTCTTCAAAACCAATCTCCTCCAACTGTACATTAATGCTCCCTTGTAACACTTACAATTTGCCCCTTTTTTCCTGTTCTGCACACTGTCAGAGTGTTTCTATTCCTCCTCAATGCACTGTGAGTTGTCTTTCTGCACTTGCAAAGCCTATAGAAATAGGAGGTGCTGTTGCCCAAGTAGGAAGACTTACATCTGCAAGCAGGCACCTCAGTCGTCACTCAGAACAGAAACAGCGTTCTCTTACTCTGTCACTGAACAATATGTTAAACATTGCCAACAGACACACTGCTGACATCAGCTTCTTTGCTAAACATCTAACAATTACAAGAAACTTAAACAAATATTAACTTGTTTTTTTCCTTTAGTGTCACTTTTTTGGACTATATTGGTTTCACAATGAAATGAATTGAACCATAGAAATTTACAGCATTAAAGTCCATTCAGCCTATTGTGTCTGCGCCAGTTTTTTGCTAGAGAACTCCCAAACTAATCCCACTGCCAAACTCTGTCACCATAGCCCTGTTACAAAGTTAAGAAGATACCCGACATCCTGAATGACATCAAAATCTTCTCGTTGGTGTCTGGGCGAAAAACAGCTTGAGCCTTTCCCGGAACAGATACATAGTCCGGTATCAATCCCATCTAATCTCACTGCCCCACTCTTTCTCTATAGCCCTGCATCAATCCAAACATCTCAAGGTGCTTCACAAAGAAGTAAGTAATAAAAATGATGTTTCTAGACTGGACCAGGCTTGGCTGAGATATCCTCACAGTGAAATAGCCTGGGATCATACATGACTACTGACTGAGGTACAGGATGGCTCATGATACCCTGGCACAGATTAGTGAGGTATAGTGAAATTATAGCCCAAGGAATGTGCTCAGCAAGAATTGCTCACATGTTGAACTCCTGATCCCTGCTACACTGTTTTTCTGTGAATGGGAGGTGTGGGGAAGAAATATCTTCAAGGCATTAAGGGAAAGAGATAAGGAAGATAGAAACTATTCCTGCTGGTTGGGGAGTCTAGGACTAGGGGGCATGGTCCAAAATTTACAGCCTTTCAGGAGTGAATTCAGAAATACACAAAGGATGGTAGAAATTTGGAACTCTCTTCCACAACTGAGATTGATAAATTTATGTTAACCAGTTTTAAGGAATATGGGGCAAAAGCAAGTATATGGAGTTAGGCCACAGGTCAGCAATAATCTCACTGAATGGACGAACAGGCTTGAGCAGTTAATTAGCTGCTTCCCCTTTGGAATGGGGAGGGCGGGGAGTGAGTTTGCACCTGATCAAAGCAGCCTGCTCTCACACATCTTGGAAGAGGGCCACTGGCAGTGTGGCTGTGCCCTTGAATGTGGCATAGTGACAGAAGAAAGGGGAAAAATCTTTTTAAATGAGGGGCAAGGGCAGAAATAGCTGTTACAAAATAAGTTATAAAGATACCCGACATCCTGAATGGCATCAAAATCTTCTCGTTGGTGTCTGGGTGCAAAACAGCCTGAAAGCAAACAAAAGAAAAAGATTGAAGAAGGTCACTCAAAAGGGTCATGGTCTGAAATTGGTGAATTCAATGTTGAGGCCAGAAGGCTGGAAAGTGCCTAATCGGAGGATTAGGTGCTATTCCTTGCATTGAGCTTCAGTAGAACACTGCAGCAGTCCGAGGACAGAAATGTGTGAATGAGAGCAATGTGGTGAATTAAAATGGCAAGCAACTGGAAGCTCGGGGTCATGCTTGCTGACTGAGTGGAGGTATTCCGCAAAGCGGTCACCCAATCTGCATTGGGGAGACCGCAGTGTGAGCAGTGAATACAGAGGAGACCACATTGTGAACAGCGAATACAGTATGCTAAATTGAAAGAAGTACAAGTAAATCGCTGCTTCATCTGAAAGGAGTGTTTGGGGCCTTAGATGGCGAAGAGAGAGGAGGTATAAAAAGCAGATATTACACATCCTGCAAGTGCATGGGAAGGTGCCATGGGAAGGGGATGAGGGGTCGGGGGTAATGGAGGAGTGAACTAGGGTGCCGTGGAGGGAACGGTCACCTCGGAATTCTGACAGGAGAGGGGAGGGGAAGATGTGTTTGGTGGTGGCATCATGCTGGAGGTGGCAGAATTGGCAGAGGATGATCCTTTGGATGTGGATGCTGGTGAGGTGAAAAGTGAGGACCAGGGGAACCCTGTTGCAGTTCTGGGGGGACGGAAGGGGTAAGAGCAGAAGTGCGGGAAATGGGTGAACATAGGAACAGCAATAGGTCATTCACCCCATCGAGCCTGCCCCACCATTAAATATGATCATGGCTGATCTTCCACTTCAATACATTTTTCCCACACTACCCTCATGTCATTGGTATTTAGAAATCTGTCAATCTCTGCTTTAAACATACTCAATGACTGAGCTTCCACAGCCCTCTGTGGTAGAGAATTCCAAAGATTCTGAGTAATGAAATTTCTCCTCATCTCTGTTCTAAGTGGCTTTCCCCTTATTTTGAAATTATGTCCCCTGGTTCTAGACTCCCCAACCAGGAGAAACATCTTACCTGCATCTACCCTGTCTATCCCTTTCAGTATTTTGTAGGTTTCAATGAGATCACCTCTCATTCTTCGAAACTCTAGAGAATACAGGCACAGTTTCTCCAATCTCTCTTCAAAGGACAGTCTGCCATCCTGGGAACAAATCTGGTAAACCTGCATGTTAACTTTCAGTGACTGCTGGGACATGGTTGAGGGCCCTGTCAACCACAGTCAGGAGGGAGGAATCCTCGGCTGAGGAAAAAGGAAGATGTATCAGAAACACTGTTGTTGAAGGTTGCATCATCAGAACAGATGCGACGGGAATGGAGAGAATGGAATGGAATCCTTACAGGAGGCAGGGTGTGAGGAAGTGCAGCCGATGTAGCTATGGGAGTTGGTGTACCAGTCTTAAATTTGTTTTTCATGTTTTTGCTTTTGGACAGAGCTGTTTATTATTCTGCCAGTAACACTCTCTGGACAAATGCTTTCGTTATTATTACATCTATTACCACTCCCTATGCCTTCTGCTAACCAGGTTAATAGGGCTGTTAAGAAGGCATATGGTGTGTTAGCTTTTATTAGTAGGGGGGTCGAGTTTCGGAGCCACGAGGTCATGCTGCAGCTGTACAAAACTCTGGTGAGACCGCACCTGGAGTATTGCGTGCAGTTCTGGTCACCGCA